>NC_137605.1:14759867-15089867 GCF_963280865.1 Gymnoscopelus braueri
TTACTCTTTTAACTATTTTTTTTTACACATTTTAAGTGCTTTATAGTATTTTTACTCAATTTAACAACTTTTAAATATTTTTACTCATCTTAAGTACTTTAGAGTATCCTCCTATCCTCCTATATCCTCCTATAATTTGACAAACCACTGTAGTCGTTTAGTAGTCGCGTCTGTAGTCGTCGGTGAAGCTACCCGGTTCTACTCACTGGCTGAAGCAATTGCTCTGATTTTGCACACAGCCATTGCCCATTACCATCTGAACTTAACTGCGAAGCCCGTTTCTCAATTTCATCAAATCTCAGTTCATGAATGCGTATGTGTGTGCGTGCGTGCGAGTGTTTGAATAGGATGGTTGGGCAAATCTGTACAGTTTGCTTGTTTCACTCTTAAATATAATAGTGGTAATGATAATAAAAATAATAATAATAATAATAATAATAATAATAATAATAATAATAATAATAATAATAATAATAATAATATTATCATTATTATTATTATATAATGTTCACAACTGCCATAATGAATAGCCTGATGTGTTGAATGACTAATTCCTTTTACAGGCACAATTTTCCTCGGCTGTGAATCCTGTCATGATCAGGCTAAATGCCTGGAGTCACCTGACAAACCAGAGAGAGGCGACACCTTCTTCAGCCAATCAGTCTCCTGTGTCTGTAAAGATGGCTTCGTCGGTGATGGCCTCACCTGTTACGATGTAAAGCTATGCAGTAATTCCTCCTGTTGTCACCAAGGTTGCAGATGGTCACCAGAGAAAGGCTGTGTGGATATTGATGAGTGCTCCCTCCCTGAGGCACCCTGCACCCATGGGTCTCAGGTCTGTGTGAACACACCTGGCTCCTTTGAGTGCCTCGTGCCTCCCTCCAGGGCCAAAAGATCTGTTCGGTTCTCCTGTGGCAATGTGGTTTGTCCATTAGGTCAGGACTGTATCAACTCTCGCTGTGCAGATCCCTGTGATCACTACACTGTACTGAATGACGCCTGGAGAGCAACAGACTACAATGATGGTAACTATCGCTGTGACCAAAGTGTCAACTGGCAAGGGTGGTATCGAATGTTCCTGGGGCAAAGCAGTGCCCAGATGCCAGAGACATGTGTGGAAGACCACAAGTGTGGAACACATGTTCCTCAATGGATAACACAGCCTCATCCTGCAGAGTCAGATAAAATTGTACAGCGCAGCACCTGTGGTAAGTGGAATGGTGACTGTTGTCAGAGTGCCCATACCGCACCTCCCGTCCATGTCAAGAACTGTCGGAACTACTATGTCTACAAGCTTCTAAGTCCAACCGGCTGTCAAGTAGCCTATTGTGCAGGTAAAGTGGTGTTGTAAATTATTCATAAAATACTCATCTGTGATATTATTTTACAAAACTTATTTGGTGATGTAGAAGGCTTGAGTGCTTTGTTAAAGATGTGCTGCATGTACTAACTCTCAAACTTGGCTTTTACCTCCCTAGATTTATCATCAAAGTATCCTCAACCTGTCACTCAATCCCCTCCAGTTCCTGTCACTCAACCCCTTTCAACTACTGCCACTCAACCCCCTTCAACTACTGTCACTCAACCACCTCCAGCTTCAACTACTGAACTTATTTGTGGTCAGAGTCAAATCCAGATTGGTCTGCTGCTGACTGGTCTGCAATCCTCTGGTCTGAATGGATCCTCTGGTCACCTGGCCGACCCACGGTGCTCATCTTTCACAGAGCGTGATGGAACAGTGTGGTACCAAGTGGAACGTCAGGCTGACACCTGTGGGAACATATTGACGGTGAGGATTTATCTGATAACTTGTAGCTGTTTTATAGGATTGTCTTCATCAGCAGTAAAGTTTGATTTTCTTTTGTGCTGTGGCTGCCAAAGTGATGTTGTTGGCCACAGTACAATTCCTGTACATATATATATATATATATATATATATATATATATATATATATACTGTAGCTGGAATCCAAACTTACTTTGTGGTTGGACAAAGGTTGTTTATTTTTTCATTTTTGTCAGTCATTCTGTTTAATTATGTGTTGTACTTGTATACTGATACTTTGTTTCGAGCTGGCTAGATGATTCACTGGACTGACCATTCAGTTAACCTCTGTCTTTCAGACCAACAGCACCCATGCCATCTACTCCAACAGTTTATGTTACATGTCTATCCTGCAAATAACTCACTTCCTGTGAGTTTTCCCTTCTCCTGTGTCTATCCTCTGGACACAGAGACCAGCCTAGATGTGGCCATCAGACCAAACCTTCAGTGAGTAACCTATTCTCAACATTGCAAATGATAGTGAATATACAATGTATTGCAGTACAATAAATGTGAATTGCATTGCACCAAACAGCCTCAGTACAGAACTGTGAAAAGACAGACAAATGAAAAAAAGGTTACAGATTTAAGTGTGTTTTAAATGGTTCTTTATTAATTCATCTGCCATTGTTATAATGGCCTCTAGTTGCTGCCATACAAGAAGAGACTAATATATTACATTTCAGGCTTCAACTTGTTTCTCTTATATTTTGATCCAGACTAGAGAAACTACAGTATTTGTATGCCACATTTTATACATAGTTATATGTATAAAATGTGTATTATATGTATTTTTTCCAAGACAGTTCTTAAGTTTGCACTTCAAAAATGTTCTGCTACAGTGACAGCCAGCCACTCGGCCAAACCAAACCCATCTGATACCGTTTGATCCTTTAAATGATATGTTTCCCTATAGGTAGCACTTTATAATAACTATACACTATAAAGCATTAGTTAAGCATTAGTAAATGCTTAATTCCTCATGAACTCATCATTAGTAAAGCATTATTCATACATTACCAAGCATTAGTAAACACAGTTATAAATGTTGCAACTATACACTATTAAGTATTAGTTAAGCACTAGTAAAACATTTAATTCATCATTAATTCATAATTTGTATAGCATTATTCATACATTACTAAGCATTAGTAAACACAGTTATAAACCTTTCAACTAAACACGATTTACAATTAGTTAAGCATTAGTAAGTACTTAATTCATCATGAATTTATCATTTATATAGCAAGTAAGTACTTTATTCATCATGAATTCATCATTTATATAGCATTAATAATACATTAATAAGCGTTTGTAAACAGTTATAAGCGTTTTTTTGCCCATTGATAACCTAATCTTTAATGTGCTTAATGATTGTATTCTCATACTTTGTAAATGATAGATTCAACATTTATAAATAGGTATTATATCAATTTACAAACCAGTTATTTATGAGTTGTTAATGGTTCATACGATCATTTCGAAAGTCTAAGTAAACACCATATACAAACCACTTGGTTGTATATTTATGCGGACATTTGTACATGGTTAGTGAGTGTGTTAATAAATGTCTTATAAACACTTATTCATACTCAATGAATGATTTATTAAGGTAGTTACTACTTGTTAGTTAAAGAGCTGGTGCCATGTTTTTGCACTTTTTCTGTTTTTCATGTGTCTATGAGGTTGATAGAACTTCATTAAGCCCCCTGATGGTGTTTTTATGGTGTTTTATGTCTTCTCTGACTATTTGGAGTTTCTTCCTGGAAGCTGAAACCTTGAGGGTCAAACGTGCCAATAGAGAAACAGCGCTTTAGTGACATCACAAAGCCATACCCTCCCCCTCATTATCATAACACAACAGGTGTGGGCATGAGGAGGAGGAGGGACTAGGACAGGTGGGTGGTGCTAAGGTGGTGGAGGAGGTGCTAAGGTGAGAACCAGGTATACTTAATGAACTGGAGGCGTGTCCACATAAAAACAAAATTTTAACACTTACTGTACACTTTTTTTTTTTTTTTTTTTAAATCCTTACATAATAATAATACCTTATGATCAGGTTTTAGGGTTGGAAAATATCATGGCACCCCACCTTTAAGTATTTTGCGTGAGCCCATCTAAAGTGAGGACTATCTATGCCTTATAAAGCATTTATAAATGAGATAGCGTGAGCCCATCTAAAGTGAGGACTATCTATGCCTTATAAAGCATTTATAAATGAGATAGAAGCAGTGATATAGAAAATGCCAATATTTATTGCAACAATTAAACAGAACATGGCCCTTGCAGTGTAAAAATTAAATTAACATTATTGTGCTGTATGAAAATAAACAAACAATATTCAATGCTATAAACGTGTACACATGACTGATAAATTAAATAAACATTTGACTTCATGAAAATAAACAATAAACAATCTGCTATGCTATAAACATGTAAACATGGCTGATAAATTAAGTAAACATTATTGTACTTTATGAAAATAAATCATACAGAATCTGCTATGCTATAAACATGTAAACATGGCTGAAAATTGTAATAAACATTCTTGTACTGTATGAAAAAATAAATCTGGGTTCTGCCTTCACTATGGGTATAGCCACCCTTGCAGAGCTAGGCAGACAGTTAACATCAGAAGGTAAAAAAAGAAAAAAGGCTTGTTTTGGGTTTCTTCTTTAAATGATCTTCTTTGTTTTTTCATTTGTAGAACAGCAATGACATGAAATACACATAGAATGGATTTGTTAAAATGTGTACTGAATAGGGTTTTCCACAGTAAATATTGTAACTTTTTAACAATGCTTTTAAAGAAATGAATTAACTTGCAAACATGACTTAAGCAACTAAACATTCACCCAGTTGCAATGATATGAAATTAACATGTACATAAACACATCCCTGATTTTGCTGGAAATAATGATATGCAAATCTCTCCCAATATGCACAAATAAATCACTTGTGAATTGAGTGAAAATAAAAAGACAACATTGCTCCCTATAATGGCATTACAGCATTAGCTCAGAGCAGAATAGCCTATAAGCTAACATGACACACAGCAGCCTGCAGCCTAATGGTAAAGGCTAACAGGCTAACAGGATAGGCCATATGACTGGTACTGATTAGCAACAAACAAGACGTTTTTACCACAGACAGAATACACAGTTGGGCTGTGAAAAAGGTACTAGCAATCATGTTTCATCATTACTGAGACAATACATCACAAGGACAGTACTTACAGACACAGCTGCACATAGCTTTGCTGTATGCTAAACAGGAAGTGAATGCATACTGCAGGTGTTGCCAGATTTAGCAAAAAAAACAAGCGGCCAGGTCTTTGAAAACAAACCCAAAAGAAGCAAGCAACTAGGCTCAGTTTTACCAGCTATCGGCCATTTGAAAATAGCAGATCAATAAGCACACAATGTGTCACATCATGACACGTTGTGAGCTTGTAGATCTGTTATTTTCAAAAAATATTGGTAATATTTCCATGAAAAAATGTGGGAACCACTGGTTTAAAAATAAACATTAGAAAGCAAGCCCAATTAAGCAACTACACTTAAAAAAAAGCCCCAAATTGTTTATTACATTGTCCACCTACCTGCCCACTGTGGGCGTGGCCAGGTAGTGGAGTAGGGAGTTGGGGAGCCCCATATCAATGAGTTTCCTGTTTACCAGTGTTGCCATGTCTGCTTATAATAAACAATTTGGGGCTTTTTTTAAGTGTAGTTGCTTAATTGGGCTTGCTTTCTAATGTTTTTTTAAAACCAGTGGTCCCCACATTTTTTTTATTTTTTTCAATATTCTTTTCAATATTTTACTTTTTTCCCAATATTTTTTTGAAAATAGCAGATCTACAAGCTCACAACGGGTCTTGATGAGACACATTGTGAGCTTGTTGATCTGCTATTTTCAAATTGCCGATGTAAAGTGGTAAAACTGAGCCTAGTTGCTTGCTTTTTTGGGCTTGTTTTCAAAGACCTAGCCGCTTGTTTTTTTTTGCAAAATCTGGCAACACCTGCAGTATGCATTCACTTCCTGTTTAGCATACAGCAAAGCTATGTGCAGCTGTGTCTGTAAGTACTGTCCTTGTGATGTATTGTCTCAGTAATGATGAAACATGATTGCTAGTACCTTTTTCACTGCCCAACTGTGTATTCTGTCTGTGGTAAAAACGTCATGTTTGTTGCTAATCAGTACCAGTCATATGGCCTAGCCTGTTAGCCTGTTAGCCATTAGGCTGCATGCTGCTGTGTGTCATCTTTAGCTTATAGGCTATTCTGCTCTGAGCTAATGCTGTAATGCCATTATAGGCAGCAATGTTGTCTTTTTATTTTCACTCAAGTGATTTATTTGTGCATATTGGGAGAGATTTGCATATTATTATTTCCAGCACAATCAGGGATGTGTTTATGTACATATTAATTTCATATCATTGCAACTGTGTGAATGTTTAGCTGCTTAATTCATGTTTGCAAGTTAATTCATTTCTTTTAAAGCATTGTTAAAAAGTTAACATATTTACTGTGGAAAACATTATTCAGTACACATTTTAACAAATCCATTCAATGTGTTTTCCATGTCATTGCTGTTCTACAAATAAGAAAAACCAAAGAAGATAATTTAAAGAAGAAACCCAAAACAAGACTTTGCCTCCAAACCGATTTTTTTTTACTGTCTGCCTAGCTCTGCAAGGGTGGCTATATGCATAGTGAAGGCAGAACACAGAATGTTTTTTTTTCATACAGTACAAGAATGTTTATTACATTTTTCAGCCATGTTTACATGTTCATAGTATAGCAGACTTTTTATTGTTTATTTTCATAAAGTTAGTACAATGTTGTTGTTTTTTTTATCAGCCATGTTTACATGTTTGTAGCATAGCAGATTGTTTCTTTTCATAAAGTAAAATGTTTATTTAATTTATCACCCATGTTTACATGTTTATTGCATAGCAGATTGTTTATTGTTTATTTTCATGAAGTAAAATGTTTATTTAATTTATCAGCCATGTTTACATGTTTATAGCGTTGCATATTGTTTGTTTATTTTCATACAGCACAAGCATGTTCATTTTATTTTTTACACTGCACGGGCCATGTTCTGTCTCAATTGTTGCAATAAATATCGGCATTTTCTATATCACTGCTTCTATCTCATTTATAAATGCTTTATAAGGCATAGATAGTCCTCACTTTAGATGGTCTCACGCTATCTCATTTATAAATGCTTTATAAGGCATAGATAGTCCTCACTTTAGATGGGCTCACGCAAAATACTTAACTAACAAGTAGTAACTACCTTAATAAATCATTAATTGAGTATGAATAAGTGTTTATAAGACATTTATTAACACACTCATAACCATGTACAAATGTCCGCATAAATATACAACCAAGTGGTTTGTATATGGTGTTTACTTAGACTTTCTAAATGATCGTATGAACCATTAACAACTCATAAATAACTGGTTTGTAAATTGATATAATACCTATTTATACAATCATTAAGCACATTAAAGATTAGGTTATCAATGGGCAATAAAACGCTTATAACTGTGTTTACAATCGCTTATTAATGTATTATTAATGCTATATAAATGATGAATTCATGATGAATTAAGTAATTACTAATGCTTAACTAATTGTAAATTGTGTATAGTTGAAAGGTTTATAACTGTGTTTACTAAAGCTTAGTAATGTATGAATAATGCTATGCAAATGATGAATTAATGATGAATTAAGTGTTTTACTAGTGCTTAACTAATACTTAATAGTGTATAGTTGAAACATTTATAACTGTGTTTACTAATGCTTAGTAATGTATGAATAATGCTTTACTAATGATGAGTTCATGAGGAATTAAGCATTTACTAATGCTTAACTAATGCTTTATAGTGTATAGTTAATATAAAGTGCTACCCAACTAGAATGTGAAGTCTTAGTCCAGAGTCTTTGTATGAATGTAAAATCCTTATGAAAAGAGAAGAATGTTGGATGCAACAGTGATGTTGCATGAGTCTACAATAGCGTAGCATCTATAATGTGAAGACTGTTTATTATAAGTTCAGTGTCTTTGTATGAATTTAAAATCATTTAAATAAAAAGAAAAGACTGACGGATGAGCCTACAACGTGACCATTATTTTCTCCAGGTGTTCTATCAACCGTCGTCAGGTGACAGTGGATGAGAGCGGCTCTTCCCTCCAGGCTCGTTTCTCTGCCCTGCTCTTCCTGTTCCATGGAGACTACAGAGATATCTACCTTCACTGCAGCCTCCACCTGTGTGACCAGAGAGCCTCCTCATGTTCTCCTGTAAGTTTCACACTTTCTTTCCACACTCTGCTGTTTCACCCCAGACAGTTAAGTCAGTAGCAAACTGTGTGCTTACTGCTATTCCTTCACCATTCACAGGTTTGCTCAGGGAGGCGTCGTCGCTCCGTTTCCACACCTGTACCCTTCAAACCCATCACCATTGGACCAATCACCTGTGAGTATCAAGAACAACAATAAGAAAACCTGTATTTTATGAAATACAAGGATCTTAAGTGCTGACATCTCAATAATGTTACAGTGGATTACATTAGTTTTTTGTGTTTTTCTCTTTGCTTTGGATCTTCAGGGGACAAGCTAGTGGAGTGAACCAGCGGACATCTTTAACTGACTCCAATATATTACATTTTCTAATCGTATGATTTTTATTTGGTGCGTAGGTTTAATAAATATGCTATGCTATCATTAATATAATCTAACTAATCATTAACCATTTTTATATTTCTCTCTTCTGAAAAAATAAACAAATACTACAAATCAATAATAATGGTAACAAATAAATGATGATTTGAGCATTAAATGGCAAATCTGTGTCTGCTTCTTCAAGGTTCAAGTCCCAAATAAATCATTATATAGTTATTAGTTATAGTAAATATAGAAATATGTGAATGATCAATGAATGATGAAGTATATCAATGAACGATGAAGAACGATGAAGTATATTAATACAAAAATAGAATATATGTAGCCTCAATGCTTATAAAAGTGCTTTAAAGATATCTTATCTTGAGTTTTGTAAGAAAACACACTGATCAATGAAGGTTTGTCAAGAAGGATATGAAAAACACCACAATAAACAGTACAATACCACAAATTATTTAACATTATCCAATCAAATACCACTCACCTTTATCTTGATCAACCAATGAAATATCACAATCCTTCTGGTCTCATTGGTTTAGGAGTTTTTCAGAGTGAATTCTTGCACTCGTGTCTATGGACCAAGGGTGACGTAATCTTTGATTTAGTCTTTGCTTAGATTATTATTATTGCCAGCTTGCTTTGATGCTAAGTTGTGTTGTTTTTGTTGCTGCTGTCTTTTGTTCAGAGCCAACAACAGAGGTGCAGATAGTAACGATTACGTACTCTCATTCACTCATTGTGTGGCAAAACTGTCTCAAAATAATACTTTAAGCTCATAAACAAATGCAAAAAACCAGGTGAATTAATTATTTCAATGTTCTGGTAAAGCCCATTCAAACCTCCAGCATAGCTGCCTTCGTCTTGGGTTGTTACACCAATACTAGTAACCTTCCAAGTTTGATTTGATTTGGACATATTTTACATATCGTCTCTGTCGGGTGTAAACCTCATATGTCCAAAACGGTTACTGTTCAGGATTCAAATTCAAGCAGCAAAAGTAGCAGATCTACAAGCTCACAACGCATGTGGGTGCGTGCACGGGGCTACACTCTATTTTACATCTCACATTTTGTATGTTGCCAAAATACTATAAGAAATGTATACAAATACGTTATTGACTATTCTTATTGCTTTTAACGTAGGATATCATGATCACACAAATTACCTTTTCCTTTCTTTTTTAAAGCTGATAATAAATAGACTGACAGGTTTAACACAGGTTTGGACTAAACAAACTCTTAATGAGCTCAAGTGTTTGGCTTGTCGGAGGGAAACACTAGCCTTACATCGGCTCTGATTCAGTGGAAGCTGGGTAAAGGCAGACATTTAAATAAAGCTACAATCCGCAGGTTTTATGCCGCTACCGACAGTGAGAGGTAATTGCAGCGATGTCTGAACTACAATAAAGATGGTGCAACAGTGTCTGAACTACAATAAAGATGGTGCAACATCTAGGGCCCTATTCACGGGGGAATTTGAACAAACCACTAATTAGGGATTTCGGACTAGGCAAGAGGCGTTTCCCCGCAAAATTCGGTATTCTATGGCACCCCCCTCACCCGCCAAACACCTGAGCTACCCGTTACATTATGCATAGGTGTGGTTTGGGCGTTACAATGATAAAACCAATCACCGTGCCAGAAGCCATTGCCTTTAAGAGAAGACTGCGCTAGCCGTCATCCCGATCCAATATATGCTCTAGCCTATCTACCTGTCTGCACTGTTGCCTGGTCTGATTATTATAAGCCACATTGGGCTTGTTTTCCTTCTTTTTTTTTTTTTTATCCAAATACATTTTTATATTAATTTGTAGCCTATTGTGTTCACAATAAGCTTGTCATATTAGTCAGATCCGGAATAGTATATGAAAGCCATTTAAAATATGTATACTATTGGTACACACTGGCTGCTCCCAAATAATTAATTACATCATGTTGCGACAACGCTCCTACGTGGTACACAGACAAACAGTAGCACATGGGTATAATAAATTGGACAGTTTTAGGAAAGGTCTATAGCCTATGTACTCACGTTGGCTGTTATCGTTCTATTTCCACCGTTCTAATGGATTCCAGGGGTGTGTAAACATCTCTGAAGTTGCTCCATAGTTTCCTCTGAAGTGACGCAGTTAAAGTTAACTTACATCCATATTGTCCCCGTTATCTTTCATCATCCACCTTTGTTCAGTAATCCCGAACAGAGCTAAACTTTAAGTTTACATCAATCAAAGCCTCTCAAACCCAGACACAATATTGCTGCGATGCGTATGTGCGTCGCCTACCCAAAATAACAGACATACAAGCTATCAACGGCGCTGCGTCATGTCGTGTCAACATTTTACAGATCTGTTATTTTGGACAGCATACAATGAGGCGCGCGCGCGCCACGGAGTAGCCTATCACTAAACCAAAAACATTACATTACGTGGTCAACAACATACTAGACATGTAACTTGCTTGGAGCTTTTAATGCAGTGGTTCTCAACCTGTGGGTCGAGACCACAATGGAGCACCCAACGCCTGGCGAGCTTGTAGATCTGCTATTTTCACAATATTTATCTGTGGAACCGAGTCAAACAAAATGGGGGGGTCCCCAGTTCAAATATGGTTATTTTGGGGGGTCATGAACGTAGCGTTTACGCGGGGAATATAATAATAATATAGGCTAATATATATAATATAGGCTATAATATAATATTCACCCGCACGTCCCGCAGCATGGGTTTAATGAGACAGCAGCCAAAATGAAAATCACACTATGATCCGATCATCTTATAAAAAATGTAAGTGCTTAAGATTTTAGCCCAAACCCAACGGGACCCGACCCGGCCCGTCGGCACCGGCTGAGCCGGGTCTAAGTTTTTTTTACATCCAAATAAATTCACATATTAATTAATTTGTAGCGTAGGCTATTGTGTTCACAATAAGCAACTTGTCATATTAGTCAGATCCCCAAGAGTATATGAAAGCCATTTAAAATAGTTATATATTCCTACACAGCTGATGCCAAATAATTAATCAACAGGGCAGCGCAACGCTAAAGTAGCCTAGGTCAAATCAATCACTGTCTTGTCATGACGCAGCAGTAGAGAGCTCCCTTTAAAGTTTAAACCATAACATGACATAAATAATGGATCTTCAGAACTTTCTTCATGTCTTTTTCACCTCAAAGTAAATGTTGGATTACTTCTTCAAATGAAAGCACAGGCGGCCAGAAGGTATTAACATTGGATGTGATTTCTCCATTGCAAAAATGATTACGGTTATTCTATGAAACATATATTTCATAGAATAACCATAATCATTTTTAAAATGGTTATGGGGCAGTGTATATATTTATATAGCCCTATTTGCTCCAAGCTGTTTTTTTAAATAAAATATAGACTGTTAGGGTAGAATGACTCCTGTTCTTAACGAATTACCAAGATTTAATGAGAAATAAGGCTTCTTTAGAAAAATGACTGACGGGCTGGGCTGGGTCTAATTTGTCAATTATTAGTCGAGCCGGGCTGAAATATTTAGGGGATATGAAAGCTCTAGTTAGTAGTTTGAAGTGCTCATGTGGCCTTAGAGTTGCTTCTTTTTGTTTTCATAGACCTGCGGACTGCGGTTGCTTATTTCTCTCCAAGGCTGGCAACACGGCTCATGGTCCAACGCACAAAGCCATTGTAGTGTCATGCACTTGACGGGTGATTTTATAAACCAGCGGGTGCTTCTAGAATCCACTATCCCCCGTCCCCAAGCCGTACCCATGTGTGTCTGTAGAATTGCAATGTGGGGGATATAGCAACAACACGCCCACGGGCACACCTCCACGCGCAAATAACGGCGTCGGCATAATGGTGACGGGTAGAGCAGGTGCTAGAATAACCTATTGGGGCGGCGCAGCTCCATTATCAGGTTAAGGGTAGCGTTGCGGCTGGGAAAACTGGCACAGAATAGAGCAGCTAGTGTCCAATCCAATCAGGCGCGCTGTCTTCTTCAAATAACTTGTTGAAATTGTCAACCAGTCCAGTAGGTGTCCATACCCGAAACCAGGGTTGACATTTCTCAATGCAAGAGCAGGGAGGCCACCTCCAATCATTGCATATGTGCTATAACATACTGTACTCTACCATAGACTGATGAAATAACATTGAATTAATTCAAATAAATCCCATATTGTGGCTTTAACATGATCTAAATAAATGACTCAAAGTACCCAGAGCTTCAGCAGACTCTTCTTTATCCGATACGCACCAGACAGCATCGTAGGTTTATTCAAGTGAACCCATTAAAACCCAGGAAAACATCGATGTCACTTTAGATTTGAGCTAAAAAGCATTATTTTATACTTTGGCTATTCAAAAATAGCAGATATCGTGTCACTTCGTGCCGCGCAACAAGCTTGTAGATCAGCTATTTTTGAATAGCTAAAGTATTGAATGTGTACAAAGCGAAATGTTTTAACTCAAATCTTTGCTTCTGGGAGGTCCCTGGAACCAAATATTTTGAGATGGGGGTCGGCGGCCAAATACATATAATGTTGGGGGTCCTTGACCACCACTGATATATATAGCAACAGAGGTTTCTCAGAAAACTGCTAGGATTTAGAAGACATTTGGTCTTAATGGTAAAACAAAGATGTTGCAGACACTATACTATAGGTTCAACAAGGTAGGGTCAGTTATGATCTCATCTGGTTAGTAAACCAGATACTGTCTCTGGGTATTATTAACCCATCCAATCCAGGAACACATCTGTGTAATTTTTTGATTTCTTTGGCCATTCAAAAAATAGCAGATGTACAAGCTCATAGCGTGGCACGAGTGTCACGCTATGAGCTTGCAGATCTGCTATTTTTGGTGTGCAAATCTTTGAATATTTTCAGGCCAAAAAGTGAATCGGCCTGTTTTTTTTTTGGATATTGATAATATGGATAATTGTATGGATAATTTTCAAAATAAAGTATGGATCCCAAGGCTAGAATCCATCAGTAGGTCCTACAGAAGCCTCATGCAAAATGTGGCTTGTGTCTGCTTCGTATCGTTACTTTTGCCAGTATGTATATGTGTTCAGCAACACAGCCATGCAGCCTTGCAGTTTAAGTGCAGATTTCAGCTATAGGGAATTGGGAAAAGGGGTGAAAAATGCACCCTCCAACTGACCAACAAATGATTGTGTGTGTGCGGGCGAAATAACATTGTGAGCTATGACAGGTGACGGACCATATGCCAGCCTAGCAACGGTTGCTAAGCTAGCATTGGACAATCGCTTTGGGTTTAGCAAAGGGTCCATTGCTACCGATGAGCAGGTTTGTGCCCTGCATGGTTTCCTCCGTCGTCGGTGTGTGCATGTGTGAATGTATGTGTGTTAATGGGTGAATGTAATGCAAATTGTAAAGCACCTTGGATAAAGGCGCTATGTAGAAATGCACCATTAATTAATGACAAGTTTAGTACTGTAGCCGACCCAACAACACCCTGTTGTCTAATCGCCAACAAACTAGCTGTGATGTATCCAACTCTGTAACCCAGGGGTCTTCAACAGGGGGTTCTGAATATCAGCTTCTACTTTCCAGTTTACCCCAAAATATAGCTTTATGTGCTGTGGTTAACATGTAGATACATTAGGCAACATGCTTTTACTGTTTATTAACACTACAGACAGTTGTGAAATACAGTACATTATAGGCTGTGTTTTTATACTTTAAAATCTTGGGATTTGTGGGGCTTTTGTATCGGTGGAAGACATTTAAGATCTTAATATGCCTGACAAATATCATAACAAACAAAACAATTGAAATGTGATAACAATGTGTCTGGGTGTGCAAACCCCTTGTTCTACATCTCTCCATTCCTCACATATGACTGATGTTGAACTTGCCCCTTGACCTTGTCAGCCGATTATCTGTGTGTGTGTGTGTGTGTGTGTGTGTGTGTGTGTGTGTGTGTGTGTGTGTGTGTGTGTGTGTGCGTGCGTGCGTGCGTGCGTGCGTGCGTGCGTGCGTGCGTGCGTGCGTGTAGCATCAGCACATCTGAACCATTGCAAAGTTGTTCTGTTGGTTGCATACTTGTGATTCTTGTGAATTGCAACATTGTTTGTGGCTGAAACGTAGGCTTGGTGTGGAACTGTGTGTTTGAGTGCAACTAAAATGTCTAATGCCTGATAGAGAGTGAGTCCCCAGTTCGATTCCGTGCCGAAGAGACAATTTGCTCCATGTCACTCCCCTAACAGTAACACTCTGTCTGCGTTTTCTGTACCTATCAAATAAGCTAAAGACAAAGAAAGTCCCCACTGAAAAAGGAAATAAAATAAAGTGAAATAAAAAAGAAATGGCTGGAAATGAAATTATCTGTCAGATTGAGGCAGAACTGCAAAGTTACACCTGCTGCTACAGTACATAGCTAGTACTTCACTAACATAATACAATGTTAAACTAAGCACTCAGAGTTATACTAGTACCTATGGGCATCTAATGTTGTAGTCAAAACCATATCAAATAACGTTATACAGCTAACAGAGAAAACAAATATGATTTTTGCGGTCTACTCTTAACTCCCAGAAAGGCAGTTTGGGGTCAGAAATATCAATACGACCAGAAAGAAGTGCTCAGTGGAATGTCTCCTCTAAGTGAATATGGGAACTCGAGATTACGAATGTAACCCCGGTTTCTTTAAAATTCGGAGTGATATACTCACTATGGGATATCAGCGCCCCCTGGCAATGCACAGAGCTACATACAATAAACTCCCGGGCCAACTCATTGGCTGTGAAGGGTATGTCACGCGACCGGCAGACCGGAGGGGCATAAAACCCCTGCGTGACTTAGGCCAAACCCTCTTTAACAACAGCTCTCTGCACGCAGATGCGCACAAAAAGAGGTTAGGTGAGTATATCACTCCGAATTTTAAAGAAATTGTCAAATTCTCCGTGATATACTCACTATGGGATGCATAAACCCCCCTGGGGCTATAAGCCATACGAAAACCCTCACAGTCCCGCACGCCCACCAGCCCACGAGGCCCCGCCCCCACGGGCGTGACCTCCGGCCTCACGGGCGCCCCAGCCCTCCGGGCTAGGGTGTGGGACACAGAAAGAAAGGTAGACCCTGACAGACCAAGTCTGCCTCATTCAACTAATGAAACAGACACGAGTCTGCCCCATAAGTAAAACGAGGGAACAGGGCCTCCTCCCCTGGGAACCAACCAACTGGCAGTCCCGAGGGGACCTAGGAGAAGGAAGACAGGAGAGAGAACAAGGCTCCAGGCCTGTTCAACTCTTCCCTCTAACTAGAGACAACCGCTACCGCTAGCGTACGCCAGCTTAATGGCATCCAAGTCCATCTAGAAAGAATCGCCTGAGCAAACTTCCTTCCTCTGACCACCTTGGCCAAAGGAGACAAAAACTGCGTCGACAATCGGACGGCCGCTGTTCTCTGACAGTAGAACTTTAAAGCTCTCACCGGACAGAGACAGTGCAACCGTCGATCCTTCGATGAAGCGAAAGGAGGTGGATGGAAAGCTACCAGCTCGACTGGGGCATGGGTCACCACCCCGTTCTCGGGAACGAACGCCATGTTAGGTTCAAACAGAACCTTCCTGTCGCCGTCCAAGAACCTCATACACCCAGAACTCACTGAGAGCGCGTGCATGTCACTGACCCGTTTAGCCGTAGACAGGGCCATCAAGAGGACCGTTTTGAGACTAAAGAACATCAGATCCACAGTCTCAACAAGGTTCAAACGGAGGGCGGCAGAGTGCATCTAGCACCACCGCCAGGTCCCAATGCCGGGAACAGAGGCCTGTTAACCGGCCTGTTAACCGGCCTGGCTCGTCTGGCGCCGCCCATGAAACGACACACCAGATGATGGCCAACCGTCTTGCCATCGAAACCCTCGTGACAAGTGGAAAAGGCCCCCAGGTACATCTCAACCGTCGAGAAGGTCAGTCTGATTTAACCTGCTTTGCAGGAAAAAGAGGATGCTGCGCAACTGAGCCTGGAAAGCCACCACCAACGGCGACTGTTCCAGACCCCAAGACACAACAAAATATTACATTTTGTGTCGTATGCAGCTCTTGTGGAACTGGCCCCTGTATGGTAGCTACCACGTCAGGGGACAAGCCACACAAGCCCAAAGTCGCCCTCTCACGGACCAGACCCACAGGTCTAGGTCCTGAGGGCGTGGGAGGAAGATCTCGTCCCCTGCTTGCCTTAGCAGATCTCTCTCGTAGAGAGGAGGATTATTCCTGACCTCCCCGCGCCCCATGCCGGTGCCACCAGCGGCACTGACAGTCCGTGGAGTCTGAACCTCTCCATTGTTGAGAGGACCAACTCCAGCGACGGGAACACATGAAGCAGTTTGTTCGGCCAATCGTGCGCCAAGGCGTCCACACCCCGTGAGAGGGTCCCCTCTACCGAGAAGAAGCGAGAACACTTCGCCTTCTCCTCGGAGGCAAACAAATCGACCTGCGGTCGGCCAACTGGCCCAGATCTGGCTTGTTAACTCCGGAGGAGAGACCAATCTGCGTACCAAAAATTGCCCCTGGACAACAGAGTCGCTCCGCTGTTCAGGAGGCCCGGTACATGTGAGGCTCTGATTGACGCAAGGCGCGTCGCGCCACAGTGTCAGATCGCCAGCTAGCTTGTCCAACACTGTAGAGGCCAGGCCTCCCTGCTTGTTGACATAGCACATGGTCGTGGTGTTGGTTCTGATCAGGACATGACAACCTTGTCCAAACGAAAACAGGTGTATGGCCGATGCCATGAGACCCGCCGCCTGCATGCATAGCCTGTATGTGACTTGAGGCCGAAAAGCTGTCTATCCCATCCCGGGACAGACGCGCCGTGAGCCTGGTCTAGCCCAGCGAGATCCCCATGAAGGTGGTCCGCTGAGACGGGACCAAGACGCTCGACGGACGTTGCTGGTGAAAACCCTGTGCCATCAAGTGGGGAAACGGCCACGTCTGTGTGCCGCGTCACCTCCTGACTGCGGTGGATAGAATGGAATATGGAAATAAGCATCCTTGAGGTCGATGCTGTTCCACCAATCCCCTTGACGCACCGTCCGCAGCAGCGACGCGGTCGTCAAAATCCGGAAATTTGAAAAACCATCATGTATTTGTTGAGACCCTTCATATTCAGAGAGGGTCATACGCCCCCCCCCCCCCCCTTCTTTTCCACCAGAAAAACAATTGAATAGAAAACCCAGTTGGTTCTGATTCATAGATAGTTTTTTGATAGCGCCCTCGGCAGGAGAGAGGAGAGAGAGAGAACCTCCAGGAGAGAGAGAGAACCTCCTCTCTGAGACATGGCTGCATTACCTTCCGTATGAGAGAAACAACACCTTGTCTGACATAGGAGGTTATGCATACAGGCACGTGGACAACACACCAGTGCAACCACTGTGTGTTGTTGTTGATCAGGGGAGCTGACCAGTACAACCACAGTGTGTCACTGCTGTACTGAGATAGACCAGTACACACACATGTCGTCACGTGCCGCAGGGAGTTTATTGTATGTAGCTCTGTACATCGCCAGAGGGCGTTGATATCCCATAGTGAGTACAGTATATCACGGAGAATTTGACAAGAAACCTATTATAATATATTATATTATAAGAATTTCTCCGTCAGGTCAATATGGGAACCTATTACATTACATTACATTACATTACATTACATTACATTAATGTCTCCGCCAGGCCCATATGGGAACCTATTACCACCAGGTTGGATAGAAGTCCATATCAGGCCAAAATAAACCCTCCCCCCTTTACCTTCTGCCTCGTGGAGATAATAATTTAAATCTGGTAGTTTAAATCAGTAGTTCAAAACCTGTTGGTCGGGAAAGATTTTGGGGGGTGTGAAGTGACAATTTAAGGACTTTTTTACCTAAAAAAAAAGAAAGAAAGAAAAGAAAAAAGAGCATTACTGCATCAATAGTAATCAACAAACTATCCTATAAAAGCTGGTTAAACATTGGCCAAATTGTCAAATAATATAAGAAAGAGATAAAGATTGTGAACAAATATACAATATACAAAATATACAATAAAGAAAATGTAATGCCTCAACTTCTACGTTCCAAGTGCTTATCAGGGTGGGGGGTCCCCAGTTCAAATATGATTATTTTGGGGGGTCGTGGCCTGAAAAGGTTTAAAACCACTGGTTTAAATCATCTACATTTGTTTTGTAACTTCATCTGGCAAATATCTTGTAGTAGTTTTATTGTGTTATGCATCACAGTGTTATATTGCCCATTAGCAAGCAAGCAGGCTAACCCACCAATCTAGAGCCCAAGTAGCTGAGCTGCATCACAGCCAAATAAAACTAGTAGTCATTTATGAAACAACAATTTGATTCCCATCTTCCTTTTTCATGCTGATTATCAGTAAGAATTAGGCCTCATTAGTTAACAATTAGGCCTCATTAGTTAAATGTTTCTACAGTTACAACACTTTTGCACACTATTGTCAAATAACTTCAAATTAACATTCTTGCCAACCACATTCTGGATTACAGTGCAATTACATTTTCCTAGTCTTTAATACAATTTGATTTAGATTATGTGTATTGTGTATTTAGGTGGGAATTGTATTATTTCTGAGCCTATAATGCAGAAATATACCCACCCGGACAGATTTTTAGGACTCACCTTTTGAACTACATGCTGTTGTCCTGTAACATAAAACCAGGAAGCTGGAACCGGAAAATAAGTCACCAATGTTCTTTCAGGGGAACAAATATGGAAGGCATGAGGAAGAAACCTAACCCCGAAACATGATAGAACGATGGTGGAGATTGGATGGCAAGAAAAAGTAAGATTTGCCAAAGTGCTGTCATTGTAGGCTGATCAATTAATGTTGTTGTTGCATTGATGCTTGTCATGATGGGTTGGCTCGCACGCACGCACGCACGCACGCATGCACGCACACACACACACACACACACACACACACACACACACACACACACACACACACACACTTTTCTTTTCAAGGTCTTTTTATTGTTTTTTTTTAGTACAAGGCCCAGGGGCAAGCGTGATGCACATACATTTTTATATCGTATCACAAAAAAGACTGAAACAATGCTATTATTTATTATTTACATTACATTACATTACATTACATTAATGTCTCCGCCAGGCCCATATGGGAACCTATTACCACCAGGTTGGATAGAAGTCCATATCAGGCCAAAATAAACCCTCCCCCCTTTACCTTCTGCCTCGTGGAGATAATAATTTAAATCTGGTAGTTTAAATCAGTGTTTCAAAACCTGTTGGTCGGGAAAGATTTTGGGGGGTGTGAAGTGACAATTTAAGGACTTTTAAGACCTTTTTAATACCTAAAAAAAAGAAAGAAAGAAAAGAAAAAAGAGCATTACTGCATCAATAGTAATCAACAAACTATCCTATAAAAGCTGGTTAAACATTGGCCAAATTGTCAAATAATATAAGAAAGAGATAAAGATTGTGAACAAATATACAATATACAAAATATACAATAAAGAAAATGTAATGCCTCAACTTCTACGTTCCAAGTGCTTATCAGGGTGGGGGGTCCCCAGTTCAAATATGATTATTTTGGGGGGTCGTGGCCTGAAAAGGTTTAAAACCACTGGTTTAAATCATCTACATTTGTTTTGTAACTTCATCTGGCAAATATCTTGTAGTAGTTTTATTGTGTTATGCATCACAGTGTTATATTGCCCATTAGCAAGCAAGCAGGCTAACCCACCAATCTAGAGCCCAAGTAGCTGAGCTGCATCACAGCCAAATAAAACTAGTAGTCATTTATGAAACAACAATTTGATTCCCATCATCCTTTTTCATGCTGATTATCAGTAAGAATTAGGCCTCATTAGTTAACAATTAGGCCTCATTAGTTAAATGTTTCTACAGTTACAACACTTTTGCACACTATTGTCAAATAACTTCAAATTAACATTCTTGCCAACCACATTCTGGATTACAGTGCAATTACATTTTCCTAGTCTTTAATACAATTTGATAGATTATGTGTATTGTGTATTTAGGTGGGAATTGTATTATTTCTGAGCCTATAATGCAGAAATATACCCACCCGGACAGATTTTTAGGACTCACCTTTTGAACTACATGCTGTTGTCCTGTAACATAAAACCAGGAAGCTGGAACTGGAAAATAAGTCACCAATGTTCTTTCAGGGGAACAAATATGGAAGGCATGAGGAAGAAACCTAACCCCGAAACATGATAGAACGATGGTGGAGATTGGATGGCAAGAAAAAGTAAGATTTGCCAAAGTGCTGTCATTGTAGGCTGATCAATTAATGTTGTTGTTGCATTGATGCTTGTCATGATGGGTTGGCTCGCACGCACGCATGCACACACACACACACACACACACACACACACACACACACACACACACACACACACACACACACACACACACACACACACACACTTTTCTTTTCAAGGTCTTTTTATTGTTTTTTTTTAGTACAAGGCCCAGGGGCAAGCGTGATGCACATACATTTTTATATCGTATCACAAAAAAGACTGAAACAATGCTATTATTTATTATTTACATTACATTACATTACATTACATTAATGTCTCCGCCAGGCCCATATGGGAACCTATTACCACCAGGTTGGATAGAAGTCCATATCAGGCCAAAATAAACCCTCCCCCCTTTACCTTCTGCCTCGTGGAGATAATAATTTAAATCTGGTAGTTTAAATCAGTGTTTCAAAACCTGTTGGTCGGGAAAGATTTTGGGGGGTGTGAAGTGACAATTTAAGGACTTTTAAGACCTTTTTAATACCTAAAAAAAAGAAAGAAAGAAAAGAAAAAAGAGCATTACTGCATCAATAGTAATCAACAAACTATCCTATAAAAGCTGGTTAAACATTGGCCAAATTGTCAAATAATATAAGAAAGAGATAAAGATTGTGAACAAATATACAATATACAAAATATACAATAAAGAAAATGTAATGCCTCAACTTCTACGTTCCAAGTGCTTATCAGGGTGGGGGGTCCCCAGTTCAAATATGATTATTTTGGGGGGTCGTGGCCTGAAAAGGTTTAAAACCACTGGTTTAAATCATCTACATTTGTTTTGTAACTTCATCTGGCAAATATCTTGTAGTAGTTTTATTGTGTTATGCATCACAGTGTTATATTGCCCATTAGCAAGCAAGCAGGCTAACCCACCAATCTAGAGCCCAAGTAGCTGAGCTGCATCACAGCCAAATAAAACTAGTAGTCATTTATGAAACAACAATTTGATTCCCATCATCCTTTTTCATGCTGATTATCAGTAAGAATTAGGCCTCATTAGTTAACAATTAGGCCTCATTAGTTAAATGTTTCTACAGTTACAACACTTTTGCACACTATTGTCAAATAACTTCAAATTAACATTCTTGCCAACCACATTCTGGATTACAGTGCAATTACATTTTCCTAGTCTTTAATACAATTTGATAGATTATGTGTATTGTGTATTTAGGTGGGAATTGTATTATTTCTGAGCCTATAATGCAGAAATATACCCACCCGGACAGATTTTTAGGACTCACCTTTTGAACTACATGCTGTTGTCCTGTAACATAAAACCAGGAAGCTGGAACCGGAAAATAAGTCACCAATGTTCTTTCAGGGGAACAAATATGGAAGGCATGAGGAAGAAACCTAACCCCGAAACATGATAGAACGATGGTGGAGATTGGATGGCAAGAAAAAGTAAGATTTGCCAAAGTGCTGTCATTGTAGGCTGATCAATTAATGTTGTTGTTGCATTGATGCTTGTCATGATGGGTTGGCTCGCACGCACGCATGCACACACACACACACACACACACACACACACACACACACACACACACACACACACACACACACACACACACACACACACACACACACACACACTTTTCTTTTCAAGGTCTTTTTATTGTTTTTTGCCCAGGGGCAAGCGTGATGCACATACATTTTTATATCGTATCACAAAAAAGACTGAAACAATGTACATATGCTACATTCCTCTATCCCACCCTACCCCCACCCCCCACCCTCAATCCCCATGACAGTTGTAGGCACAGTTATAAGAGAAAAATTTGAAATAAAAGGAAAAACAAAGAGGCACGGAAATTAATCAGAGCAGATAAAATAGGAAAAAAAAGCAGAAAAAGAAATAAAAATAAATATTTTGGGTTTGCTGTGTGTTGCAGTCGCAACAGGCATACGCCACACTATGCAACCTGAGTGTTGTGGTAAAAAGTCATGAACGGATCCCAGGTCTTATGAAATGTTTTCTCGGAGCCGGCTATTGAAAATCGCAACATCTCCAATTTAAGGTAAGACATTATATCACGAAGCCATTGAATGAGCACACACACACACACACACCAATAAGGGAGAAAGACATACATACGGCAAAACCCTAGGGTCATAACAGTTGGATTGGAGATAAGTCCCTGAGACATACTTGTATCATGTTCAGGGGGTGTACTTGTACATCAAGCTGACTCACGCTACTGCCCTATGGGTCACATAGTTCGGCAAGGGGTACTACTACTTGTGCGAGCTATGGAGATTTTTGCGAACGCAGCGGAAGGAGGCGCGCCGCCTCCGCGCAAGTGGAGCTTACTATGAAACCGTGCTCGGGTTGTGTCTCTGTGTCTCTGTGTTCTTACTATCTTACTATCTTACTATCTTATCTTATCTTACTGTCTTACTACTATATAATTGACAAAAGCTCCGAAAGTTTGTGCGGGGTAAGCAAGCACAGGATCACTCCATTTGCCCCGAAACTTGCCACAGACTGTTGATCAGAGCTATGGCTATGTTTTAGGCATCGTACCCCACCTCGATCAGTGATCGGACTCTCGGTTTGATTGATTCTCTGATTTGCCTATCAGACCCTCAGCCTGATCTGGCAGGTTGCCATAGCAACCAGATCAAGTCTGACCTCTTTATCACATGATCGAGGTTGGGAGGATGGGACTAGAGGTTAGGGCCGCAAAGCAAAGCGGGGAGGGAGGAGAGGGGGAGGAGAGGGGGGGAGGAGGGGTGAGGGGGGGAGGAGGGGTGAGGAGAGGCCCGAGAGGCCGGACTTCGCATGACGTATGTGCAAAGCTATAATTAGGCCAGGTCGCCGTCATGGTTCAGAAATATCTTACAGAGGAAATTGACTATTTAGAAGGGATAACAGTCGAAATGTTTAGGAACGATGAGGATGTGAATCTGTTACACACACCGCTAAAGTATGAGGAGGAATTTGACTATTTTGAAGGAGGAAATGTTTGGAGAGTTTGACGCGGCCTTGACATCTGATGAGTCTTGGACTCTGTCTAGAGTAGACCAACCTCGGATCGGGCCAACTGAGAGAGATGATCTCAGACTCTCATAGACTCTAAGTCTATGTTTATTTGTCCAAATATTATTACCTTGCCATAATTAAATCATGCAACCCTTTGTCATTAGCATATATTGGCATACATTATGCAATAAAGAAGCTGAAACCAGGAAATAGCTACGGTGTAAAATAGGTGCCCTTTTCACAGTGAGTGGTGACCTGCTATGCACATTATGTCTGGCCGGTTTTAATAAGTTTACTGATTCTGTTGGTAATTGATTCTGTAGGGTAAGTGACACTTTTTGGGTCAAAACAAAGCGTACATTTTTGGTTAAAAGGTTAAAGCACTATATTCTGATAGTAATCATTGCTGTAGATTGTTTATTTGGTTTATTTGTTTACCGTATTTGAAAAGGATCCCCATTAGCTGATGCCATGCCAATCAATCAATCCCTCTTACTGGGGTTCACACAAAAACACATTACAAAACACATAAAAAAAAAACGTGATAGTAATCATTGCTACAATGTGTTTGTTCAGTAACAGGGAACTCCCCGTCTCTCCAGCTCTTTAATGAACAGAAAATACATTTTCAGATGGGTTGCATTTTCAACTAGGCTTGGGCAATATACAGGTAATATCGTATATCTCGATATCTAAAGACAATACCGGTATTATAAGAAATACCGCATACCGTCATTATACTGTATTTTATACATTTAAAAAAAAAAAAGTGTTTTATTAGGCCTATTTATTTATTTTTTTACCTATAAACGTCTAAATTATTTTTTTCTACTTACTTTATTCCGAAACTGACCCGCGGATAATTGGACCGGACGGAACCGAGAAAATATCCTAATTACTGGACCCGGTCCGAAACGGACCCATGCTAGGTGGACCCGGCCCGAAACGGGACAGAGGCAAACTGGACCCGTTCCGAAACGAACCGAGGATAATTAAGATGTATTAGACCCGGTCTGACCAGGTCTCTACACCCGTACTGGACCCGGAGCTCATTTATAGCTAGAATCACCGTGGTATTCAGATTAGCCATGTGTTTCAGTCAACTCCTGCTCCCCCCCCCCCCCCCCCCGCCCCAACAGAGCATTTGCAGACGCACTGCGTCACGTGCATTCTGTTCTGTGTTGCAGACAGACAGACAACATTTCGCCGACTTTATACCGTCTGTCCCCGCAGATTATGTCCATAAACATGCTCCACACAGACGACGTTCCAACTTGCATCTTCCCGGTGGCTTTTGTTTGCATTTCACCAGCCAAAAAACCTCCATGATATTACTACGCAGGTCGCAGGGTAGCCGGTAGCCGCCCGGAAGACTCGCCCCAAAACACACTCGCCCCCATTTTCTTGTATTTTTTTTTTACTGAGGATAAGGTTAGAAATAACTTTAGGTTTAGGCATAGTTTTACTGAGGTTAAGTTTAGGAAAAAGGTTAGATTTTGGCACCGTTTTAATAAGGTTACGTTTAGGATTAAGGTTAGGTTTAGGCATAGTTTACTGAGGTTACGGGGCAACTGTGTTTTGGGGCGACTGCAGTGCGGTGCGCGTGAGATTGGCTGCGTTTCAATCGGCTGTTAACATTAAACTATGAGAAAACAGGCGATATGATTTGGGAGCGTAATTTACAACGCATTGGTCTCATTTTAAAACCGAAGGTTAAAGAGATTAATATAATAACAATAATACAAAGCTGGCCGTCGGGTCCTCACGGGTCCACACAGGTCCATCCATTTCAAATGGATCCGACCGAGAACCGTGGCAATTGGAAATGATCCGACCCGGCCGTGCCCGAGGGACATGTCAATATTTTGGCCCCGAACCGGCTCGGTTCGGGGCTCGGGTCTTCGGTTCCGGGTGTTAGTAAGGCTGCAGTATAAGTACTGTATTTGCACTCTAAGCCTAAGGTCATTTAATTCATTGTTTAATGTTTACAAGAGGATGTCATTGCATTTACCATTAAGGTTAGGCCTACTGTATGTTGGACGGCAGTATTTTGTCTTTAGTAGTCGTTAGTTTACCCGCACACAGTATTTTGCACTTAGGATTTATGCACAGTTTTTTAACTGAGGTTAAAAACAGTGTAGACTAATAATGTTGGTACAATACATTTTGTCCTTGGCTTGTTTCGTTATTTTAAAAATGTTTATAAAAATGTTTATATTGCATCGCATGCATGCCCGCTGCTGCCATCTAGCGGCGGATAAGAAATATAGCATTCAGATCATAGGAAAATTCAGTCTATCACTGGCGCTGTTACAACTTTTTTTTAATTGGTCGGTAATACAGAAAATCGCGGTTACCCATTCATCAGCTTACATTTTATATTGTTCCAGTTATGATTTTGTCATCACTTTCATTTCACTTGTTTAATCTGCATCCTGTGTGAGTTCTCTCTCCTGATTGGATAAAATTGGTATCCTGACATAAAAATGCATTTTCTGTTTCTGTTAAAGAGCTGGAGAACACAGCCACCTGGTTTAAGGGGCTTGGCGACCTGACGGATGGTGGGGGCCCATATGTCCCTTGAGGGGCTGCATCGTTTGCACCATTGTTTGATTGTCCGCCCCATACCTGGCCAGTAATACCTCTGCTTGATCAGTTCAGTGGTTCGCTCTGTACCCTGGTGAACATGGTTAAATGGTAAATGGTGCTTTTATCCAAAGCGCTTTACATAGCTTGTGCATTACATTCACCCATTCACACACACATTCACACACCAATGGCAGAGGAAACCATGCAAATCACCAACCTGCTCATCGGGAGCAATTAGGGGTTCAGCGTCTTGCTCAAGGACACTTCGACACTAACTCTGGGCCTGCCCGGGATCGAACTGGGAACCTCGCGGTTTCCATCCGTCCGCTCTACCAACCACTCTAGCCCTGAGCCACTGCCGCCCGGTTGCAGTGTAGCTAGCGGAACACCTCCTCCCTCAGACCCCACCGGAAGTAACAGCTGATGGACTTTCCCCCCTTCCGTCTGGCCTTCTGTACACCGTGTGCAGCAGGGTGTCCTCCACGGTGAGAGGATCCCACTGCTTCTGGAGACCCAGTGTTTCAGAAGGGAGGCCTTGCTTCTCAGTGCGCCCAGGCATCCATTTTTCCTGCTATAACAGAAGAAAAGCACCCATCGAGGGATCAGCAGCTTGTTGGGCAGCCAGATCAACTTTTGACCGTTCTGGAAGGACGGAATTGGCTGTCTGGGTGGCTAGCTGTCTCACACACACAGCTCCGCCTCCAACAGCAACCCAGAATAAGCAACACACACACAAGCCCTTGCTGATGCACACAAACTGATTTAGCTCTGTTCATAAACGATTTACTTAGCATTTGCTGGCAGGTGCTGAGCATGGGTCCTGCAACTTTTACATCTGTCTTTGGTTGCTACCGTTGTGGAAATCTTACCTGTAAATCTCTGGAAGAAAACCTATGGTTCCTCAGTGAAGCAAGGGTGAGGAACTGGTCTTCTTGGGTTGTTGTCTTCCTTTGACTTCACCAGTCTCACAGAACTTGGTCCTAAGTTTGTAAATGGTACCAGAGCTGACACCAAATAATGCTGCCACTCTGCATAACGGAACACCAGCCTCCACTTGGTCTGTTGCACCACAGGCCTTATCCTGAAGGGACAAACGTGGCATCTTTCCATGGGGACAGTGTTGCTGCTTGGAGCATACACAAACTCAACAAAGTTGCAGAACCCATGCTCACGTTTAGCTGTGTTGCTCATTCTACGAATGCCCGATCCTTACAATCTGTACCTTGTTGTAAAGGTGACTAATGAACAATAAAAATGATATAAAACACAATACCAATTGATATTATTGAGGGGAGAAATAATCGACCGAAGTTACGTTTCCGAACTTTTTTTGTGGGCAGTTTTTTTATGTTTTGTTTGTTGAATTTTTGTTGTTGTTTTGTAGTTTTAGTTAACTATATGGGAGTACAGGGAGAGATCTACAACATTTTAATATAAAGGGTAGTCCAGGAGGATTTCTTAATTGTTGTCGTTATGAGCTTCAACAGAATTTTACTGCTTGACTGCATGGACGATAGAACCCAGTGACCCACACCTTGTAATGAGATACGTGTAGATATGACTCAGCTCTGCTTGCAATTAGACACAGTCATTTCTAACATACTTAAATGACACCAACGACTTTGTTACTGCGTTGGTATTCTGAGCATTTCAAGTTGTGGTCTGAGGTTTTCAAGTTGCTTATCGCCTTATCGGAACTAAAGACGATGACAGTTTTTCACGTCATGTTTTTTATGTCACCTTCCCAACCATCAATCACGGAAGGTCACTTCTGGAAGTGGAGATGTTCAAAAAGTGGGCAGTCACTGTTGAGCTCTAGAGGCTTATAAATTCTCAACTCCAGGTTGAATCTTAAAACACAACCTCTGCAAGGTAAGAGGATAAGCAAATCATTGTACATTGGCATCTAAAGATTTCATTATAATAACATATTTTGTCAATTTTGTACATTCTATCTTTTTTTTTCTTTGTGATGTTGTAGTCTGTCTAAAAATGTTTTTTACATTTTGAACAGGTTTGTGACAGATCTCCAGGATGTGGACCATGAGAGTGTCAGCTGTTCTGTTAGTTCTGTTCATACAGAATGTTACTGGAAACAGTCCAGGTAAGCTGCCTCCTCTTATTGGTATAGATATGATGTTTAGTATTTTTACCGATTTCTTTAACTTTTAAGTGCTTTAAAGATTTTTTTACAAATGTTAAGTGCTTTAAAGTATTTGTACTCATTTTAACAACTTTTAACTATTTATACTTATTTTTAACAACTTTTAAATATTTGTACTCATCTTAAGTAGTTTAAAGTATTTTCTTTACAAATCTTAACAACTTTTAAGTAGTTTTACTAATGTTAACAACTTTTAAGTATTTTTTACTCATTTTGTTTTCTTATAAATAATTGTACTCACTATGATTACTTTTTGCACTGTAGTTACTTTTTAGTCACTTTAGTTACTTTTAAATTGTAGAGCGTAAGTGTGTGTGTGTGTGTGTGTGTGTGTGTGTGTGTGTGTGTGTGTGTGTGTGTGTGTGTGTGTGTGTGTGTGTGTGTGTGTGCGTGTGTGCATGTGTGCATGTGTGGGTGTGCGTGTGCTTGAGCGTGTGCGTGTGTGTGCAGTTCTGTAGCTTGTTTCACCAAAATGACTTCTCTTAAATATAATAATGATAATAATAATAGTAATTATTATTATTATTATCATTATTATTATTATTTAATGTTCACACCTGCCATAATGAATAGCCTGATGTGTTGAATGACTAATTCCTTTCACAGGCACAACTTTCCTCGGCTGTGAATCCTGTCATGATCAGGCTAAATGCCTGGAGTCACCTGACAAACCAGAGAGAGGCGACACCTTCTTCAGCCAATCAGTCTCCTGTGTCTGTAAAGATGGCTTCGTCGGTGATGGCCTCACCTGTTACGATGTAAAGCTCTGCAGTAATTCCTCCTGTTGTCACCAAGGTTACAGATTGTCACCAGAGAAAGGCTGTGTGGATATTGATGAGTGCTCCCTCCCTGAGGCACCCTGCACCGATGGGTCTCAGGTCTGTGTGAACACACCTGGCTCCTTTGTGTGCCTCGTGCCTCCCTCCAGGGCCAAAAGATCTGTTGTTCAGTTCTCCTGTGGCAATGTGGTTTGTCCATTAGGTCAGGACTGTATCAACTCTCGCTGTGCAGATCCCTGTCATCACTACACTAAACTGAATGATGCCTGGAGAGCAACAGATTACAATGATGGTACTGCGCGCTGTGACGGCAGTGTCAACTGGCAAGGGTGGTATCGACTGTTCCTGGGGCAAAGCAGTGCCCAGATGCCAGAGACATGTGTGGAATCCTACAAGTGTGGAACACATGCTCCTCTATGGATGAAACAGTCTCATCCTGCAGTGTCTGATAGAATTGTACAGCGCAAAACCTGTGGTAAGTGGGGTGGTAACTGTTGTGCATATTCCACACCTCCCATCCATGTCAAGAACTGTCGGAACTACTATGTCTACAAGCTTCTACCACCAAACGGCTGTTCAGTAGCCTATTGTGCAGGTAAAGTGGTGTTGTAAATAATTCATAAAATACTCATCTGTAATATTATATTACAAAACGTATTAGGTGATGTAGAAGGCTTGAGTGCTTTGTTAAAGATGTGCTGTAATAACTCTCAAACCTGGCTTTTACCTCCCTAGATTTATCATCAAAGTATCCTCAACCTGTCACTCAACCCCCTCCAGTTCCTGTCACTCAACCGCCTTCAACTACTGTCACTCAACCCCCTTCAACTACTGTCACTCAACCCCCTTCAACTACTGTCACTCAACCACCTCCAGCTTCAGCTTCTGGACTTATTTGTGGCCAGAGTCAGATCCAGATTGGTCTGCTGCTGACTGGTCTGCAATCCTCTGGTCTGAATGGATCCTCTGGTCACCTGGCCGACCCGCGGTGCTCATCTTTCACAGAGCGTGATGGAACAGTGTGGTACCAAGTGGAACGTCAGGCTGACACCTGTGGGAACATATTGACGGTGAGGATTTGTCTGATAACTTGTTGCTTTTTTATAGGATTGTCTTTATCAGCAGTAAAGTTTGTTTTTCTTTTGTGCTTTGGCTGTGTATGTGTGTGTGTGTATATATATATATATATATATATATATATATATATATATATATATATATATATATTTCAAGCTGGCTAGATGATTCACTGGACTGACCATTCAGTTAACCTCTGTCTTTCAGACCAACAACACCCATGCCATCTACTCCAACAGTGTATTTGTCTATCCTGCAAATAACTCACTTCCTGTGAGTTTTCCCTTCTCCTGTGTCTATCCTCTGGACACAGAGACCAGCCTAGATGTGGCCATCAGACCAAACCTTCAGTGAGTAGGCCTAACCTATTCTCAAAATTGCAAATGATAGTGAAAACACAGTGAATATACAATGTATTGCAGTACAATAAATGTGAACTGCATTGCAACAAACAGCCTCAGTACAGAACTGTGAAAAGACAGACAACTTTTCCCTGTTGTCATATTTTGATCCAGACTAGAGAAACTACAGTATTTGTATGCCACATTTTATACATAGTTTTGATCCAGACTAGAGAAACTACAGTATTTGTATGCCACATTTTATACATAGTTTTGATCCAGACTAGAGAAACTACAGTATTTGTATGCCACATTTTATACACAATATGTATAAAATATGTATCATATGTATTTTTTTCCAACACAGTTCTTAAGTTTGCACTTCAAAAATGTTCTGCTACAGTGACAGCCAGCCACTCGGCCAAACCAAACCCATCTGATACCGTTTGATCCTTTACATGATATGTTTCGTTTACAGGCTTGAAGGTGGCATGTCAGGTGTGGGTTCACCAACCAACACCTCCATGTCCTTGTTCCAAAACTCCAACTACACAGAGCCTTACCCAGCAGGCCCAGTCACCCTGCCAGTGGGCTCTGCCCTGCATGTAGGAGTATCTGTAGGGGAAACAGATCCAAGGTTTGCGGTCGTTCTGGACGACTGCTACGCCACTCACTCCTCCAGCCCTGATGACCTCATGAGACACTTCCTCATTCAAAACAAGTATGTTTCATTCTTCAGCCTCAGCAGATGGTTTAAGAAATGAAAGAGAGAGTTGGGTGGGAGTGGGGTATGGGGTTGTGATATCAACTATAATTTGAAGTCTTAGTCTTTGTATGAATGTAAAATCCTTATGAAAAGAGAAGAATGTTGGATGCAACAGTGATGTCGCATGAGTCTACAATAGCGTAGCATCTATAATGTGAAAACTGTTTATTATAAGTTCAGTGTCTTTGTATGAATTTAAAATCATTTAAATAAAAAGAAAAGACTGACGGATGAGCCTACAACGTGACCCTTCTTTTCTCCAGGTGCTCTATCAACCGTCGTCAGGTGACAGTGGATGAGAGCGGCTCTTCCCTCCAGGCTCGTTTCTCTGCCCTGCTCTTCCTGTTCCATGGAGACTACAGAGATATCTACCTTCACTGCAGCCTCCACCTGTGTGACCAGAGAGCCTCCTCATGTTCTCCTGTAAGTTTCACACTTTCTTTCCACACTCTGCTGTTTCACACCAGACAGTTAAGTCAGTAGCAAACTGTGTGCTTACTGCTATTCCTTCACCATTCACAGGTTTGCTCAGGGAGGCGTCGTCGCTCTGTTTCCACATCTGTACCCTTCAAACCCATCACCATTGGACCAATCACCTGTGAGTATTAAAAACAACAATAAGAAAAACTGTATTTTATGGAATACAAGGATCTGAAGTACTGACAACTCAATGTTAAAGCATATTACATTTGTTTTTGTCTTTGCTTTGGATCTTCAGGGGACAAGCTAGTGGAGTGAACCAGCGGACATCTTTAACTGAGTCCAATATATTCCATTTTCTAATCGTATAATTGTATGATTTTTATTTGGTGCGTAGGTTTCATAAATATGCTATGCTATGATTAATCTAATCTAACTAATCATTAACAATTTTTGTGCTTCTCTCTTCTGAAAAAATAAACAAATACTGCAAATCAATAATAATGGTAACAAATAAATGGTGATTTGAGCATTAAATGGCGAATCTGTGTCTGCTTCTTCAAGGTTCAAGTAAATATATATATATGTGAATGATCAATGATGAAGTATATTCATACAAAATAAAATATATATATATGTAGCAATGTTTATAAAAGTGCTTTAAAAAATAACTTATGTTGAGTTTTGTAAGAAAATACACTGATCATTTCAAGTTTTTCATATCCTTCTTGACATCAAGTGTGTGTCATAACTAATTTTACTCAATAATGAGAAAAAAAACTAGGTGATCCTGACAAGCACTTCTATTTTAACATCAACTATACATGAATCCTCCCTGTGTGCACACACCAGTAGATTATTTGCAATACACACAATTATAATACACAACATATGTTTCTCAGTAGGATGAACATCTAATGATTGGGCCATAATATATAGTACAATACCACAAATTAGTTAACATTAGCCAATCAAATACCACTCACCTTTTTCTTGATCAACCAATGAAATATCACAATCCTTCTGGTCTTGTTGGTTTAGGAGTTTTTCAGAGTTCTTGCACTGGTGTCTGTGGACCAAGGGTGATGTCATCTTTGATTTAGTCTTTGTATAGATTATTACTATTGCCAGCTTGCTTTTACATTAAGTTGTGTTGTTTTTGTTGTTGTGGCTGCTGTCTCTCTCTCTCAGGCTAAACAGGCTAAACAGGAACTCCATCAGTTATGCAACTTACAGTTACAGTTTTTTAATCAATATTTATGGAATAGTGGTTTAAATTCGTTCTAAATTATAGAACGAATCTAGACCAGCTAATTTAGGTCTACAAAAAAAACGGACGTCTAATATTCGACTATGGCTCACTGGGCAGCAAGTGAACAGAGAACAATAATAATCCAGTTGCTACACAACTGAGAACACCTTAAATACTCTGGCTGTCTCATTAACTCAGACACACTCAGCTGGGTGACAAGGCCACACAGAGAGGGGGTGTGCTTTAGCTACACACGGAGAGAAAGAGAGATTCATTTATGGTGTTTTAATGTTTAAAAAGCAACAAGAAAAACATTACATAAATGAGTGTCTAGTGGTTAGTAAGGCCATAGCTGAGTGGTTAGTGAGCCCGCCTAGGGAGTCAGAGGCCCTGTTGCCCCAGGTACGATTCCAGGCCAGGCCAGGCCAGGCCAAGTCAGCAATTGTGTTGATGAAATGAAATATGTCACTGAGCAAGACTCTTAACCCCTAATTGCTCACAGGCCCTCATTGGAAACAAGACTGCAAGGACTTTCATGAACAGACCTGTTAAAGGAATTATCCTTACATTGTTCCAGAGCCACAGTGCAACTCCTGTCGTCATGGATACCACAGCCAGTAGACAGGTGTTAAATTAACACAGGATTTTACTGTGTGAGAGTTTTCAGTCAGAATTAGCTTATCTCTCCCTGTTATATGGACTGTTTATCATCACTTCACATGTTCACAGTCTCAGACACCAGGTTCTGTTTGAATACAGTATTTGAATTGCATTACAGGGAGATTATTCTGGTAAGGGACGTTTGCAAAGGACATTCATTCTCCATTGTGTCTGAAACACATTCATCGCAAATGTGTTTTAATAGTCAATAAATGTGTACCAAGCAATAGAGAACAACGAGGAAGTTGGCACTGTGTAAGAAAATAGAGTTAGGGCTCAAGGGCCACATTTACGAGATCAGCCCAACGTTCCTAATAAATAAATAAATCATGATTAGAAGAGTCCAATCACTCAAATTACACCACCTCTGTCAGCTTTACAGGGCTCAATGTGTTTACCAGGTACAAGACATACGTACATAATGTGCTCAACAGGACAGTTCATCTAAATTGTTCAAATTACCTTTTCCTTTGTTTTTTAAAGCTGATAATAAATGGACTGACAGAGGTTTAACACAGGTTTGGACTAAACAAACTCTTAATGAGCTCAAGTGTTTGGCTTGTCGGAGGGAAACACTAGCCTCTCTGATACCATCAGTGAAAGCTGGGTAAAGGCAGACATTTAAATAAAGCTACAATATGCAGGTTTTATGCCGCTACCGACCGTGAGAGGTAATTGCAGTGATGTCTGAACTACAATAAAGATGGTGCAACGGTGTCTGAACTACAATAAAGATGGTGCCACATCTAGTGTTCAATCCAATCAGGCGCGCTGTCTTCTTCAAATAACTTGTTGAAATTGTCAACCAGTCCAGTTGGTGTCCATACCCGACACCAGGGTTGACATTTCTCAATGGAAGAGTAGGGAGGCCACCTCCAATCATTGCAGATGTGCTATAACATACTGTACTTTGCCATAGACTGATGAAATAACATTTTATTAATACAAATAAATCCCAGATTGTGGCTTTAACATGATCTAAAGAAATGACTCAAAGTACCCAGAGCTTATCTTTATTCAAGTTAACCCATTAAAACCTGGGAAAACATCGATGTCATTTTAGATTTGAGCTAAAAAGCATTATTTTATACTTTGGCTATTCAAAAATAGCAGACATACAGTGTACAAGCTCATAGCGCGTCACTTTGTGCCGCGCTACAAGCTTGTAGATCTGCTATTTTTGAGTAGGCAAAGTATTGAATTTGTGCAAAGCGAAATGTTTTAACTCAAATATTTGCTTCTGGGAGGTCCCTGGAACCAAATATTTTGAGATGGGGGTTGGCGGCCAAATACATGTTGGGGGTCCTTGACCACCACTGATAGATATAGCTACATAGGTTTCTCAGAAAACTGCTAGGATTTAGAAGACATTTGGTCTTAATGGGTTAAACAAAGATGTTGCAGACACTATACTATAGGTTCAACAAGGTAGGGTCAGTTATGATCTCATCTGGTTAGTAAACCAGATACTGTCTCTGGGTATTAGAGACAATCCGGGAACACATCTGTGTAATTTTTTGATTTCTTTGGCCATTCAAAAAAATAGAGATATACAAGCTCATAGCGTGGCACGAGTGTCACGCTATGAGCTTGCAGATCTGCTATTTTTTGGAAGAAAAAATAAAGTGAAAATGTGTGCAAATCTTTGAATATTTTCAGGCCAAAAAGTGAATCGGCCTGTTTTTTTTTTATGGATATTGATATGGATAATTGTATGGATAATTTTCAAAATAAAGTTTGGATCCCAAGGCTAGAATCCATCAGTAGGTCCTACAGAAGCCTCATGCAAAATTTGGCGCTTGTATCCACTTCGTATCGTTACTTTTGCTAGTATATGCAGAAGGAGCGAGTGCATTTTCCGGCAGCGGCTGCTGCCGCGGAACTGCCGGTGGAGGAGCGGCTGCTGCCGGCGGCTGCTGCCGGCAGTGACTGCCGGCGGTGGAGCGGCAGCTGCCGGCGGAGCAGCGGAACTGCCGTGGAACTGCCGGTGGAGGAGCGGCAGCAGCGGAACTGCCGGTGGAGGAGCGGCAGTCAACTTCTTTTTTCCGCCGATAAAGTATAGTTTTGGACCATGACGGAGGCGCGCGCCGACTCAGCAGACCTTGAGGCCAAGGAGTCGCGCCCGCGACGACCGGCCGATGGTCTGCTAGTCGACTAAGCGCCGTCTGAGTTATGTACCGATAGGCACAGAATCGTAAATAATATTGGTGGGGACTGCGTTACACAAACGCAGCACACTCCCAAAGCTGGCGCCGCCGGCAGCTCTGCGGCAGCTCCGCGGCAGCAGCCGCTGCCGGAAAATGCACTCGCTGTCCCTCAGTATATGTGTTCAACAACAGCATTGCAGTTTAAGTGCAGATTTCAGCTAGGGAATTGGGAAAAGGGGTGAAAAATGCACCCTCCAACTGACCAACAAATGATTGTGTGTGTGCGGGCGAAATAACATTGTGAGCTTGCTATGACATGTGACGGACCATATGCCAGCCTAGCAACGGTTGCTAAGTTAGTATTGGACAATCGCTTTGGGTTTAGCAAAGGGTCCATTGCTCCCGATGAGCAGGTTGGTGCCTTGCATGGTTTCCTCCGCTGTCGGTGTGTGAATGTGTGAATGTGTGAATGTAATTGCTATGTAGAAATGCACCAACAAACTAGCTGTGATCTCCAACAAACTAGCTGTGATGTCTCCAACTCTGTAACCCAGGGGTCTTCAACAGGGGGTCCTGAATATCAGCTTCTACTGGCTTTCCAGTTTACCCCAAAATATAGCTTTATGTGCTGTGGTTAACATTTAGATACATTAGGCAACATGTTTTACTGTATGTTAACACTACAGACAGTTGTGAAATACAGTACATTATAGGCTGTGTTATTATTATTTTTTTTTTAATCTTGGGATTTGTGTGGCTTTTGTATCAGTGGAAGACACCTGTTCAAATCCATATACGATCATAATATGCCTGACAAATATCATAACAAAGAAAACAAAGGAAATGTGATAAAAAATGTGTGTGTGTGCGTGCATGCGTGCGTGCGTGCGTGCGTGCGTGCGTGTGTGTGTGTGTGTGTGTGTGTGTGTGTGTGTGTCTGTGTCTGTGTGTGCGTGTGCGTGTGCGTGTGTGTATGTGTGTGTGTGTGTCCGATTACAATTTGGGTATATTTGTGATATGGATGTCACAAGTGCCTTGTAGCTGACCGGATCACCACCATGCCAATAATGATGGTAAAGGACACCTTCTTGTATAAAGAAGCTTAAATGAAAGCTGATATGATCATGTATAACAGAGAAAATATAGCCTTAAGATTTCCTATTGGTAAAATATTAAAATACTTCACCCATTTTCACATTAGATTTTAGAAAAGGAACTCTTGTTAAAGCTTGCATTTTGTCTCTTTTTACTTATTGTGTTAACCCATTAAAACCGGGAAAGCATCTGTGTCATTTTAGATTTTAGCTATATACTGTAAATATAGCAACATAAGTTTATGTTGCTATATTTACAGTGGTGTAGAACAATGGTTCTCAAAAATAGCAGATGTACAAGCTCACAGCGCAGCACAAAATTAACATTACTTCAGTCTGCTCTCTCATTTCTAAAGCCTGTAACATACTCCAACTGAGCTAACAGGATAGGCAATAAGAACAAAATGACATCATTCAGTGTGTGTGTGTGTGTGTGTGTGTGTGTGTGTGTGTGTGTGTGTGTGTGTGTGTGTGTGTGTGTGTGTGTGTGTGTGTGTGCGTGTGCGTGTGCGTGTGCGTGTGTGTGTGTGTGTGTGTGAAACTATTTGCTAATTTGAACCTATTTGTATAATTGCTTTATTAGCCTAGATGTTCAACACTGTCTGCTGCACATAATGCAGAGCATTGCAAAATTTGATCCATTATAAATGTTTGTACTCTCTTTTGTAGATAACTTTGATCCATTATAAATGTTTGTACTCTCTTTTGTAGATAACTTTGATCCATTATAAATGTTTGTACTCTCTTTTGTACATAGCTTTGATCCATTATAAATGTTTGTACTCTCCTTTGTACATGATTTTGATCCATTATAAATGTTTGTACTCTTTTTTGTACATAACTTCACTGTTACAGTAGTTTGTCTGCCTCTTGCATTTGTGAGGAAATTATATAATCTGTTCTATAGCGGCACCCAGTGGTTAATTTCAGGCATGACACGGTCACAAGTTGTAAAACTGAAAACTCTTTACTGAAGAAAAACTAAGAAACACCTCAAAGGGCAGAAGTCAAATTCAGAAATACTCTTCAAAAACAGGAACTCGAGCAGGCGAACAAGGCAGCAAATGAACAGAGAACAAATAATTCAGCAACTTAACTAAGCGCACAGCACATTTTATACTCTGGCTGTCTCAATAACTCAGACACACACAGCATTATGTGGTGGATCCTGGTACTTAGTGTCCAGCAGGCTAGATGATTCACTGGACTGACCATTCAGTCTCTGTCTTTCAGACCAACAACACCCATGCTATCTACTCCAACAGTTTATTTATCTACTCTGCATATAATGTCTCAACTCATGTGAGTTTCCCCTTCTCCTGTGTCTATCCTCTGGACACAGAGACCAGCCTAGATATGGCTATCAGTCCAAACCTTCAGTAAGTAAACTAGTTACAGTGAGAACACAGTTAATTTACAGGTATACAGGTTAGTAAGCCATTCTCACTGCACTAAATTACATTGCATAAAAATGTCATCCAGAGTACAGAGTGTGTTTTGGATGGTCATTCTGTATTTGTTCATCAGCCATCGTTATAAGCTATCTAGTTGCTGCCGTACAATAACAGACTAGTTACATTTATGGCTTAAATTTGTTTCGCTGCTGTAAAATGTTGATCTAGGCTAACTATTTGTATGGCACATTTTATACATAGGAAAACCCACATAAAAAGTCTCCCTATTCTTCCAATAAGAAGTCCAGGCCATGTGTTCGGGTAGAACCACTGTAGAGAGACCTGTGAATCCTCCTGAGTAGGACTTGCATATTACGGATTGCAGCTTTAGGGCGCGCTCCCACCAAGAGTTGGCTGGCCGCTGTTTGCAGAATCTGCCAATGCATTGTCAATGCAAATGCGTTGATTCACGAAAGAGCAGATTTTTCCGCTAGTCGCGCAGACCTTGCGTTTATCTGCTCTTCGCGACTAAGCATAAAACTGCTGGAGGCAGGCGCTGATTTTCTCCCTCTGTCCAATCGGGTGAGTCGAAGGCGGACTGTCTCAAGACTCAGGAAGCAACATGGTGCTCAAGGCAGCAGGCAGTGCAGGCTACGGGGTCGGGGAGGGTCCTGAAAGTGAGTGACAGGCGCGACACTCCCGTTTTTTAGAATCCGCTGGCTGCAAAAAACTGTGGCCGCGCACAACCTGCGTTTAACAGCGGCCAGCCAACTCTTGGTGGGAGCGCGCCCTTAAGCAGGTTTCAAGTCTCCACAATATGATTTACATACCATACTGAAATTAACTGAATCCAATGGCTTATATCAAACAAACCACGATATGAATATGCCTTAGATAATGCGTGTCAATGTAATGTCAAGCATACCAATGTGCTAAACATGCCAGACCACTGATAAATGCCATGTTCCCTTGACAGGCTTGAAGGTGGCATGATAAGTGTGGGTTCACCAGCCAACACCTCCATGTCCTTGTTCCAAAACTCCAACTACACAGAGCCTTACCCAGCAGGCCCAGTCACCCTGCCAGTGGGCTCTGCCCTGTATGTAGGAGTATCTGTAGGAGAAACAGATCCAAGGTTTGTGGTCGCTCTGGACGACTGCTACGCCACTCACTGTCTGTGTGTGTCTGCGTGTGCGTGTGCGTGTGTGTGCGTGTGTGTGTGTGTGTGTGTGTGTGTGTGTGTGTGTGTGTGTGTGTGTGTGTGTGTGTGTGTGTGTGTGTGTGTGTGTGTGTGTGTGTGAAACTATTTGCTAATTTGAACCTATTTGTATAATTGCTTTATTAGCCTAGATGTTCAACACTGTCTGCTGCACATAATGCAGAGCATTGCAAAATTTGATCCATTATAAATGTTTGTACTCTCTTTTGTAGATAACTTTGATCCATTATAAATGTTTGTACTCTCTTTTGTAGATAACTTTGATCCATTATAAATGTTTGTACTCTCTTTTGTACATAGCTTTGATCCATTATAAATGTTTGTACTCTCCTTTGTACATGATTTTGATCCATTATAAATGTTTGTACTCTTTTTTGTACATAACTTCACTGTTACAGTAGTTTGTCTGCCTCTTGCATTTGTGAGGAAATTATATAATCTGTTCTATAGCGGCACCCAGTGGTTAATTTCAGGCATGACACGGTCACAAGTTGTAAAACTGAAAACTCTTTACTGAAGAAAAACTAAGAAACACCTCAAAGGGCAGAAGTCAAATTCAGAAATACTCTTCAAAAACAGGAACTCGAGCAGGCGAACAAGGCAGCAAATGAACAGAGAACAAATAATTCAGCAACTTAACTAAGCGCACAGCACATTTTATACTCTGGCTGTCTCAATAACTCAGACACACACAGCATTATGTGGTGGATCCTGGTACTTAGTGTCCAGCAGGCTAGATGATTCACTGGACTGACCATTCAGTCTCTGTCTTTCAGACCAACAACACCCATGCTATCTACTCCAACAGTTTATTTATCTACTCTGCATATAATGTCTCAACTCATGTGAGTTTCCCCTTCTCCTGTGTCTATCCTCTGGACACAGAGACCAGCCTAGATATGGCTATCAGTCCAAACCTTCAGTAAGTAAACTAGTTACAGTGAGAACACAGTTAATTTACAGGTATACAGGTTAGTAAGCCATTCTCACTGCACTAAATTACATTGCATAAAAATGTCATCCAGAGTACAGAGTGTGTTTTGGATGGTCATCCAAGAGTTGGCTGGCCGCTGTTTGCAGAATCTGCCAATGCATTGTCAATGCAAATGCGTTGATTCACGAAAGAGCAGATTTTTCCGCTAGTCGCGCAGACCTTGCGTTTATCTGCTCTTCGTGACTAAGCATAAAACTGCTGGAGGCAGGCGCTGATTTTCTCCCTCTGTCCAATCGGGTGAGTCGAAGGCGGACTGTCTCAAGACTCAGGAAGCAACATGGTGCTCAAGGCAGCAGGCAGTGCGGGCTACGGGGTCGGGGAGGGTCCTGAAAGTGAGTGACAGGCGCGACACTCCCGTTTTTTAGAATCCGCTGGCTGCAAAAAACTGTGGCCGCGCACAACCTGCGTTTTGGTCTGTGGCCGCGCAAGGTTTGTGGTCGCTCTGGACGACTGCTACGCCACTCACTCCTCCAACCCTGATGACCTCATGCGGCACTTCCTCATTCAAAACAAGTATGTTTCATTCTACAGCCTCAACAAGAAATGAAAGAGAAGGTTGGGTGGGAGTGGGGTATGGGGTGTGTGGTGATGTTAATTAATTTATTAATTAATAAAGAATGAGGGATGAAATTGGGAAGATTTGTGTCGACTCCTATTTGCTTAACTGTGTGCTTACTGTTATTCCTTCACCAACAGTGTGAACCAGTGGGCATCTTTAAATAAACTCCAACATATGCCATTTATCTTATGTTTCTAATCAATAAACAAAACAAATATATTTCGTATGAAATAAAATGCACAATGATATGGTGAAATCAGCATCTTCAAGGTTCAACCATCACATTTTCTTTGTACTTGAATTCAAGCTCTATGCTTTGTAATCAATAAACCATAATGAACACTGATATTTGAAGCATTTGTCGCCCCTCTTATTTGTGGAAGTGGAATAACTTTTGGGTCTGCATAGTTTCGAGGCCCCTTATTGTCCGATTACAATTTGGGTATATTTGTGGTGTGGATGTCACAAGTGCCTTGTTGCTGACCGGATCACCACCATGCCAATAATGATGGTAAAGCACTTCTTCTTGTGTTAAGAAGCTTAAATGAATGATCACGTATAACAGAGAAAATAATAGCCTTAAGATTTCCTATTGGTAAAATATTAAAATAATTTACCCATTTTCACATTAGATTTTAGAAAAGGAACTTATTAAAGCTTGCTTTTAGTCTCTTTTTACTTATTGTGTTAACCCATTAAAACCGGGAAAGCATCTGTGTCATTTTAGATTTTAGCTATATACTGTAAATATAGCAACATACGTTTTTTTTAAAACTCTTAGGATTTAGAACAGTGGTGTAGAACAATGGTTCTCAAAAATAGCAGATGTACAAGCTCACAGCACGGCCTGAAATTAACATAACTTCAGTCTGCTCTCTCATTTTTAAAGCCTGTAACATACTCCAACAGGGTAGGCAATAAGAACAAAATGACGTCATTCAGTACTTTGGCAGTGGCTGTCAGCACTTTGTTCAGTAGTTCTCGCACCTCACTCGATGCGCTCGTGGTTTATATTGTTTTATTTCAGTCAGCAAAGTACCATGGACTGTTTTTGAAAAGAAAAACGTTGGCTGCGGATAATCCCTCTCTGTGCGTTTAAAAAATATTTAATGTATTTTTGCTTTGTGTTTTGTATTGAGCCCCTGTACATGCTGTCTGTCACAAGCCGACACCACCCCACATGCTAGGGAAAACAATACTGCATCCCGTCCCTCATTGCTCCTCCTTGTACATGTCTTCCACACCGGGCACCAGTCATAAAGTCTACTGTAGCACTCGTCTTGTCTGTGTCGTTAAACATATATATATATTCTAACAAACACATTTGTGGCTATTAATTCATGGATAGAGATACTGTAGCACACACTTTGTCACCAGAAATAGCAAAATCTCAGAGACAAATTGTACACCAGCATGTTGGATATTGATGACAAGAAACACTAAGTGGGAGGGGTCTAGTATTCAGAACTCTGAGGAGTTCTGAGGCAGTATAAAACCCTTTCGTCCTCGCCAAACTTTCCTCTATCCGGAGAGCCCTTCCGAAACCGAAACAAGTTATTGTTCAGTTGGAGTGTGCAGCCTTAACTGGCTAAATGTTGTGTGTGTATAGTATCAGCACATCTGTATACCATTGCAACATCTGTATACCATTGCAAAGTTGTTTTGCTGGTTGAATACTTTTGAATTGCAACATTGCTTGTGGGATATAATTTATGTCCTTGCCATCCATGGAGAGAGGTCACTGCTCATTTACAGTAGCCACAATTTTGACTGCCTTCTCTTAACACCATACAAGTTCTTTTCAAAGAGTTAGTCTCAGCAATTACATGAAGACAAGCTGGTAGTTAAAGCAGCTATATTTGTTTGTAACTGATCTGATAAAGAACTTGTTAAATTGTATTGTGTGATAAATCACAGTGTTACAGTATTGCTCATGAGCAAGCAAGCTGGCTAACCCACCAATCTAGACCCCATGCAGCTGAGCTGCATCACAGCCAAATATAACTAGTCATTGATTAAACACTGAATTATCTTTCCATTTTCTTTTCTCATGCTGATTATATATAACAATTAGTTAAAGGTTTAGATTGTTACAAAACTTTGAAAAGAACTGTAACTAGTACTAGCTGTTTTGTTATAGCTGTTGTCCTTTCATCTCTAAATGATAACTGGTTGTGGGGTTGCCTGATTTGTCTTTACTTTTTAACTTTGAATTCTGTGTGTTAATAAAAATATGTTATGAAATGTAAACAAAAGGTTAGGACCTCCTATAAGCCCTTCCAGGGTTTCTCACCTCAGCTGCACAACTCCTTTTTTTACTTACCTCTTTCTTGTGAAAGATGTAACTGCATATTGAATTTAGACTCATCGTGTTGTGCAACTAATAAAAAATCCTGCCACTAGATTAGATTGATGCACATCAGGTGTGCAGTCAAACCAGTTATTTTGGAATCAGGCCAGTGGCTGCTTACATCAGCCGTCACCCACACCACAATGCTGTTATAACGAGTGCAAAAGAGAAGTTATTTGGCACCGATAAATGAGTCACACCCAGTGTTCTTTGATGGGAACAAATATTGAAGGCATGAGGAAGAAATGTAATAATAATAGCACACACACACACACACACACACACACACACACACACACACACACACACACACACACACACACACACACACACACACACACACACACACACACACACACACACACACACACACACACACCATAACAGGGCCGTGGGAAGACGTTTTAAGTTTCGGGTGCTGCATGCATGCCTAGCGTGTGCACTCGCACGCCAAAAAAAACTGTTTTTAAGTTGCTTGATTCAATAGATAGCTAGAATAGAATAGAATAGAATAGAATAGAATAGAATAGAAAAGGTCCCTGATTCTGATGATTGATCCTCCATTTTTTTTACTAGTTATTTCATTACGTTAATATTTTCTGAAATGGAATGTTGCATCAAGGAGTCCTCTCTAAGTATGGGGTCATAAAGAAGGGGGCATATCTGATACAATAAATGTAAAATCTAATTATTGAATCAAACGACTTAAAAAACTGCACATAAAAGTCAGAGTAGATGTGATTACATTCCCATTTAAATAGGGGTGCTGTTATTGAGGAGTTGACATGGTTTATGAACTCTTTATAGTTGCTAAAAAGTCAGAGGGTGTTTGTTTCATTAGTCCTGTGATGTTTGAAATGACCAAAAAAAAAAAAGTTGAAAAACTGACAAACAATCTGAGGACTTTTAAGCAGAAAACTAAATCATGTCTATTAGAAAAGGTTCCCCTATAGAGGGTCTTTAGACTAGGAAAGATAAGGTAGCACTTGTTTGTATATGTGTACTGTGTATGTTACTTGTGTTCTTGTATTGTTTGTATGTATGTACTGTGTATGTTACTAATGTTTTTGTATTGTTGCGTAACGTGTAATGAGTACTGTGGCTGTACTGTGTATGTTACTTGTGTCTTTGTAGTGTGACGTTAGTTACATGTTTTGTACTGTAATGTATTTTAACGTATTGACTGTTAATTGTAAGAGGACCTCAACGGAAATAAGTCTCAGGACTTTCTTGTGTAATCCTCGAACTGCGGTGACCATGTGGTTTTGGCTAATTGATGTGCTTTGCCAGCCGTACATTCTTCCTTTGAACATCAGTGCAAGTCATAATTGTCTCACCATCGATGACTGCATTCTTAAACTACAAAGAAGAAAATATTTAATTGCATAACCTAGATTAGTGTGTCATAAACATCTCCTGGAGTACCTGTTGCCCTGCATGTTTGAGGTCTGGTTGTGCTCCAACACTGATGATTTATTTTTATTACCAGCTGTGACAGCGTGGATGGCGTTGTTTTCACCCTCATCTTTCATACTCTGCCAGAGCTGACAAGTATTTTTAAGAATCTTTTTTTTTTTTTTACATGCAAGTAAAGATCATGTAAATACTGTACATTGTAGAGTGTAAATCTTGTACAGGTGATTTATTGACCCACATCATCCAGCATCATCATGGCATCCTGGAAAACGAGGATCCGTGCGATATATGCACATACACAGACAGACAAACTTACACACACCATAAGCGGCAGCACACTGATCTGCAGGGTACATTGGTCAGTGGTCTTTCAGTCTTTCTTGATCAGTGATTCAGGTTTCAACTCGACCCACATTTGGTGTTGACCAAGAAGTCAGGACCCAACATATTAAGTTCCTTGGCCGCTTCTGGGTGCTGAGCCACTGGTTGAGAAACAGTGGTGTAGAGAGAAACCAGGAGGATGTGTACCAGTTGTTTTTATTTATTTATTTATTTTATTTATTGACATCAAGCATATGTACTAACAAAAACATGCACATTTATAGTCAAAGGGGTGGCACAAGAAAGCCAAAAAGGCTTATTTCCATTGCGGTCAAATAAGTAGAATCAGGACCATGTGGTATTTAAAAAACTCTGTAGGCAACCCATTCCATGTGATAGCTGCAGAATACAAAAAAGAGGCCTTTCCAATACTGCTTTTGACTTTGCATGGAACAAAAATGTATTATGATTATTACAATCCTGTGAACCATGCACATTTTCATGAACGACACTCTTTTTTTCACTCTAAGCAAACCAAGGCTACTAAAATGAGACGAGAGGAGATGAGTTCTGGGTTGGAGCTTGTGGATCAACCTAACTAGTTTGTTTTGGGAGGTCTGCAATTTAGTTTTTAGAATCATAGGGATACCAATATACCATGATGTGCATGCATAGTCAAAATGACACTGAACGAGTGCGCCTGCCCAAACCTTCATTGCACCTGTAGATATATGTTTCTATTCTGGCTAAAAATTGTACCCTTTGGTTGACCTTAGAGATAACTCTTAGAGCCAGATTTTTCTCCAGATCTTTTTTTAATCTGAAATACAACCCAAGTACGACAATATGAATGACAGGGCGATTTATTAGAGAAATGACGGTGATTGTGCTGTCCAGCTCAGCTCGCACAACTATCACAGAGCCCTGTCATTGCTGCGTCTGACTGTGATGGTGGCAGCAAGCTCTCTGCGATGCTGCTGTCTGGAAACTGGCCTCAACATGACACGACCAATGAGAGTGAGCGCTTTCGTTGTTGCTAAGATATGGTGTATGGCACATAGCGTCTCTGCCCCATAGCTTGTAGATCTCTCTCACATGATTGGCGTAGCCTGCGTTTCCAGGTCTGCCTTTTGTGTAAGCGATTTTGGGCTTATTTGGGCGCGCTTTTGGGATCGTTTGCATAGACCACGGCAGCGCTTGTTTCTTGCCCGTTTCACGGATGAGGCAACGTCAAAGAAGGTGCCAGCGTCAAGGAGGTGCTTGCTCGCTCCGGGTGCTCACTTTTTGTCGCAGATGATGATGATTGGCTGTTGAAAAACGAACCATCCGGAAGTAAATTGCGAGCTGAAATATGTAACACTTTATGATTATTAGAAAAGGAGACACATGTGAAGGTGGAAAATAAATATGAGTGATTTTTGTAGCAAGTTGGGAGAGAATTGGCCCACTCCTGTACCCGTGGGGCTCATAAAAAAGTTGTGGGTTCCAAAGGGGACCAGCTCTCTGATTGAGTAGTGAGATTGAACACTTTTAAGTTTCGGGTGCTGCATGCGTGCGTGCCTAGCGTGTGCGCAACGTTTTTTGCGTTTTTTTGGTGGGTTTTTGTTACTTTCATTTGGTTAATTCGGTTCCAGAACACATATTGCACTAAATCCCCCCCAAATAACGACCAACAACAACAGGCACATTATCATTTAAAAAAAATATATATATTTTTTAATTAAATCTTTTTATTTTTCATACATACATTTTTAGGGGGTGCTGCAGCCCCCTCAGCACCCCCTACTTCCCACAGCTATGCACCATAAGCAGCACGGGTATATTGGTCAGTGTTTTTTTTTAAAATCTGGTTCAGTGATTCTTAAGAGGTTTCATAATACTGTATAATATATTTTTTCCCCTTTTTCTTTCAGCTGTTCCCTTCAGGGGTAACCACAGCTAATCATCTACCTCCATCTCACCCCGTCCTCTGCCTCCTCTTCTCTCACACCAACTAACTTCATGTCCTCTTTCACTACATCCATAAATCGCCTCTTTGGTCTTCCTCTATCTAGGCCTCCTGCCTGACAGTTCTAACCTCAGCATCCTTCTACCGATATACCCACTAACCCTCCTCTCTACCTGTCCAATACATCATATCATATCATATCATATCATATCATATCATATCATATTATATCATATAACTGAAAACACACGTCCCTGGTTCTGGTGACTGATATTGTCCTTTGATTGAGGAGACTTTCATTTCATTATGTTAATGTTTTCCGTAATGTTGCATCAAGACATATGGCATGGCTACAAGGATGTTCAGGCCCTGCAATACATGAACAATCTGTGCATTGCTGTTTGTATGACACTTGTCATGGATGATCACACCCACACCTGGTAATGAGTGTGTGTAGTAGATACAGTCTGGGAGACTTCACCTCAGAGCCTGGACAGCAGGGGCGTGGCCACTGCGTTCTGATTCAAATCAACAGCCAACGAAAAAAAGGGGGCGGGGTCCACATGCAGTGGGTGTTGCATGTAAATAGGAGCGACGGGAAGCAATTTCTCCTTGTAGTAGGGGCGGTGTAATTCCCTCTATTGTAATGATCAGACAGCAACACGTTCTTAAAGTTACAGGTAGGATTTATTCCAATCCGGACCGTGAGAACTGTGAGTGATAAACATAAACAAAATACAGAAAATCACAGATCAAACAATAAACCAATAAATCAATATCTACTATTACTTTAGTGTCATAGTCTTACAATACTGTCAAATAAATAAACGTAATCACATACAAAACACATGAATCTTAGTAAAACAAGTTAGACAAACTACAACATCAACAACAATACACACAGCAAACATTTAGTTAGCTCTTTAGCTTGGGTGCTTAACAACACACACTAGAATCAAAGTAATTCTCTTAGCACAAAAACAACACAAAACATCACCAAACTGTACCTTATTGGCTGCATTACACATGTGAGGAAATTAGGGGGTACTTTGGGGTCTTCTTGGTAACACTGTGGCATTAATATAACAGAAAATGCGGAGAATTTGGCACGCGTGTTACACGCTAAAACGTCCCCGTGTCTATAGTGTTACGCTATAAAATGTCCCCGGAAACGGTGATATTATGACAATTAGTTCCGCCCCATTCCAAATCTTAAAGTGAACACAGAGGCAGTTACACTCCCACCAAACATATCAAATGCATATGATTTTTCACAACTACTTAAAGACAACATACTGCATAGAAAAAGTTATCAAAACAAAACTTCGGTCCTTGGCCTCCCCAGGGAAGATCACCTTAGACTGCACCTGGGAGAAAACAGAGAAAAAGAGAGAGAGAAAGAAGGAGACTTCAGCTTGCTTCCACCAGCGTCACTGTCTTATGGATGGGCCTCTCCAGGTGGACAGCTTTGGAGATGCGCTTTCCTTTCTCATCAAGGGTTGAGTCGCTGATGAGCAACTTGAGTCTTCGCACTCTCCCATCCTTTCCTGGGTACACTTCGATAACCTTTGCCATCCTCCACTGGTTACGTGGTGTGGCATCATCTTGTAGGAGTACAACATCATTGACTTTTGCGTTCCTACGATCTTTGGTCCACTTCTGTCTCTGCTGGAGATTCAGGAGGTACTCCTTCTTCCATCTTGTCCAGAAGTGGTTGGATAAGAGTTGAACTCGACGCCATCTTTTGCGGAGGTATAAATCTTCCTTGACAAACTTTCCAGGAGGTGGAGCGAGGATCGTGGACTTCATGGTCAGGATGTGGTTTGGTGTCAGGGGCTCTGGACTGGATGAGTCATTGAGACAATCAGTGGTCAGAGGTCTGCTGTTTACAACCGCCATGACTTCATACAGGAACGTTCGTAGAGAGGAGCAGTCAAGTTGCGTGGCTGACTGTTCTAGAATGGACGTCAAGACACTTCTGATGGTGCGGATTTGTCTTTCCCAGACACCACCCATATGACTTGAAGCTGGGGTGTTCATGATGAACTCACATCCCAGATCCTTGAGCTGTTCCTGATCCATCTCTTTCAATGCTTCAGCGAACTCTCGTCGTGCTCCGACGAAGTTTGTACCTTGATCACTTCTTATCTGGCGTACTTTTCCACGAATAGCGATGAATGAACGCAGAGCGTTAATGAAGGCATCCGTGGTCAAGTCGTCGAGCGTTTCAATGTGAACAGCTCTGGAACACATGCAGGTAAGTAACAATCCGTAACGCTTTAGCTCTTTCCTTCCTTCCTTTACGTAGAAGGGTCCAAAACAGTCCATCCCGCAGTAAGTGAATGGAGGAGCTGTTTCCATTCGATCCTCCGGGAGATCTGCCATTCTTTGCTGTTCAGTGCATCTCCTGAACTTCCTGCACATAGTGCACTTGTAGATATGGGATGATACTGCTTTGCTGCAGCCCAGTATCCATATGCCATTGGATCGAAGCGCATTCATGGTCATCCCTCGTCCCTGATGGTGCATTCTCTCATGATAGTGCTTGACGAGTAACACAGACACATGACTGCTTTTTGGAAGGACCGCTGGATGCTTCACCTGTGGGTGTAGGGTGGCATGAGTTAAGCGGCCTCCAACTCTGAGGACACCTTGGTCGTCCAGGAATGGACTCAACTGGTGCAACTTATTGGCTCTGCCCTTGACTGGTGTCTCCTTGTGACTCTCGAGTAACTGTATTTCTTGTGAGAAGGTTGCTTCTTGAACCATCTTGATTATGGTCAGCTCCGCTTCTCTCCTTTCCTCTAAACTGGTGGCTTCGCAGGACCTTGGCTTGAGACCTTTAATTTCTTTCACATGGCGCTGGAGTCTGGCGATAGCCTTCACCATTCTGGACCAGTCCGAGAACTTGTGTAAGCGATCTAGCAGCGACCTGACTTCCTTCGCCTGGGTGTCGAAAACCTGGGCCTTCTTAAGTTCAGGGTCGTCACTTGCGATCTCTCCCACCTTGACTTCTCCACTTGGTAACTCCTTCTGCCAAAGAAAGTGTGGGCCTGTGAACCAGTTAGAGGATACCAGTTGCTCTGCTGTGAGACCTCTTGAGGCGTGGTCGGCTGGATTCTCTTCCGAAGCCACATACCTCCATTGTGTAGACTCTGTGCTTTGCTTGATGCGTTCCACACGATTTGCTACAAACACGTGAAATCTTCTGGCTTCATTATTAATGTACCCAAGGACAACTCTTGAATCAGTCCAGAAGAATTCTTGTAGGCATTCTACTTCCAGTTCTTTCTTGAGCATGTCACTGGTGCGGACAGCTACCACTGCTGCTGACAGCTCAAGCCTTGGTATGGTTGTGACCTTAGTAGGGGCAACTCTTGACTTTCCCATTACTAAGGAACAGTGTACTTCACTTGACGTACTCACTGCTCTGAGATACGAGCACTCTCCATAGCCTGACATACTGGCATCAGAGAAATGGTGGAGTTCGTAGTGTTGGACCTTGAAGCTTGATGGAACGTAGCATCTTGGAATCTTCACACCAGCCAGATTTTGCAGGTCTTGGAGCCAGCATTCCCACAGAGGTCGTAACTCATCAGGCAAAGCGTCATCCCAACTGAGCTTGTCACGACACATCTGCTGCAGGATCTGCTTTCCCACCAAGATGAAGGGTGCCACGAATCCCAGAGGATCGTATACTGAAGCGACCGTGGATAAGACTCCTCTTCGGGTAAGTGGATTCTCTTTGACGATCACTCTGAACTGGAACTCATCGGAAGACACGCACCACTGCACACCGAGTACTCTCTCCATGTGCACTTCACCCAGTGCCATGTCTTTGTCTCGGGCAGCTTCTGCACATTCTTCTTTTGGGATTGTGGCTAGGACTTCCTTGCTGTTAGAGATGAACTTATGCAACCGGAGTTTTCCTGCGCTGCAAAGCTCTCTTGCTTCTTTCACCAGCTGGATTGCTTGGTCTTCAGATGCTACACTTGACAAACCGTCATCAACGTAGAAGTTCCGTTGGATGAACTTTATGGTGTCTTCGCTGAAGTTTCCTCGTCCTTCGGCGGCGATGTGCTTCAGTCCATAGTTTGCACAGCCAGGTGACGAAGCTGCACCAAACAAGTGGACTTTCATCCGATAGATGGAAGGTTGGCCTTCAAGATTTCCATTGTCCCACCAAAGGAATCGTAGGTAATCTTGGTCTTCTGCCTTGACATGGAACTGGTGGAACATGCGTTCTATGTCACACATGATTGCCACGGGACCTCTTCGGAAGCGATACAGAACTCCCACTAAGGTGTTTGTCAACTCCGGACCCGTTAGTAGATGGTCGTTCAAGGATGTGCCTTGGTACTTGGCGGAGCAATCGAAGACAACACGTATCTTCCCAGGCTTTTGTGGATGATACACCCCATGATGTGGGATATACCAAGCTGGAACCTTGTAGATGTCTTCCTCTGGGACCCTTTCTGCATCTCCACGGCTTATGGTCTCATCCATGAAGGTCTTGTAGTCTTTGTAGTACTGATCGTTTCTTCTCATCTTCCTTTCTAGGCACTTGAGACGATGGATAGCACAGATCTTGTTATCAGGTAAGTTAGGCCTTTCTTTCTTGAATGGCAGCGGCATTTCGTAATGACCGTTGCTCTTTAACTTTATGCCCATTTCCATCTTCGACAGGAACCTTAGATCCTCTTGAGAGATGGGGCTGGCCTCTGGCGCTCTTTCAACGAAGTCAGACTCCAGCATCTTGATAACATCTGCAGGTAACACAACTTCTTTGATCTGTGTTCTACAGACATAGTGGACCTCACTTGTGAGGTCTGAAGAGGACGGTAGACCTGGCATCACTTGCTTCACAATGACGTGGTTACTGATTCCAATTGCATCTCCATAGTTGAGACACGGGTTACCATATCCCACCACACTCCAGCCCAAGTCTGTTCTCTGAGCAAACGGCTGATGTTCCTCACCAGGCACCACTTGTCTTGGAACGAGGGCTTGAGCACAGTTGTAGCCAATTAACAGGCCGACATCACAGCTTTGCTGAGGAGCGATCTCATCTGCAATGTGTTCAAGATGAGGCCATGCCTTCGCTGTCTCTGGTGTGGGAATATGGTCTCTGTTTGCAGGTATAAACTCTCTTGAGTAAGTCACTGGCAGAGTGATTATCTTGTCTGAACAGAATCCTCTTACTTGTAGACCAGTCAGTTTCCGACAGGACACGACTGTGTTTCTTGAAGCCAGTGTGGAGAGCTTTAGCTGAACTGGTTCACTCTTTGTATTGAGAGCCTTTGCTGTCTCTTCGAGGATAAAGGTTGTGTCACTTTGTGTATCGAGGAGTGCATAAACCAGAACTTCACGATTTGGCTCACTTGTAGATGACACCCACACTGGAATTATTGTGGATGTATGAGTGTCTCCAACATTCTGGACGATTCTATGAGACGTCGCCTCGGGTGATGGTCTCTCTGTCTGGTCTTGTGGCTGATTATTCTTTCTTTCCTTGGACTTATCACTGTTCCTTGCTCCATTAGGCCTTGTTGACATCCTTTCTTCCTTGGAACGATCGTCGTGGAGGCAAGTTGGATGTCTTTTCTCACAGGTGTCGCAGGTGTTTCTATCTCCACAGTCCTTGGAGCGATGGCCAGACTTCAGACAGCCGAAACACAACCTCTTCTCTTGAACAAACTTGATTCGTTCTAAGATTGTCTTTTGCATAAACTTGCGACACTTTTGTAGACTGTGTCCTGCCTTCTCACAGAAGACACAGCTTGTGACGACGGCTTTCTCATCTGAGCTGGTTGCTAAGACCTTTGCTCCAGGACCTCTGCTCTTTGAACCCTTGTCCGGAATACCTTCATTTGGCTTCAGAGCATAGAGAGATGTTATTGGGCTGCAAGCAATTTTGGCTTCACGTGTGAGGAACTTGACAAACTGACTGAAGCTCGGGAACATGTGAGTTTCTTCTTCTGCTTCTATGACTTTCCTATTCCATCTTGAAGTCAACCAGTCTGGAAGTTTAGAGAGTATTTTCTGGTTCTCGTTGCAATCATTAAGTATTTCAAGACCTCTGATCTGAGACATGGCAGCCTCACAGCTGCGCAGGAAGTCGGCGAGTTCTTGAAGTTCCAGGCTGCCTTTGTGGCTGATCTTGGGCCACGCCTCAATCTTATCTCTGAAGGCCTTGGCAATGAGGAATGGATTGCCATATCGCTCATCTAGGATGTGCCATGCTGCATAATAGGCTGACTCTGTGCCTAGTAAGAAGTAGCTCTCTATGGCCTTCTTGGCAGACCCACCCACATACTTGCGTAGATAATATATCTTCTCTTCGGCTGGTATGTTCTTCCTGTCAACGAGCGTCTGAAAGGACACCTTCCAGTCGTTGAATCTGAGGGGGTCGCCATTGAACACTGTAGGTTCAGGTAGAGGCATGCGACTCGCACTGATAGATTCTGCAAACATTCTGATAAGAGCTGCTGTGCCGTCTTCAGCTCTGTCTTCTTGCCTTGTCTGTGATACAGCTTGTGGTGGAGAACGGTACTGTTCTTGCCTTGGGCGTGTTACAGTTTGTGGTAGAGAATGGTGCTGCAACGGGCTAGTTTGAGGCTTGACTTCCTCTTCCTTCTTCACAGAGACACGTTGATGGAGGAGCTCATTTATTTCTTCATCTGAGCAGTCACCCCGGTTAGATGCTTGACCTGAACATTCACTCTGCTCATATACTTGCTGTCGTGCCTTGGCAGCCTTTAGCTTCTTAACAGTCTCCAATCGGTTTAATTCTCTGCGCTTGGCTTCTAGCACTCTTTGTCTTTCTGCGCTTTCAGCCTCCTGTTTGGCCTTTAACTGGGCAGCTTCAGCTTCCTGTCTCGCTTTAAACTGTGCAGATTCAGCTTCAAGTCTCTGAAGTTCTTCAATATGATGCTCTTGCTCTAGCAGGACTTCTAAGGTGGCTTGGTTAGCAGCAACGTCGGCAGCTGCACTTTTCCTGCTTGCAGAGGAGCGTTTAGTGTGATGAGAGCTGATGCCTGTCTTGCTTGAGGCTACAGACGCTATCTCTTCGATGAATTGTTCAAGATCTGCAAGATTAAGGTTAAGTCTTCGACCTTCAGCCTGTCTTGTGTCTAGAAGGTCCATTGCATTCTTTACAATCTTCTTTGTTACTGTTTCACAGGTGTCGACTCTGCGACGCGTGTTATGGTCAGGAACATCAATGCGTTTCCAATCATCATACACTTCATTCAGACTCTTAGAGGCACTGCACATTTTAGTGACGTGTCCATCCAGCAGGTCGTCTGAGCACTGTCCACTCAGCGCTTGGTTGGCTTCTTTAGTGACATCTTTCCACTTCTCATAGCACACACTGAAACGATGTGCAACTTTTCTTACTTGCTCATCATGCCGTTCTTGACCCCTTTCCGTCAACTTGCGGACTCTTTGGCCTAATTGTGGCTCTTCTGAGGAAGTGGTGTTGTCAACTATTGGGCCTTCAGTCACTGGTGGCTGCACGGTTGTGCTGCGCTGCAGCAGCTCTTTGAGTCATTCCACGAAACCGGTACGATTTGCGGTCCCTCTGACCTTTTTGAGTGTATTGTATCCATCGGGTCACCAAAATCTAATTTTAAAAGCTTTTTAGAATCAATTGAAATGTTACCTTGAATATTGTGTAAACAATTTACATACATTTTATTTTTATATCATAAATTATCTTGCTTTTTTCAGTAGCCACCACCAATTTTGTCCATTTTTTCATGTCCCCCATGGCCTTCGATGAAAGTGGAGTTGAGATATGACTATTAAAAATGTAAAAAAAATTATACATTTTGCCATTGACATACAATTGTATCCGTGCTTTATTGCTGGTCATGTTTTGTTTTTTAATAAATAGATGATTAATCATTAAAATTGCATTATATAGATCCGTCCCCTTGTCGCACTCAACCCCGTTACACAAGTCATTCCACCCTCCATAAAAATAATGAACTGGTCCTTTAGTGACATCACCAACAGGAAGTGACATTCTACAAGTCTTCTGAACAACATGCTGCAGAGAAAGGTAACTTCCCACCTTCTTTTACAATGTTTTATAGTCATTTAAACTTGCATAGTGTGGTCGTAAAGCTTAACAGCTCAACTCCGTTACATGTAATAAATATAGAAAACAATTGTTTTGGAAAATTATCTTTGTTATTTCAACAATATATTGGATTTCTTACTATCATGCATGCCATGTGGTCTCCTCTTAATCAACACAGGTAGAGTAGTGGCCATCTTGAGTAAAAAATCACAACCCCGTTACACTCAACCCCGTTATTAATTTCATCATAACAGGGTTGAGAGATTGTGACGGGGTTGTGTTTTTAACACTTTAGTTGTGAAGTTGAATATTATTTAAATGAATTATTATATTACATTAACATTCTTATACTATAGGCATATTATATACTTCATAATGTCTATGCTAAAGCTGGGTTTGCTGTTTTTTTTTTTTTACAGTCATACAGTAATAGCTTATCAGAATCACATCATTGGAAAAGTTTTCTATTCTTCTAAAAGTTTCTGCCTATAGAATAGCTCTGGAAGTATATTTGATTTAATTATATCAATGTAATTATCTACAGACATCTATGAGTCCAAGATGGCACTAACAACAGCGGCAGAAAGGCAGAGGCAGTACCGTGCCCGCCTAAATGCTGATCCTGCAAGGAGAGAGCAATACCTGCAGAGAGAACGACAAAGATGGAAAAACAATGTAGAGGCTAAGGGGAAAAAAGCAATCAATGACAGCGGCACCAGCGTTTATCCTGGAGATGAAAAAGGTGGTGAAAAACTAGCCAGACCAGTCGCCTTTGCGAGTAGAACCCTCTCTCATTCCCAACTGAACTACCCCGCACACCGGCTTCAATTTCTGGCCTTGAAATGGGCAGTATGTGACAAGTTCAGCGATTGGTTGAAAGGCAGACACTTCACCACATGGACTGACAATAACCCCTTGACATACATTCTGACCAAACCCAGACTTGATGTGTGTGAACAGCGGTGGGTGGCGAAGCTCACTGCATACGACTTTGACTTGAAGTACATCCCCGGCCCAAAGAACATCGTAGCCGACGCCTTGAGCCGTGAGCCGTTTGTCCAGTCGTGTGTCAGTCATCGCCTTGTGACCGAGCCTTATACCTCGCTGTTGGACCAGGTCAACGGCGGTGAACGACAGAACCGTGCAAGAGGTGTTCAGAGTGTCCAACAACTGTCAGGCTGTTGTGGATGAAGGCGGTGAGACATCGAACATACCAGTGCAAGAGGCAGTTCCACCAGACAATTCTAGTGATTGAATTAATATCACTCAACCTCAAATAGGATTTAGTTGTACCGGGCAACGGCAAGCTTTTTGTGACGTCACGATTTCACATATCAAAGTATCGAAGTAATAACACATTTATTCAAGACACAAACAATCAGCGTAGCCGTGAAGACACTTAACAAGTAAAACAGATTACAGCCCAAACAGGCCTGTGACTGAAGGTCAAGGCGGGGTGGCTGTAACAAAGACTTTCACTCCCTTCACGTAATATGGGTATTTGATAGATTGACATGGTGAATACTGGTGCTCCCTATGTGGAGTTCTCCGACCTATCCAAAGTATTGTAAACTCCATATATGGAGATAGCTTATCGTGACATCAGTGAGATGTCACGAGCATCCAGCCAAGCACTATATAAATGGTGAACACACTATGAATGAACCGCGACCGAGAAGCAGAATTATTCAAGTAAGTAATTAATTTAGTAAGTAATTCACTCTCCGACTATCTCTAAGGACTTCTAAAGACTATTCGCCCTCAAGCTTTGACTACAGATCTGGTCATGGCTCGCCCTCTAACCAGGTTGTTCAGGCCACCAGACAAAAGATGGGTCTTTTGTCTAATAATCGTCACTGTGGGAATGTTGGCTATCCTAAACCACCTGTCTTTGAATTGGAAGAATGAGGACCCGCCTCCGGCAGCCCCGTTGGCCCGGCCGTGTCCGAGAGGAGCGATTGCACCGGAACACATGCGCTACGACAAACCCAGGTCCCTGACCGCACCGAATGGACGCACCGACGTTGTCGCTCTGACGCCTTGGTTGGCTCCCATAGTATGGAATTCCACATTTGAACCCGCGCTGTTGGATGCCATCTACAAACCCTGCGACCTCACCATAGGGCTGACAGTTTTTGCCGTTGGTGAATATATGCAATTCCTCAAGGATTTCCTGGAAACCGCAGAGATCCACTTCTTCGTGGGATTTAAAGTCCATTATTACGTCTTCACGGATAGGCCAGAGCAAGTCCCCTCCGTTAAGATGGCTGCAGGACGGGAGTTGTTGGTCAGGCCGGTGCCAAACTCAAAACGCTGGCAGGACATCGGAGCCGGCAGGTTCAAAATCATTGCCAATTTTATCGAAACGGAGCTGAGCGATGGCGCCGACTACATCTTCTGTTTCGACGTCGATTCGAAGTTCCATGACCGCTGGGGAACTGAAGCTCTAGGTAAGCTGGTCGCCGTGTTGCACTTTATGCAACAAGACAAGGAACGGCCTGCGTTCCCCTACGAACGCAGGCCGGAGTCTTCTGCGTTCATGTCCGCCGACGAGGGCGACTTCTACTATCCCGCGGGCGCGTTCGGAGGGGAGCCGGAGGCCGTCCGTCACATGCTGTCAACGTGCAGCGACAACTTTGAGCTGGACGCCCAGCGGGGCATCGAGGCAGCGTGGCAGGAAGAGAGTCATCTGAACCGATTCCTATGGCTGAACAAACCCACCAAGATTCTGTCTCCAGAGTATCAATGGCACTGGAACTTCATAAGGCCAGATATCAAAATAATCAGATTCTCTACAGTCAATAAGGACTACCGTAAGGTACGGCCAGGATGGACTGGCGGCGCGTATTGGTAGGAAGAGTCATCAGCAGGGCCGGCGCGTCCATACAGGCGACCTAGAGGCTAGAGCGGCAGTTTGGAGAGGCGGAAAAAAGTGTTGGCAAAAGACAACAACATAGTTACCAGAGAATTCGACCCAGGACAATTCGACCCGGTCAGGTCGACCCGCTTTCGACCCGCTTGGACCGGACAATTCCGGACCGGACCGAGAGAGAGAGAGAGAGAGAGAGAGAGAGAGAGAGAGAGAGAGAGAGAGAGAGAGAGAGAGAGAGAGAGAGAGAGAGAGAGAGAGAGAGAGAGAGAGAGAGAGAGAGAGAGAGAGAGAGAGAGAGAGAGAGAGAGAGAGAGAACTACCCCGCACACCGGCTTGAATTTCTGGCCTTGAAATGGGCAGTATGTGACAAGTTCAGCGATTGGTTGAAAGGCAGACACTTCACCACATGGACTGACAATAACCCCTTGACATACATTCTGACCAAACCCAGACTTGATGTGTGTGAACAGCGGTGGGTGGCGAAGCTCACTGCATACGACTTTGACTTGAAGTACATCCCCGGCCCAAAGAACATCGTAGCCGACGCCTTGAGCCGTGAGCCGTTTGTCCAGTCGTGTGTCAGTCATCGCCTTGTGACCGAGCCTTATACCTCGCTGTTGGACCAGGTCAACGGCGTGAACGACAGAACCGTGCAAGAGGTGTTCAGAGTGTCCAACAACTGTCAGGCTGTTGTGGATGAAGGCGGTGAGACATCGAACATGCCAGTGCAAGAGGCAGTTCCACCAGACACAAGATGCTCAGTCACATCAGAGCCATCCTCAATGCTCAGTCCACTGGGGGTCTGAGTCACGTGATGGGAACAGATGCTGACTTCAATCTTCTGCAGAAGGAAGACCAGTCCACTGCACTCCCGCAGAGCCAGCTTGTCAGTCAACAAGAGAATGACAACACAATAAGCAGGGCTTATTCCACTTCATAGTGCCCAACTCCACGGTCTCCATGACACAGCGGGTCACCAAGGCCAGCACCGTACCTTGTCTCTGGTGAGGCAACGGTTCTTCTGGAGTGGCATGGAACGTGATGTTGTGTACTATGTTAAGTCCTGTCAGCGCTGCATAGTAGGGAAGACACCTGAGCCACACAGCCGTGCACCACTAGAACATAGTCACCTCTGAGCCTATGGAATTAGTCTGCATAGACTTTTGGACTGCTGAGCAAGGGAGTAAGTCTGTGGATGTTAGGCGTGACTGATCATTTCTCCAAGATGGCACACGCCTTCCCATGCAAGAATCAGACTGCCAAGCAAGTCGCTTGTCGTCTCTGGAATGACTTCTTTCTCATTTATGGTTTTCCCCGTCGTCTGCATTCGAATCAGGGAGACAACTTTATGAGCAAGCTGATTAAGGAGCTTCTAGAGATGGCCGGGGTGCAGAAATCCCATACGACTCCGTATCACCCCATGGGAAATGGTGTCACAGAGCGATTTAACAGAACGCTGGGAGATATGATCAGGTCCCTTCCCCCTCTATCCAAAGCAAAGTGGCTGCAAATGCTGCAGTTGCTCACCTTCTGCTATAACTGCATGGAGCATGAGACAACAGGGTTTGCACCGCTCTACCTTGTGTTCAAGAGAATCCCTCGTCTTCCCGTCAACGTCATGTTTCAGCATGCTCTCACCAATGACGCTGTTGTCAGCCACTCAGACTTTGTGTCCCACCTGAAGAAAGATCTACATGATTCCTCTGCTCAGATTGTGCAGAGGAACAGTCTCAAAGAACAGACTCGCCATGCTAAGCTGTACAATCGTAAAGTCAAGGGCTCACCCCTCGTCGTTGGAGACAGAGTGTTGATCGCCAACAGAGGTGTGCCAGGGAAACGCAAAGTTACAGACAAGTGGGAGTCGACTCCTTATGAGGTCATGTCAGTCAAGCCTGAGATCAATGTCTACAGAGTCAAGGATTGCCTGACAGGCAGAGAGAGAGAGTCGTCCACAGGAATCTACTACTCTCTGTTAGCTTCTTGCCCTGTGAGGGTGAAGTGGACAGTGGATCTGCACACTCAGAATGTGATGCTGCTGCACATGGAAGTGATCTGTGCCCTGAAGTGCCTGACGTGATGGAAGACAGTGATGTCCGTACAGTCAACTGGCTGATGCAGGCAGGTGATGATGAAGTTCATTCAGAAGAGGATGACGACTCACTTGACCAAGGGTCTGATGTTGCCCAGTCTGACTCTCTCACAGTCTGACTTTCTCCAGCCCCTGAACAGGATGTTGTCCATTCTGCTGTTGACAGTGCGGAAGGCCCACCACAGTGCTCTGAAGACATGGTCCCCCCGGACTTTGACTGCCCGGACACAGACTTGGCCCCTCCCGAACCTGTCCATCCAGACATGTCCCCTCCTGTCAATATCCCCATGGACATAGCCCCTCCTGACAGTAACCCTCCAGACAAGAGTCTGGATTAAGGGGATCATTAGATCATTAGCAAACTGCTAGTAGAACTGCTATATTACATATCATTAAGACCCTGGATTAAGAGTGTTAATAAAATTCAGTTAAATTAAAATGGATGTCTATTGTTCTTCTTAATTCTTACCCTGCCAGAGTTTTTTCAGAACAGTCTGTAGCCTCTGCCAGGGTTTTGACCGATTTTGGTACCTTTTCGCATAGCCACAAAATATTTTTCTCAAGTATGATTGATCCCCAGAAAATGTCTAAAATGAGATTCAGGTGTGGTTTCACAAATGTCAACGAGGTCAATTTGACCTTGTTGTCATGTGTTGTTTGATGTTTGAAAATAGCTCAAAACCAGTAGTTTCAAACCAAAAAACATTGTGAATTGTTTGTCCGTTTCAATTTTAACATTGAAGTGGATGGAGCAGCAAATCTTTGGAAATTGTTATCTCCTTATTCGTTTGGAATATCGAAAAGGTGTCAATATACTAAATAATTAGAGAATCTTTTTAGAAAAAATCTTTTTTTGAAAAAAGTTTTTAAACGTCTTTGGCAGGCAACAGCTAATTTCTCAAAGACGTTTATAAACGTCTTTGGCAGTTATAGAGTTAAATGGTTGCATAATGAAATACAATGTTTATAGAAAATATTACATTGAATTTGAGATTAAAAACAACTATTTATGTTAAGCTGTATTTGTCTCTTCAACCCCGTTTACCACCTTCAACCCTGTTATCCTAGTCTCAACCCTGTCACACCTATATTTTCTGTGATTATTTCTTTAATATTTTATGAAAATGTATGTAATGTTTGTTGAACTCTGTCAGAAATGTTCAGAGCAATCATAACAATACCTTGTTTAGTTAAAAGTCAGATGCTAAAGTAGATTTATGATAAAAAAGCATAAAATAATTTTAAAAAATGGCACATTTAAGGCTTTAGTATAACAGAAGTGGGAGAATTTATGTACTTTTTATATTTCCAATTATTGAATTAGTGTGAGGGACATTTTATGAATAGGAAAATGTTTGTTTAATTACAAATACAGTTCATAATCATATTCAAACGGCTTCCAGAGTGTCCATAACGGGGTTGAGAAAATATAGTGCCGTATCATATAATAATGACCAATAATAATATGGATTTAATGCCTGAGATGGGAAAATACTTTTTTCTGCAAGTTAAATATGTCCTTAATGTTGTGGGGTATTCAGAAAAGTGAAACATTTGGGTCATTAAAAAAAAAAAAAAAAGTGCAAATCGTACCGGTTTCGTGGAATGACTCCTTTATTGTCACACTCTTTGTCAGGTGCTTCTGCCTGCATGTCTGTGCGATGTACATCCACAGTAACTACACGCTGGCTGCCACTCTTAGACATCTTACTTGATTTGATGTTGTTGATCACTGCTCTCTGGTGCTGTCTTCTGGAGCAGTAAGTTCTCACTGTAATTCCCTCTATTGTAATGATCAGACAGCAACACGTTCTTAAAGTTACAGGTAGGATTTATTCCAATCCGGACCGTGAGAACTGTGAGTGATAAACATAAACAAAATACAGAAAATCACAGATCAAACAATAAACCAATAAATCAATATCTACTATTACTTTAGTGTCATAGTCTTACAATACTGTCAAATAAATAAACGTAATCACATACAAAACACATGAATCTTAGTAAAACAAGTTAGACAAACTACAACATCAACAACAATACACACAGCAAACATTTAGTTAGCTCTTTAGCTTGGGTGCTTAACAACACACACTAGAATCAAAGTAATTCTCTTAGCACAAAAACAACACAAAACATCACCAAACTGTACCTTATTGGCTGCATTACACATGTGAGGAAATTAGGGGGTACTTTGGGGTCTTCTTGGTAACACTGTGGCATTAATATAACAGAAAATGCGGAGAATTTGGCACGCGTGTTACACGCTAAAACGTCCCCGTGTCTATAGTGTTACGCTATAAAATGTCCCCGGAAACGGTGATATTATGACAATTAGTTCCGCCCCATTCCAAATCTTAAAGTGAACACAGAGGCAGTTACAGGCGGTTAGTGACACGATAGTTGTCTCCGCCAGGCCGTAAGGCATGGCGAGAGAGTATGTTTTACCCCCTGTCCGTCCGTGTGTGTGTGTGTGTGTGTGTGTGTGTCCGTCCGTCCGTGTGTCCGTCTGTGAACAGCTAATCTCCCGCACCGTTGGCTTGATCGCAGCGAAACTTTGCACACACACTCCCTGGATGCCAATTCAGAACCTCTGCCCCAAATGCTTCACATGGGCCTGTTATAGCGCCACCAGGAGGCCGATTTGTGCAAAACATATATTTTGACAGTACTCCTTCAGATTTGATCCAAACATCACGCAAATCAGTACACAGTATCTCTATAGTCATGTGATCAACACGGATCTGTCCGATTTTCCATATGCCATCCTGATTGGTTAAGATTGCCTTCCAAAGTTTGCAGGATTGGTTTGTTTTAAACAAAATGCCTCAAATCATGAACACAGCATGCGATTTCCTTGAAATTTTGCACGCACATTCCCACTAGGCCGAGGAAGAAATGGCACCCTTTTCACATTGGCCAGTTATAGCGCCACCAGCAGGTCTAATTTAGCAACACACATTTTTGGAACAAAATGCCTCAAATCATCAATGCAAGGTCCGATTGCCGTGCAAGGCCTAAGAAGAAATGGCACCCTTTTCACATTGGCCTATTATAGCGCCACCAGGAGGCCACAATAACCTACCTAACCTGGCGGAGACCTGTGCTCCGAGGAGCACTTTTTCTAGTTCACTTTGTGATACAAGCGCCAAATTTTCCACACAGTTTCTTCTGGACCTACTTTTTCACAAAAGCATGTTAGCCACCCAAAAAAAAAACAATATGGCTGCCAGCGAAAGATTGGATTATACAATTTTGATTATTTTGGCATCAGAATGTAGTTTTGACTCCCCCCAACCCCCTGTGACTGAGCAATGTGTTGAATTTCTCTCCTGATATTTTGCTGTAAATATCAAAAATGTGACATTATTATCACTATTATTACTATTATTCTTATTTTTAATTTTTTTTATTGTCTTTCTTTTTATTTAATTTATTATTTTGCCATTTTCCAAAATGGCTGCCAGCTAAAGACATTTAGCATGTTTTTTTTACCTGGATTGAAATTATTTTGGCAGTTTTGACTCCTTTTCTTTCACGCTTTCACTGGATGTGAGGTCGTGTCAGCCTCAGTCTCATGTCTTCCAGAAGCTCAGTCAATACCCACCAGTAACAGTGCATGACAAGAACAGCACTGGTGATGGGGTTGATGATGCAAGATTTTACCTGTTTGCATGGAAGCAGAGGTCCTATGATGCCATTCCGCCTACAAAGGCATCTCTTGCACATAATTTGAAGCACGCCACTTATCAAGTTGCCCGTGTCTGAAGCCAGGCAGCTGTATGTCAAATGCATACAGAGAGCCCTGCCAGCTGGGGATGGCGAGCAGAAGATGACATTTGGCAAGTAGCGTGGATGACACACTACCAATTGCCCAGATTTGTGAACAACTGACAAAATGCAGGTGCAAGACTGAATGTCGTGGTAGATGCAAGTGCTACCGCTTTGGCCTTCAGTGCACACAGCTGAGTGCCTGCAAATGTGACGATTAGAACCATTTGTGATCCAGACATGGGGGGGGGGGTAAAAACTCATATGTTGATACCAAAATAATCAAAATCCAATCACAATCCAGGTCAAAATACACAAATGTCTTTCCCTAGCAGCCATTTTGGAAAGTGGCAGCCATATTTTTTTTTAATTGCGTGGCTAACGGGGGGAGGGGGCAGGGGGGAGTCAAAACTATATTCTGATGCGAAAATAATCAAAATTGGATAATCCAATCACAATCCAGGTCAAAATACACATAAAGTGCCTTTTGCCTGAAGCCATTTTGGAAAATGGCAGCCATATTGTTTTTTTCCCGCGTAGCTAACGGGGGGAGGGGGCGGGGGGAGTCAAAACTATATGTTGATACCAAAATAATCAAAATCCAATCACAATCCAGGTCAAAATACACATAAAATGTCTTTCGCCAGCAGCCATTTTGGAAAAAGGCAGCCATATTGGGGTTTTTTGCGTGGCTAACGAGCTTTTCTGCAAAAGTAGGTCTTAGGCATTGTTCATACCAAATTTGGTGCTTGTATCACAAAGTGAACTATTGTAACATAAAAATGGACTTAAGGGCCCGGACTATTTGGTGTCAAGCACATACAAGTCGTTACTGTCTTCTGAGATTCCTCAGCTTTTCGAACGTACTGATTGCATTATTGAGATCCAATGCAAAGGCTTTCTGGATACTGTGATTGCTCGTGGTGGCGGACATCAGTTTTCCTCAGTCCCTGAAACTGGTCTTCAAACTCACTCAGGATCCTGGCTATTTTGGGACCAGCCACCAACCACCGGCAAAGAGCCCCCTCATTCTCAGTAATTCCAACGATTCCGCCATCACCTTTCACAATAGCGTTCTGCTGTTCATGCATCTGATCGTGTGCCAAAGCAGAGAACTTGTGGGATGACTTCTGAGTGACAAAGTTCCCCTTGACAAATTCACGATGGGTATCTGGGGAATCATTTGGAAGTTCCTGAAGGTCCGTTACATGCACTGTCAACCATCTGGCGTAATGGTAGTGGTCCATGGCGAACATCCACGGAATGATGGCAGTAAGGGTCTCCACATACAGCGGGTACTTTGCTTCCCGTTGTGATCTTATGAATGCCAAGAGAAGACACTCCATCTGCAGGACCTTATTCCACTAACAAAACTGGGGTCGGTCTGTATCCATCGTCTGGCACCAAAGATCAAATGGAAGTACATTTTCAATTGCGCACGTTTCCTGGTAGTCTTCATATGCCTTTCGCTGCAGAGTATACAATGCCGCTGCAGGGACACAGAACATGTCACGGATCATGACAGAAAGTAAGTGTTTGACTTATGGTCGGTGGAATTTAAAATAAGAGCACAGATGACCTGTAATATGCTGTTTTTGAAGAATGAGTTTTCACTGTTGCTACAAAAATATTAAATAAGTGTGAACCCAGTAATATGATCTCATGTGAAAGAATACCCCTGAAAACATAGGTAGAGACACCAACATCATGAGGCTCAGATGAAGCACTTTGGAGTAACACTGGTTTCAATAAAATTTGCCATAAAAACAGACCGTAATCTGCTAAATTAATCTACAGAAACAAAAAATGTCAAAGTATTGCTGCATTACAATTTGGGTTTCATGAAAACAAACTTGTTTCACATTCAAAAGTGATGAGGTGTCAAAGATTGGAATACAAAACCTAATTGAACCAAAAACGTTGACGGCCATCTTTAATTCTCATTTTACGACCAGATCCCATGGGAAAAGTGCTTGGATCCGGCAAAATTTGAAATCAGCATACACTTCAAACATGCCAGATGCAAATGTTCACACTTTCTGCCGGAAGTGAACAACTGAGCCTTTTTTTGTTACATCCCTCACTATAGGCTTGGTGTGGAACTGTGTGTTAGAGTGAGTCCAACTAAAGTTAGACCCTCCAGAAAAACGCGGGCAAAAATCCTTGATTATAAGGGCTAAAACTCTTGATTATGCGGGCTAAAATAAAATCCTTGATTTTGCGGTGAAATTGCGGGAAGTTGCGAAATATGCGGAAAGTTAGGAAATATGCGGAAAGTTGTGAAATATGCGGAAAGTTGTGAAATATGCGGCAGTATGCGATATGCGAAAAGTTGCGAAAAATTTGAAATATGTGAAAATTTGCTAAATATGCGGAAATATGCGATGCACATTATGCGATGCACTGCGCATATTATGCGATGCGATGCGGCCTTTTTGAAAAAACGTTAACCTTGCATAATTATGCGCCATTTTGCTGATTATGCGGTAAATTCTGAGCACCGAAGTCTGACGTAATTTACACATCCTACTAGCCTCGCGTAGCCAGACTATATCACTGCGTGGATATGAGTCTGCTGCTTCTATGAGGACGTTTTTTTCCCAACGGGGCGGGATCAAAACAATGGCTCTCGGTGCAATTGGTTAGACCTGCTACCAACTACCAATAACAGTCTCCCATATTTGAATACCGGGCCCTGATTGGTCACCCCAGACTTCGGGAGCAGGAAATGGATTCACAACGGAGCGGTGCCAGACCCAAATCGCTGAGGGCATTTTTATTTTCACTGGCAGATTCGTCTGGTCCCAGGCTAACATCCTACCTGGTTCGCGGTTTTCCACCCCGTTCTGAATCCCCATAGACGTCTTTAATATCGCGTCAAATAAGAACTGTGTTGCAAAAATAAACAAATGACCCCGGCGGTTTGACTCTTATGAAGCATCAACTGACGGTGAGAAAACGATAATGTTACTTCCACCGAATTAGTTACATTTTCGCCAGAAACAGACTGTATCAAATATAAGTGACTGACTATCATAAACGATACAGGGCCACCTCCCTGACAATATCGCCGAGACAGTTTGTTTATTTTTGGAACACAATTCTTATATGAGACGATTCTAAGATGACCCAATGTTATTCTCCATAGAGAAATTACTTTACGAACCAGGGGATGAACGAGTCAGGACTTCTGTACTCTATACAATGTTAAACTAAGCACTAAGAGTTATACTAGTACCTATGGGCATCTAATGTTGAAGTCAAAACCATATCAAATTACGTTATACAGCTAACAGAGAAAAAATATATGGTCTACTCTTAACTCCCAAAAGAGTTAAGAGTAAGAAGCGCTCAGTGGAATGTCTCCTCTAAGTGAATATGGGAACCTATTATATTATATTATAAGAATTTATCCGTCAGGTCAATATGGGAACCTATTATATTATATTACATGACATGACATGACATGACATGACATGACATGACATGACATGACATGACATGACATGACATGACATGCCAATATGGGAACCTATTACCACCAGGTTGGATAGAAGTCCATATCAGGCCAAAATAAACCCTCCCCCCTTTGCCTTCTGCCTGGTGGAGATAATCATTTTAATCTGGTAGTTTAAATTAGTGGTTCGCAACCTGTTGGTCGGGACTTTTGGTCATTTTATTGTCTACTCAGGCCTTTGTGAGCCCCCCAGACAGTTTTTAAGTTGCTCGATTCAGTATTTAGACATTTGATATTCATTTTATCAGACACGCCCCCTTCCTATACAAACCCATTGTAACTTCAAACTCCATTTTAACCATGTTAGATTCATCAAAAACACCCGTCCTTGGTTCTGGTGACTCACCCTGCCCTCCTAATACGCGAGGGGGCCGTGTTCTTTCAATTACTTTTTTCATTTATTAAAAAAAAGATAATTGGAAAAAAAAAAAAAAAAATACAATACTTTTTGAGTCAAAACAAAGCGTACATTTTTCGTTAAAAGGTTAAAGCACTATATTCTGATAGTAATCATTGCTGTAGAGTGTTTATTTGGTTTATTTGTTTACCGTATTTGAAAAGGATCCCCATTAGCTGATGCCATGCCAATCAATCAATCCGTCTTACTGGGGTTCACACAAAAACACATTACAAAACACATTTAAAAAAAACATGATAGTAATCATTGCTACAGTGTGTTTGTTCAGTAACAGGGGTCTCCCTGTCTCTCCAGCTCTTTAATGAACAGAAAATACATTTTCAGATGGGTTGCATTTTCAACCAATCAGGAGAGAGTACCCATTCATCAGCTTACATTTTATATTGTTCCAGTTATGATTTTGTCATCACTTCCATTTTCACTTGTTTAATCTGTATCCTGTGTGAGTTCTCTCTCCTGATTGAATAAAATTGGTATCCTGACATGAAACACATTTTCTGTTTCTGTTAAAGAGCTGGAGAACACAGCCAGGGGCTTGGCGACCTGATGGATGGTGGATGCCCATATGTCCCTTGAGGGGCTGCATCGTTTGCACCATTGTTTGATTGGCCAGTAATACCTCTGCCTGATCAGTTCAGTGGTTCGCTCTGTACCCTGGTGACCATGGTTAAATGGTAAATGGTGCTTTTATCCAAAGTGCATTACATTCACCTATTCACACACCGATGGCGGAGGAAACCATGCAAATCACCAACCTGCTCATCGGGAGCAATTAGGGGCTCAGCATCTTGCTCAAGGACACTTCGACACTAACTCTGGGGGATTCCGGGATCAAACTGGGAACCTTGCGGTTTCCATCCGTCCGCTCTACCAGCCACTCTACCCCTGAGCCACTTCCGCCTGGTTGCAGTGTAGCTAGCGGAACACCTCCTCCCTCAGACCCCACCGGAAGTAACAGCTGATGGACTTTCCCCCCTTCCGTCTGGCCTTCTGTACACCCTGTGCAGCAGCGTGTCCTCGAGGGTGAGAGGATCCCACTGCTTCTGAAGACCCAGTGTTTCAGAAGGGAGGCCTTGCTTCTCAGTGCGCCCAGGCATCCATTTTTCCTGCTATAACGGAAGAGAGCACCCATCGAGGGATCAGCAGCTTGTAGGTTAGCCAGATCAACTTTTGACCGTTCTGGAAGGGCGGAATTGGCTGTCTTGGTGGCTGTTAGCTGTCTCACACCTGCAGCTTGCAGCAGAGTGACGGGGTGGCTGTTAGCTGTCTCACACCTGAAGCTTGCAGCACAGTAGCAGGGTTCTGGTACAGGCTGCCTATGGGTTGGTAACCCCTTGGCTGCTGGCTCGCTGGAGCAACCGGAGGGATAGCACACCCCCTGGCGTAATGACCCGATTTCTGGCACCGCCTGCGTATGACGGGACCTGAAAAGTGAGGCTGGAAGTGTCTATAGCAGCAGTTCTCAAACTATGGGTCGCGACCCAAAGTGGGGTCGCGGGAAGGTGCTATTGGGGACGTGCAGTGGCATCCAAAAAATATGACATTTTTTCTTAAATCAAGAAACAAGTGAGGTAAAATCAAGAAACAAGAAAAAAAGTGAGGTTGTCGCCATCAAAAAAAATATTGGCTTGACTCCTCTCACACACACACAGCATATTGGGGGATTTGGATTTTTTTTTGGGGGGGCACTATCCACACGTTTAGCTGTGTTGCTCATTCCACGAATGCCCGATCCTTACAATCTGTACCTCATTGTAAAGGTGACTAATCAACAATAAAAATGATATAAAACACAATACCAATTGGTATTATTGAGGGGAGAAATAATCGACCGAAGTTACGTTTCCTAACTTTTTTGTGGGCAGTTATAATGTTTATTGTCTCCGCCAGGCCGAAGGTATGGCGAGAGAGTATGTTTTACCCCTTGTCCGTCCGTCCGTCCGTCCGTCCGTCCGTCCGTCCGTGTGTTTGTAGATAGATAGATAGATAGATAGATAGATAGATAGATAGTTTTTATTGTCATTCAACATATACATGTAATGCATAAATGAACGAAATTTCGTTCCACTGGCAATATAATCTAAAAACTACTCCTAGTTAAAAGAATGCTAAAACTACGATACTAAAAACTAAAATACTAAAAGAGACACCACTAATAAAAAAAACAGTCAGTTCATAAGGAGACAGAAATATTTTTTTGTCCGTCTGTCCGCAGCTAATCTCTGGCACCGTTGGCTTGATCGCATCGAAACTGTGCACACACACTCCCTGGATGCCAATTCAGAACCTCTGGCCCAAAATTTTCACATGGGCCTGTTATAGCGCCACCAGGATGCCGATTTGTGCAAAACCCATTCTTTTACATTACTCCTACAGATTGTATCCAAACGTCATACAAATCGGTACACAGTATCTCTATAGTCATGAGATCAACCCGGATCTTTCCGATTTCCCAGATTCCATCCTCATTGGCTAAGGTTGGCCTCCAAAGTTTGCAGGATTGGTCCGTTTTGAACAAAATGCCTCAAATCATGAACGCAGCTTGCAATTTCCGTGAAATTTCACACGCACATTCCCATTAGGCCGAGAAAGAAATGCCACGTAAAATGTTTCAAATCTGCCTCATGGTGGCGCTATAACAGGCCGATTTGTGTTTTTATCAATAACTGCACCGATTTGTGTAAAACTTTGTTTGCACACTCTCTAGAGGTCAAGGAAAAACATTTGCCCATTTTTCACATTTGCCTTTTATAGCGCCACCAGGAGGCCGTCTAAAGTAAAATACATTTGTTGATATTAAGCCTTCAGATTTTATCTAAATTTCACGCAAAGATTGACATCTAAACTTTGCAGGAGTGGCCCGTTTTGAACAAACAGCTGAAAATCATGAACCCAGCGTCCGATTGCGGTGAAACTTTGCACACACATTCGCACTTCGTTGAGGAACAAATGCCACCCTTTTAACATTGCCCTATTATAGCGCCACCAGGAGGCAGATTTTTGCAACACTTTTCTTTTTTATATTACTCCAACTCATTTTGTCCAAACATCATGCAAATCGGTACATATTATCTCTGTAGTCAAGTGATCAAGATGGTTCCGTCCGATTTTTCCTATTCCATCCTGATTGGCGAATTCCGAACATTGCTGGCCCACAACAACCTACCTGACCTGGCGGAGACCTGTGCTCCGAGGAGCACTTTTTCTAGTTTTGCTTTGTTTTTCAATTCTATTTTTGTTGTTGTTATTTTGTAGTTTTAGTTAACTAATGGGAGTACAGGGAGAGATCTATAACATTTTAAGATAAAGGCTAGTCCAGGAGGATTTCATAATTGTTGTCGTTATGAGCTTCAACAAAATTGTACTGCATGACTGCATGGACAATAGCACCCAGTGACCCACACCTTGTAATGAGATACGTGTAGATATGACTCAGCTCTATGCCTGCTTTTAATTAGACAAGGTCATTTCTAACATACTTAAATGACACCAACAACTTTTTTACTGCATAGGTATTCTGAGCTTTTCAAGTTGTGGTCTGAGGTTTTCAAGTTGCTTATCGCCTTATCGGAACTAAAGACGATGCCAGTTTTTCACGTATTTTTGTTATGTCACCTTCCCAACCATCAATCACGGAATGTCACTTCCAGAAGTGGAGATGTTCAAAAAGTGGGCAGTCACTGTTGAGCTTTAGAGACTTATAAATTCTCAACTCCAGGTTGAATCTTAACACACAACCTCTGCAAGGTAAGGTAAGGATAGGCAAATAATTTTATATTGGCACCCAAAGATTTCTGTATAATAACATATTTTGTAAATTTCTACATTTACATTCTATAATAGTTTTCTCTTATGATGTTGCAGTCTGTCTAAAAATGTTTTGTACATTTTCAACAGGTTTGTGTCAGATCTCCAGGATGTGGACCATGAGAGTGTCAGCTATTCTGTTAGTTCTGTTCATACAGAATGTTACTGGAGACAGTCCAGGTAAGCTGGCTCTAATGTCCTCTTATTGGTATATCGGTTGGTTTGGTTGCTCCATCCAACATATTTATACTCACCTCTTATTAGCCAATCATTATCCGCAGACTGAAATCTTTGGGCAAAGCACTGCTCATTCCAAAAACAATTTCTTAAAAACAAACGTTTATCATTGTGTAACTGTTAGGTTTGAGTGTTTGTACTGCAGTCTTGTTCCCAACAAGTCAGACATTATGACAAATGTGACCTGATCATGGCAAAGGTGTGCCCAGAGCGATGGAAAGGGAGAATGGTGACAACATAAATTGCTGAACATAAGTAATAATCTTTATTCGTATAGCACTTTTCTTAACAGTATTACAAAGTGCTTGTACAGTTAAAAACAATTATCAAAAAATAATGACAATAATGCAATAACAATATTGAAATACCTGTATGTCAGATAACTGATTATCAAGGCAGTGAAACAATAACAATGATATAAATTGAGCAAGTGCAGATTATGTAATAATCTGAGGCACTTGCTTACTGTTTAGGGGAATAAAAAGGCCTTTATGTAGGGTTTTTTAAAAGCGATTTAAAACTTATTAGTGAGCTAGTTAATTTGAGGTCCTGTGGTAGGCTATTCCAGAGTCTGGGGGCCTTGATGGCAAAGGCCTGTGATCACCAACATAGATTTATAGGAACAACCAGCAGACCCAGATCAGATAACCTCAGGGTACGACTGGCACATTGGGTTTTAGCATATCAATTAGATAGGTGGGTACCAGACCATGAAGAGCTTTACAAGTTATCAGTAAAATCTTAAAATCAATCCTAAAAGAGAAGGGCACACAGTGAAATGCAGCCAAAGCAGGTGTTCTGTGCTCAAATAAATCTCCTAGTTCCAGTGATGAGCCTAGCTGCTGCATTCTGAGCCATTTGCAGGCAATGTATCAAACTTTGACTGAGACCAGGACAGGAGGAGGAGTACAGGACATTAATACATGTGAGAATACACTAGAGCATAAAAACACTTAAGATTTTTTGTAGATAGAAACGATTTTATCTTAAAAAAGGGAAAAAATCTAGGTCTCAAAACAAAGCTCGGAGTCAAATAGGACACCTACATTTATTGCAACAGGAGTCACATTGGTTGCCATGAGGCCTAGACTGTCTAGAATTTGGGCTCTTGCACTGAGGGGACCATAAAGAAGAATCTCAGAATTATCAGAATTGTAGCTGCAAATAAGATATTAATAAGCTCTACTGTATACTGTACTGTCAGTTTTGATAAGTTTAGCCCACTGACGATCCGCAAACAAACTGGTAGCAATTGGACTTACTACACAGTGTAGTCAAAATGGTGGAAAATGTAGTCAGAAACACTTGTATAGTTTAAAAAAGAAAAAAATTCTAGGTGGGGATAGATGGTTGTCCATAGCACATTTCATGTAATTAATATGTTTGGCACATGGCACCGTTTCTTTTTATTCTTTCTTTTTTACTTTTTAAAGTTATCTTTGGTGAAAGTTTCATGTTTCTACCAATTACCATCTGCTTGAAATTTGCTCCATCTCCAGCCCCCCTGCCAACCGCCGGCACAGAGCTGGAAGCTCTGATAAGGATCGGCACCAGGCAGGGTGATTAGAGGACGGGACTGGCAATATGGAACTCAGGTCAGACACAAAAAGATTAATAGTATAGGCGATTAGAGTTAATGACTTTTGCACATAGAATCTGTTTTACAGACCAGTATATTTCACACAACACCTCCTGATTAGTTCAAATGTATCTAATCAGGAGGTGTTGTGGCAAAAAAGGGAAAAGACCTCACCAAGGCAGACTTGTGGAAACATTAAAAAGCCTTTATGGTATGGCTTATGCATAGCTAAAATAAATAAACAATTAGACATGCATGCTGCGTTGCGGCACACAGCCTTCATCAGGGTGACTAATTATGAATGCAGAACAAACATGGCTTTGAGTGCAGGTGACTAGATAAGGAGGCAGAGACACCCCACACTAGATCATAATGTGAAGCCTGTAAAAAAAATATTCCAAGAAACAATAAGAAACAGTTTGTAAAAAACAATTAAAGGAAATGTTTTTTACACATGAATGTAGTAGGAAATGACATACTGCATTTGTCAATTGTAACACAACTTATGTTGTATATCAGTTGGAATGCAAACATATTCATGCCATCAGGACATTTAATGATAAATATCCGATGGCTAAACATTACAGACAGGCTGGTCATGTTGGCCCCAGTTTCCTTAAGGTTATGGCCATTGAGGTGGTCCCCAATTTTCCGGAGAGGTGGGGATCGAGTCAAACGCCTTTTACAGAGTCAAACCTTTTGGATTTTTAAACTCAAAGACATGGTGTTTCCAGGTCTAAATGAGGAAATAGATAATAATTTCTGCTAAGGGGTGGACTGGAATTAATGTGTTCTTATAGTAATGTTTGTTCATGTGTTAGATGCTGTGATTTTAATAATTCAATATTGGAGATTAAATTATTATTGTATTTTTTTGCTGATGGGCTTGATTATGTTGTATCTATTTTTTTTCTTCTCACAAACTGTTTCTTATTGTTTCTTGGTATAGGTTTGTTTTTTGTTTTTTCATCCTGATGAAGGCTGTGTGGCATAATCCTTTCTATTCTTGTTATGCATTAGAGATACCAATAAAGGCTTTTGACATTTTTAAGTTAAGTTAAAGGGGAATACCACTCATTTTCAACATTGAACTATCTCTTTAATACACCTTAGAGCTGTTGTGTGGAAATAAGAAAAAAGTCCCCCCCCCTTCTATGTTGCCTAGAACTGGATAATTGATTGAGGTCATGTGATCAGTGATATAAGCAGGTATATATATATATATATATATATATATATATATATATATATATATATATATATATATATATATTTTAAAGAAATATTTATTCAAGTAAGATCTAGGTTTAGGAGAGGTGGTGTGGCGCACTAGTGCCCCCTACTGACGGGCCGCCACTGGTGTTCATCAACATTTAAAAATCAATAATCAAGAACGGTACTTTTTTTAATCTCATTTTCCTTGAGATCCCAAGGTCGTTGATGAACATTTGTTCTCATAGTTTACATCAACACAATTGACACTGCCTTGTGTGCTCTGGTACAGGATGGAACGCCGCCTGGGCCCGGTGTGGTTACCGCTGTGAACTTGCGATCATTTTTCAGGTACACTGTCAAGTGGGATGCCGGGGGCTCTGCTGGATACCGGGTAGGCCACAACGGCAAATATGACCTTCAACTGGCAGAGCCACCAGCTACCACTGAACCTGCCACCACCCTGCCTGCCACCACACTGCCTGCCACCACCCATCCTGAGGTCTCTGAGACAGAGGACAACACAGGTCAGCACAGTGAATTATAAAGTCAATGAATAAATGAGTGCTGTCAAAAATGTGATAATAACACAATAACAACATTTTATCCCACACTAAAGACGTCATGAAATGGCTAGAGAAAGAGAGAGAGAGAGAGAGCGAGAGAGAGAGAGAGAGAGAGAGAGAGAGAGAGAGAGAGAGAGAGAGAGAGAGAGAGAGAGAGAGAGAGAGAGAGAGAGAGAGAGACCTCCTATGGAGAGACACAATGCCCCCCAGGTACCTCATGTACCTCCAGGTACCATGGGTACCTGGCAAGTACTGCAGTCCGACTTAGCCGCTGTTGGTTCTGTTGACTGAGACTGTCGCTGCTGTTGGTGCAACAGTCACTGCTGATATTGCCGCTGTTTCTGGTTGGGCGTCATCTGGGCCCATCCCACGTGGGACCCTGTCACTGCCGTGCTCGCTGAACTGTACCTACTGTAGTAATCCTGCTATACCCCCCCACACACCAAGCATACTCTTTTCTTGGGAACGATCCTCTCACAGTACTCAGTGTGGTCTGTTATAACCTGACCTAAGCCATCAATATCATCCACTGTTGGACCTCCCTAGCAGTGGTGGACAGTAACCAAGTACAATTACTTGAGTACTGTCTCACTCTCTAGGTCGTCCTCAGACAAGCCCTTCATTATCGCTTCCCGTCCTCGTGACCGATGCCCGTGCGTTGGTTCCCACAGATGGGCAGACTCGGGAGATCTGGGCCACTCCATGTAAAATTGACTATTTTGTCCAAAATGTTGAAAAAATAAATATTTGAAAAATGGTCTTAAGTAATGTAAAGTATGTTAAATAGCCAATTTAACACTGAGGTGCCCACTTTTCCTTGATGCCCACCTATCCGGTTACCGAACAGACTCTACCGTCGCATATACTGTAGGAGAAACTGAGTTTGATTTGTGGGGGTAGGTTTTAGTTCCATACACCGTTCAGGCCCCTCCATGCAAGTGTCTTCCTATCTTGCTCGGTTGAGTTGACCCTTGAGCCCAGGTATTTGTATATATTATATTATATAAGTCCTTGACTTGCTTCAGAGCAGTGCCTCCTTTTGTTGTTAGAGGTGTATGTTAAGTACACACATATATATATATATATATATATATATATATATATATATATATATATATATATATATATATATATATATACATATATATATATATATATATATATATATATATATATATATATATATATATATATATATATATATATACATGTTTTGAGTATACAGTATACAGTATATAGTATACATGTACTTTACCTGAGTATTTGTATTTTTGGACACATACTGACTTTCACTCCAGTACATTTCAAAGACAAATAGTATACTTTTTACTCCAATACATTTCAAGGCAGGGAAAAAAGTTCATGAATGAATTAACGACTTAAGACCTATTTCCCATAGTGAAAATAGCCAATCTACAAGCTCACAACGCGTCTTTCATAGCACCATAAATTTAAATAAAACCTTACATAGTTTATTGTATTTAGTGTATTTTAAATACATTATAAAAAATCTTATACAAATAGAATAGCTCCACAATTCATAGATTTTTGATTGATTGAGAATAAATAAATGTATGTTATATTAACAGTGTACTTTTTGGAAGTATCTTTGGAATTATACAGTGGCTTCCCTTATTTCTTTCATATTTTCATAACATACTTATACAAAATACTTTACACTTCTAATTGGTTATTTTCCTCTTGCCCTCCTTGCTTTTTTTATTTTATTTTTGTCCCCTCCTATCTTTCACCTCTTTAATTCATCTCCTGCCAGTTTCTGAACTTATTTGTGGTCAGAGTCAAATCCAGATTGGTCTGCTGCTGACTGGTCTGCAATCCTCTGGTCTGAATGGATCCTCTGGTCACCTGGCCGACCCGCGGTGCTCATCTTTCACAGAGCGTGATGGAACAGTGTGGTACCAAGTGGAACGTCAGGCTGACACCTGTGGGAACACATTGACAGTGAGGATTTGTCTGATAACTTGTAGCTGTTTTATAGGATTGTCTTCATCAGCAGTAAAGTTTGTTTTTCTTTTGTGCTGTGGCTGCCACAGTGATGCTGTTGGCCACAGTACAATATATATATATATATATATATATATATATATATATATATATATATATATATATATATATATATTTTTTTTTTTTTTTTTTTTTTACTATTTTTTTCAGTCATTCTGTTTAATTATGTGTTGTACTATACTGATACTTTGTTTCGAGCTGGCTAGATGATTTACTGGGCTGACCATTCTGTTAACCTCTGTCTTTCAGACCAACAACACCCATGCCATCTACTCCAACAGTTTATTTGTCTATCCTGCAAATAACTCACTTCCTGTGAGTTTTCCCTTCTCCTGTGTCTATCCTCTGGACACAGAGACCAGCCTAGATGTGGCTATCAGACCAAACCTTCAGTGAGTAACCTATTCTCAAAATTGCAAATGATAGTGAAAACACAGTGAATATACAATGTATTGCAGTACAGTAAATGTGAACTGTATTGCACCAAACAGCCTTGGTACAGAACTGTGAAAAGACAGACAAATGAAAAAAGGTTACAGATTTAAGTGTGTTTTGAATGGTTCTTTATTAATTCATCTGCCATTGTTATAATGGCCTCTAGTTGCTGCCATACAAGAAGAGACTAGTATATTACATTTCAGGCTTCAACTTGTTTCTCTGCTGTTATATTTTGATCCAGGCTAGAGAAACTACAGTATTTGTATGCCATATTTTATACATAGTTAATGTTGGCCATTAATATGTATTTTTTTCCAAGACAGTTCTTAAGTTTGCACTTCAAAAATGTTCTGCTACAGTGACAGCCAGCCACTCGGCCAAACCAAACCCATCTGATACCGTTTGATCCTTTACATGATATGTTTCCTTGACAGGCTTGAAGGTGGCATATCAGGTGTGGGTTCACCAACCAACACCTCCATGTCCTTGTTCCAAAACTCCAACTACACAGAGCCTTACCCAGCAGGCCCAGTCACCCTGCCAGTGGGCTCTGCCCTGTATGTAGGAGTATCTGTAGGGGAAACAGATCCAAGGTTTGCGGTCGTTCTGGACGACTGCTACGCCACTCACTCCTCCAGCCCTGATGACCTCATGAGACACTTCCTCATTCAAAACAAGTATGTTTCATTCTTCAGCCTCAGCAGATGGTTTGTGTCACAATAAACAAGAAATGAAAGAGAGAGTTGGGTGGGAGTGGGGTATGGGGTTGTGATATCAACTATAATGTGAAGTCTTAGTCTTTGTATGAATGTAAAATCCTTATGAAAAGAGAAGAATGTTGGATGCAACAGTGATGTCGCATGAGTCTACAATAGCGTAGCATCTATAATGTGAAGACTGTTTATTATAAGTTCAGTGTCTTTGTATGAATTTAATCATTTGAATAAAAAGAAAAGACTGACAGATGAGCCTACAACGTGACCCTTCTTTTCTCCAGGTGTTCTATCAACCGTCATCAGGTGACAGTGGATGAGAACGGCTCTTCCCTCCAGGCTCGTTTCTCTGCCCTGCTCTTCCTGTTCCATGGAGACTACAGAGATATCTACCTTCACTGCAGCCTCCACCTGTGTGACCAGAGAGCCTCCTCATGTTCTCCTGTAAGTTTCACACTTTCTTTCCACACTCTGCTGTTTCACACCAGACAGTTAAGTCAGTAGCAAACTGTGTGCTTACTGCTATTCCTTCACCATTCACAGGTTTGCTCAGGGAGGCGTCGTCGCTCCGTTTCCACATCTGTACCGTTCAAACCCATCACCATTGGACCAATCACCTGTGAGTATCAAGAACAACAATGAGAAAAACTGTATTTTATGAAATACAAGGATCTGAAGTGCTGACATCTCAATAATGTTAAAGTGGAACCAGCGGACATCGTTAACTGACTCCAATATATTACATTTTCTAATCGTATGATTTTTATTTGGTGCGTAGGTTTCATAAATATGCTATGCTATGATTAATCTAATCTAACTAATCATTAACCATTTTTATATTTCTCTCTTCTGAAAAAATAAACAAATACTGTAATCAATAATATGGTAACAAATAAATGATGATTTGAGCATTAAATTGCAAATCTGTGTCTGCTTCTTCAAGGTTCAAGTCCCAAATAAATCATTATATAGATATTTAGTAAATATAGAAATATGTGAATGATCAATGATGAAGTATATTCATACAAAAATAGAATATATGTAGCCTCAATGCTTATAAAAGTGCTTTAAAAATATCTTATCTTCAGTTTTGTAAGAAAACACACTGATCAATGAAGGTTTTTTCATATCCTTCTTGACATAAACAATTGATGTCAAGGATATGAAAAACACGGAAATTAGTTATGACACATATTTAATGTGTGTCATATAACTAATTAACTCAATAATGAAAAAACAAGGTGATACTGACAAGCACTTCTATTCAAACATCAACAATACATGAATCCTCCGTGTTTACACAGCAGTAGAGTATTCACAATACACACAATTATTAAACATAATATATCCTTCTCAGTAGGATGAACATCCAATGATTGTGCCATAATATACAGTACAATACCACAAATTATTTAACATTATCCAATCACATACCACTCACCTTTTTCTTGATCAACCAATGAAATATCACAATCCTTCTGGTCTCGTTGGTTTAGGAGTTTTTCAGAGTGAATTCTTGCACTGGTGTCTGTGGACCAAGGGTGACGTAATCTTGTATTTAGTCTTTGCTTAGATTATTATTATTGCCAGCTTGCTTTGATGCTAAGTTGTGTTGTTTTTGTTGTTGTTGCTGCTGTCTTTTGTTCAGAGCCAACAACAGAGGTGCAGATAGTAACGATTAATCGTTAGTAAGTAATTACTTACTCTCATTCACTCATTGCGTGGAAAAACTGTCTCAAAATCATACTTTAAGCTCATAAACAAATGCAAACAAGGTGAATTAATTATTTCAATGTTCTGGTAAAGCCCATCCATACCTCCAGCATAGCTGCCTTCGTCTTGGGTTGTACTAATACTAGTAACCTACCAAGTTTGATTTGATTTGGACATATTTTACATATCGTCTATGTCGGGTGGAAACCTCATATGTCCAAAACGGTTACTGTTCAGGATTCAAATTCAAGCAGCAAAAGTAGCAGATCTACAAGCTCAAAACGCATGTGGGTGCGTGCACAGGGCTACACTCTATTTTACATCTCACATTTTGTATGTTGCCAGGAAGCAGATAATGTCTTGCTTTGTAAATTATTTGTGCAGTTTTAAAATCCACCAAATCGAGAAAAAAAACATTCATTTGTGTGATCATGATATCCTACGTTAAAAGCAACAAGAATAGTCAATAACATATTTGTATAAAGCCCTCCCCCCACGAGAGAAAGAAAAATAGAGCCCACCGAAGGCCTACATAGACAGAAGTGTTTCCACCAAGCCTACATAAGAACTAATACAGCCACCCTGTCACAACTAATAACCTTCAACAACAACAACCACAACCACAACAACAACAACACAATAGACACACTATAGATCCACATCATTCTTCAACAAGGCTCTGCCTCCTTTTTTGATTGATTGAATACTTTATTTAGAAAAGACATGGAAACAGTATATGGAAGTACAATTCACAATACAAGGTCCTCTAAACTAGATCGCTCATGAAAGCACAATGGCTTATTTCCTGACCTCATCACTGTTGTGTCAATACTCAAGATAATGCACACCCTCTGATGTAATATTGCTTCATTAATTCATTAAAATTCATTAAGAAATTAAAGAAGTATGTTCTTAAGTTACTTCTCTAACTTATGCTGCTCGACAGATGGACAGAATTATGGACAGACAGACAGACAGACAGCTCATGTCCTGTATCAGGTTGAACATCAGCTTACTGGCTTTTCAGTTTCCCCCAAAATATAGCTTTATGTGCAGTGGTTAACATTTAGCTACATTAGGCATGATTTTACTGTATATTAACACTACAGACAGTTGTGGAATACAGTATATTATAGTGTTTTTATACTTTAAAATACTATGTATCAGTGAAAGACACCTGTTCAAATCAATTTGTGTAACTATAATGCCCATTTGAACCTATTTGTATAATTTTGTTTTATTTTGTTAGCCTACATTTAACACTGTCTGCTGCACATAGCCTAATGCTGAGCATTGCAAACCATGATCCATTATCACTGTGTCCACTGTCCATTATAAACACTCTTGTGTACATATTTGATCCATTATAAATGTCTGTACACCTCAAAGGACAAATGCCAAGCTCAGTAATACTCTTCAAAACAACAGCATTACTGAACACACTTTACATACTCTGGCTGTCTCATTATCTCAGACTCACACAGCTGGGTGCCCAGGTGGAACCAGTCTCTCAATCAAGGCCATGCAGAGGGGAGGGGCCGAGAGGGGAGGGGTTGAGCAAAACGAGGGCAAGAACACACTGGGCACAGACATGGAAGGACACACAGGGCAGCGGCAGAGTTCAAGATAGTGACAAACACACGGAACCTTTTATCCTTTTAGCCACACATGCACGCACACGCTCATGCACATGCATACAGTACATACATACATACAGAGAGAGAGAGCGAGAGAGAGATTATATTGAATTTGGCAATTAATTGATGGTGTATTAATGTTTAAAAAACAACAAGAAAAACATAACATTACAGAGAGTCTCTAGTGGTTAGTAAGGAGTACTGATGAAGATAGAAATACATCAACTATCCACTACATTGTTCTAGAGCCACAGTGCAACGTCAGCTTCTGTTGTCATGGATACCACAGCCAGTAGACACAACAACATCTGCAGTATTAGTTTAACTATAACATGTTCATGAGAAATGATTCATACATCATTACAAGGTGTTACATTAACACAGGATTTTGCCGTGTGAGAATGTTTCAGTCAGAACTAGCTTATCTCTTCCTGTTAGTGGACTGTTTATCACACATGTTCACAGACACCACACACCAGGTTCTGTTTGAATACAGTATTTGAATTGCATTACAGGGAGATTATTCTGGTAAAGTTTGCAAAGGACATTCTCCATTCCAGCACAGCCTGTGACTGAAACACATTCATCGCAAATGTGTTTTAATAGTCAATAAATGTGTACCAAGCATTTGAGAACAACGAGAAAGTCGGCACTGTGTAAGAAAGAAGAGTTTGGGCTCAAGGGCCACCTTTACGAGATCAGCCCAATGTTCCTAATAAATAAATAAATCATGATTAGAAGAGTCCAATCACTCAAATTAAAGCACCTCTGTCAGCTTTACAGGGCTCAATGTGTTTACCAGATACTGTACAAGACATACGTACATAATGTGCTCAACAGGACAGTTCATCTAAATTGTTCAAATTACCTTTTCCTTTCTTTTTTAAAGCTGATAATAAATAGACTGACAGAGGTTTAACACAGGTTTGGACTAAATAAACTCTTAATGAGCTCAAGTGTTTGGCTTGTCGGAGGGAAACACTAGCCTTACATCGGCTCTGATACCATCAGTGGAAGCAGGGTAAAGGCAGACATTTAAATAAAGCTACAATCCGCAGGTTTTATGCCGCTACCGACAGTGAGAGGTAATTGCAGCGATGTCTGAACTACAATAAAGATGGTGCAACAGTGTCTGAACTACAATAAAGATGGTGCAACAGTGTCTGAACTACAATAAAGATGGTGCAACAGTGTCTGAACTACAATAAAGATGGTGCAACAGTGTCTGAACTACAATAAAGATGGTGCCACATCTAGTGTCCAATCCAATCAGGCGCGCTGTCTTCTTCAAATAACTTGTTGAAATTGTCAACCAGTCCAGTTGGTGTCCATACCCGAAACCAGGGTTGACATTTCTCAATGCAAGAGCAGGGAGGCCACCTCCAATCATTGCAGATGTGCTATAACATACTGTACTCTACCATAGACTGATGAAATAACATTGAATTAATTCAAATAAATCCCAGATTGTACCTTTAACATGATAAAGAAATGACTCAAAGTACCCAGAGCTTCAGCAGACTCTTCTTTATCCAATACGCACCAGACAGCAGCGTAGGTTTATTCAAGTTAACCCATTGAAACCCAGGAAAACATCGATGTCACTTTAGATTTGAGCTAAAAAGCATTATTTTATACTTTGGCTATTCAAAAATAGCAGATATACAAGCTCATAGCGCGTCACTTCGTGCCGCGCTACAAGCTTGTAGATCAGCAATTTTTTAATAGCCAAAGTATTGAATTTGTGCAAAGCGAAATGTTTTAACTCAAATCTTTGCTTCTGGGAGGTCCCTGGAACCAAATATTTTGAGATGGGGGTCGGCGGCCAAATACATATAATGTTGGGGGTCCTTGACCACCACTGATATATATATAGCAACAGAAGACATTTGGTCTTAATGGTAAAACAAAGATCAAATCAAATCAAATCAAACTTTATTTATATAGCACATTTACAACAGCCCAAAGCCGACCAAAGTGCTGAACATGGTTAAAACAAGGTAATTCAGACACACAGAAGCATCAACAAAAATATATACACAGGGCAAAAACACAAGACAAACAAAAGAGAAACAAAACAATGCAGAGTTAGGACAGAACAGGATAGCTAAATACGACTAAAAGCAAGAGAGAATAAGTGAGTTTTTAGTAAGGTTTTAAAAGCCCCAATCGACTGGGCAGATCTAATGTTGAGGGGCAACAATTTCCAGAGCCTGGGGCCCGCAGCCGCAAAAGCACGGTCACCCCTACTCCTTAAATTAGTCGTATGAGCGACCAGCAGTAGCTTGTCCGCAGACCTCAAGGCCCTGGTTGGGATATAAGGCTCAATTATGTCAGAGAGATAGGAGGGTGACAGGCCGTGCATGGTTTTAAAAACAAATAAAAGAACCTTAAAATCAATTCTAAAATGAACAGGGAGCCAATGAAGAGTGGCCAGGACTGGGGTTATGTGGTCACGTTTTTTAGTGCCGGTGAGGAGGCGGGTGGCTGCGTTCTGGACCAGCTGTAGACGCCTAAGTGAAGCTTGATCAATGCCAGTATAAAGTGAGTTACAGTGATCTAATCTGGAGGAGATAAATGCATGTATGACCATCTCCACCTGTTTTTGTGGGAGATTTGACTTTAGCTATGAGTCTAAGCTGGAAGAAGCTTGTCTTGACAACAGAGCTGATGTGTTTGTCAAGTTTAAAATTGTTATCAAAAATAAAACCAAGATTTTTGGCAGAGGAATGGATATTTGAATATTTGAAAGATGTTGCAGACACTATACTATAGGTTCAACAAGGTAGGGTCAGTTATCTCATCTGGTTAGTAAACCAGATACTAGGGCTGTAGTACTCGAGACCGGTCTCGGTCTCGAGACCGGTCTCGAGACCGCTTTTTGATTTACTCGGTCTTGTCTCGGTCTCACCCATAGTTTGACTCGGTCTTGACTCGGTCTCGCCCATAATTTGACTCGGTCTTGACTCGGACTCGGACTAAGGGACTCGGGACTCTACCCCCACCGAGTCCACTCGAGTCCAAGACCAAGTCACTACAATGCAATGAAATAATTTTATTATACCCATATTATGAGGAGCCCATTCACATTAACATTATAAGAGAGCTGTCTGGCGCTTATGGACAGCTTTCTTGGAGCACATCATCTTGCAGCAGTTGACAGCGCAGCAGCAGCAGAACACCAGCAGTCCTGTCCCTCTAGTTTATATTCTTTTAAAATTATATCCACGAACAGGTGTTTATTTATTTATTGTGTGTTCACTGTGTAGCCTGTGGTTGTTTTAATCATCAGTCTCTAATCATCTAAAGATGAATAGAGACTGCTTTCAGTAAGGTTTCCTTGCGCACATTATACTGTGTCACTCACTGCAGTAAATATATCAGTCCAAGCAGCAAAACTAAAAACATTAATTAACATTAGATCCTGACCGATGCTGTCGTCGGCTTGTCTGGAGATATACCTACATGTAATGTACAAATCACTTAAATTATCTATTCTCTTGTAAGTTGTACCACATTGTGCGTAATTGCGCACAGGGAGACTGACCTCTTTCTGCTTTTCATATTAAGATCAATTCTATTTCTATAATTCTATCAATCCTATTATTTATTTCATACAATAAAACAAAACAATAAGTAGGCCTACATCCAGAAACATTTTCACCATGAATATAAAAGCATCAACCTGTATGCATGAGGCAAATACTCTGTAAAAGTAATTGAGCTGTGTTCAAACTGTTACTTGAGTAAAAGTATTGGCTTCAAAATATACTTAAAGTACCAAAAGTGAAAGTACTAAAATATTTGAAAATAGCCGATCTACAAGCTCACAATTGTGAGCTTGTAGATCTGCTATTTTCAAATAGTCTACTCTATGGTATAAAATATGGCTAAAGTGGTTAAAGGGGTAGTTCACCCCCAAAATAACTTTTTTTCTATTGATTACTCACCCCATGGAGCCTTGAATTCATGGATATTTTTTTGTTTTTGTCGCATTCCTTCCTTTATTATTTGATTATAATAAATGTAGCCCCATTGATTCCGGTAGGAGACACAAATGCATTTGTGTCTCCTACCGGAATCAATGGGGCTACATTTATTATAATCAAATTATTGGCTTAGGAATGTGACAAAAACAAAAAAATATCTATGAATTCAAGGCTCCATGGGGTGAGTAATCAATAGAAAAAAAGTTATTTTGGGGGTGAACTACCCCTTTAATATATTTTTATTATGTAATAATTTATATCTGCTGCAAACTACGTTTTCAAATAATTGTAGTCGAGTAAAAGTACAATATTTGCCTCTGATATGAGTAGAAGTAAAAGTATTGAAAATTGGAAATAATCCAGTAGTAAAAAAAAATACCTCAACATTGTACTTAAGTTGTACAGTACTTGAGTAAATGTACTTAATTACTTTATTATTATACTGCTGAGGAAGTGGACGGTGACTCACCACCAGCAGCGAAATGTCCTCGTCTCCTGTCCCGCTACAAAGCGCACAAGAAACGTAGCTCAACAACCCAGGATGCAAGTATTGCATCACAAGTCACCAAGTACTTTGATGCAATTGAGAACAATGATGCTGATGCACTTGTCTTCTGGGTTGAAAACCAAGACAGATTCCCACAACTTGGCATTTTAGCGATGAAGGTTCTGTCAGTCCCTGCCTCCTCAGCACCGGTGGAGAGGATTTTTAGTGCAGGAGGACTTATTATGAGACCCCATCGTGCTAGTTTAGGTCACACCATGCTGCATTCTCTTGTGTTTTTGAAATGCAACCACACTTTGATTTAATTTTATGGCTACACATTCCAGTCAGGCAGTCGTGTTAACCGTTTAAGACCTGAGGCCCTACAAATGCCTTCCAAAATCAGTAGTTATCAAACATTTTTGTGCCAAGGAGTCAAGGACCCCCAAAATGATATTTGGCTGCGGACCCCCCTCATCTGAAAATGTTTTGTGCCAGGGACCCCCAGAAGAAATATTTTTGTTGAAGAACACTTTCAAGATTTTTCAAATAGCAGATGTACAAGCTTGTATTTGATCTGCTATTTTTGAGAACCACTGTTCTAAACCAATGTTCTAAATCCTAAGAATTTTCTGAAAAACTTAAGGTGCTATATACTGTATAGCAACAATCTAAAATGACACAGATGCTTTCCCGGTTTTAACGGGTTAAAGGTGATTTGTTTTTGTTTCTTTTTTGTGGTTAAAATGAGCTTGTACAGCACAGTTGTGTTTAGCAAAAAGCATTGTGTTCTGGCTATGTTACTTACTTGTTATTTCAAATAAATATTTGAATGAATCAAACATTTTGTAATATTTTTACATAAAAGTGCCATGTACATTTATTTACACATAGTGACAATACACATTTTCACACATTATGCATACTTATTGAATAGAGCTCATTGTAGTAGGCCAGGCATACCTAATTTTGAGCTTTTCCAAAGTCAGAAACATATAATTGCAGTGTTTCAGATCAAGATTGTTTTCTGTACCTATAAAAAAAAAAAAAAAAAAAAAAAAAGAATCTGGTCTCGGTCTTGACTCGGTCTCGCCCCCCGTCGGTCTCGGTCTTGACTTGGTCTCGCCCCCCGTCGGTCTCGGTCTTGACTCGGACTCGACCCCCTCCCTGGCCTCCCGGACTCGGTCTTGACTCGGACTCGCCCCCCCTCGGACTTGGTACTGACTTGGACTCGCTTTAGGTGGTCTCGACTACAGCCCTACCAGATACTGTCTCTGGGTATTATTAACCCATCCAATCCAATGTCATTTTAATATTTCTTTGGCTATTCAAAAAATAGCAGATATACAAGCTCATAGCGTGGCACGAGTGTCACACTATGAGCTTAACATAATTGTATGGATAATTTTCAAAATAAAGTTTGGATCCCAAGGCTAGAATCCATCAGTAGGTCCTACAGAAGCCTCATGCAAAATTTGGCTTGTATCCACTTCGTATCGTTACTTTTGCTAGTATATGTGTTCAGCAACACAGCCATGCAGCCTTGCAGTTTAAGTGCAGATTTCAGCTAGGGAATTGGGAAAAGGGGTGAAAAATGCACCCTCCAACTGACCAACAAATGATTGTGTGTGTGCGGGCGAAATAACATTGTGAGCTATGACGGACCATATGCCAGCTTAGCAACGGTTGCTAAGCTAGTATTGGACAATCGCTTTGGGTTTAGCAAAGGGTCCATTGCTCCCGATGAGCAGGTTTGTGCCTTGCATGGTTTCCTCCGCCGTCGGTGTGTGAATGTGTGAATGTATGTGTGTTAAAGGTTTAATGACATTCACTTTTACACCACATTCAAAGTCTTTGTCCTGGTCCTTCAAAAGTGTACAAAAAGTTTTAAGTGAAAATTCCACTCCAGTGATCCATGGCAGGTGTTTTTCTCTCACATTTCTAAAGCCTTTTCAACTGCAATGAAAAAAGAAATCTTTGCCTGCGGGTGTCGCTGGTGAGGGATTTTGCCTGTCAATCATCGCCTCTGCTCCGCCCCCCCCAAAGGAAAGGATAGGGGAGGGGAGGGGCGAGGAGGAGAGTGGGCGGGATTAATCGACTGTGACCTCACTGTCGAAGGGCCAAGCTCAGATTACTTTTCAGCCTAATTATTCAGAAAACCCCAGACCACAGAAAATCCACTGAATGTTCTAAGTTCAGGTTTTTTGGGTGTAATTGAGGTCATAAAACCCCAAATAAAACATTGAAAATAAAAAAAGTGAAAATGAATGTCATGATACCTTTAATGGGTGAATGTAATGCACACTGTAAAGCGCCTTGGATAAAGGCGCTATGTACAAATTCACCATTAATTAATGACAAGTATAGTTCTGTAGCCTACCCAACAACACCCTGTTGTCTAATCTCCAACAAACTAGCTGTGATGTAACCCAGGGGTCTTCAACAGGGGGTCCTGAATATCATCTTCTTCTGGCTTTCCAGTTTACCCCAAAATATAGCTTTATGTGCTGTGGTTAACATTTAGATACATTAGGCAACATGCCTTTACTGTATATTAACACTACAGACAGTTGTGAAATACAGTACATTATAGGCTGTGTTTTTATACTTTAAAATCTTGGGATTTGTGGGGCTTTTGTATCGGTGGAAGACACCTGTTCAAATACATTTTAGATCATAATATGCCTGACAAATATCATAATAAACAAAACAATGGAAATGTGATTTTAAAAAAAACTATTTGCTCATTTGAACCTATTTGTATATTTGCTTTTATTTTGTTAGCCTACATGTTCAACTGTCTGCTGTACACAATACTGAGCATTGCTCCATTATAAATGTCTGTACACTATTTTGTACATAACTTTGATCCATTATAATGTTTGTACTCTCTTTTGTACATAACTTTGCTGTTACAGTAGTTTACATTACATTACATTACATTACAGTCATTTAGCAGACGCTTTTATCCAAAGCGACTTACAATAAGTGTATTCAACATAGGCAGGGAACAAAAACTACTAATCACCAGAAGTCTTTAGTGCATTTTCTGCAAAAACAAGCAACCAAGAGTATACCTAGCGCTAAGGTAAAAGTGCAATATATCAGCTACCCATTTCCTTAAACAGATGAGACAAAATAGCTAAATCAAATGAGCATGAGCTAAAACAAATAAGTGTATCGACTAAACAAGATCCAATAAACAATACAACAATAGAAAACAAGCGTTCGTACAACTAGTTAACAACAAGTAGGTCAGGCAGAGAGGAAGGGTAGTGTTTCCTGAAGAGGTGGGTTTTCAGCCTGCGGCGAAATATGGGCAGTGACTCTGGGGAAGTTCATTCCACCACTGTGGGGCCAGAACAGAAAAGAGTCGTGACCGTGTGGATCGGCCAGAAGGACCCTTGAGTGACGAGGCAATCAGTCGCCCCGAGGTGGCAGACCGAAGTGGTCGGGCAGGGGTGTAGGCATCGACCATAGCCCGGAGGTAGGAAGGAGCTGTTCCTTTCACTGCCCTATAGGCTAGCACCAGGGTTTTGAACTGGATGCGAGCCGCTACGGGGAGCCAGTGTAGAGAACATTTACATTTGTGAGGAAATTATATTATTAAATTATGTAAATTATATAATTTGTTCTATAGCGGTACCCAGTGGTTAATTTCAGGCATGACACTGTCACAAGTTGTAAAACTGAAAACTCTTTGCTGAAGAAAAACTAAGAAGCACCTCAAAGGGCAGAAGTCAAATTCAGAAATACTCTTCAAAAACAGGAACTCGAGCAGGAGAACAAGGCAGCAAATGAACAGAGAAAAAAATATTCAGCAATTTAACTAAGCGCACAGCATACTCTGGCTGTCTCAATAACTCAGACACACACAGCTGGGTGCCCAGGTGGAACCAGTCTTGTTTTCCAAAACTGTTAGGTCAATCTAAATAAGTGATCTCATTCTCTACTGAAAAGACAAAAATGCAACAACAACAAAAAAAATAGTGGTAATGGGCCACAAGTAGTTATTTAGTATGTTAACATAGAAATGTATGTGAATGATTCTTTTTTTTTCTTCTTAGTCTTTACTTATATTAGTATTATTGCCTGCATGCTTTTACACTAGGTTGTATTGTTTTTGTTGTTATTTTTGCTCTGAGCCAACGACAGCGGTGCAGATAGAGAATTAAACCAAGATGTGGGTTGTTCATTGTCTCCCACTGCTCTCTATAGGGCCGCCCATTATAAACTCTGTGATTACTTAGAATACATTTAAATAACATATTTTCTCATTTACATTAACATGACTTCAGCCTGCTCTCTCCTTTCTAACTGGCTACTTGTCGTGTGTGTGTGTGTGTGTGCGTGCATGCGTGTGTGTGTGTGTGTGTGTGTGTGTGTGTGTGTGTGTGTGTGTGTGTGTGTGTGTGTGTGTGTGTGTGTGTGTGTGTGTGTGCCTGCCTGCGTGCGTGCGTGCGTGCGTGTGCAGCATCAGCACATCTGAACCATTGCAAAGTTGTTCTGTTGGTTGCATACTTGTGATTCTTGTGAATTGCTACATTGTTTGTGGCTGAAACGTAGGCTTGGTGTGGAACTGTGTGTTAGAGTGCAATGTGTCTGGAGGAGGGGTGAGCTGATAGCCTAGTGGTCAGGGTGCGTCCCACATAGGTATAAATGCCTAGAGCCCCCGGTTCGATCCCCTGCCGAAGAGACAATTTGCTCCATGTCACCCCCCTACTAGTCAGGGCTGTTAACAAAATAATGGGGACACGGCTGACAATAGCGCCACATTTTTTCTACATGCTCTCCATCACCATAAGTTTCATTTTGGACGGGGAGCCACGATATCAAGATGGCAGAAGGCGGCCATCTTGGATTTCAAAGATGGCCTCCATGTAATATCTATAAGTGCCAATATCTCTGCTTCCAAGCCACTTAGAAGGTCAATCTAGGTGTCAAAATATATATTTTTGGGGTCAAGGAATTTAATAAAGCTATTGAGAATATCAGCAAGTGACTATTTCTGCCAATATTTGAACATTTGGTTCATTCTGGTAATTATTCTGGTCGCTTAGGTCCAGATGTGGACACGGCGACCAAAAGCACCACATTCTTTCCACATGCTCTCCATCACCATAACTTTAAGTTTTTGGTAGGAGCCACATCATCAAGATGGCGGAATGCGGCCATCTTGGATTTCAAAGATGGCCACCATGTAATAACTACAAGTGCCATCTCGGCTTCCAAGCCACTTAGAAAGTTAATCTTGGTGTCAAAATTACATTTTCTGTGTCAAGGAATACATTTAAGCTATTGTGAATACCACTTGATTTTTGTTTGTACCAAGATCAAATAAATATGTTCATTCTAGCAACGCATATTTACATCATTTTCATCTTGGTTAGTGGTAGGACACATTGAAAACTGGATAACCTGCATGAAGTGAATTATTAGCTTCACTTTCTAGAATAACAACATATTAAAATTATCTGTCACATGGACAACTGCAAAGATCTGTGCAATTCCAGTGTGCCTTCTTTCATGAGCACCTTGCACCACAACCACTTGGCCAGTTTAATGCAGGCTTTTGACGCCATCGGTAGAATGCTCCACACAGGAAGCCAGTAGAATGCTCCACACAGGAAGCCAGACCTGGTTGTCGACATCCAATTTCCATCCCCTCCTTCTGGACTAGGTGTCGGCTGCTGGGCCAGTTCAGACGAGGCCCAGATCCCAGACTGGCAGACAACTCACGTCACATGCTGCTGCAGTGATTCTTGAGTTGGTGGAATGTATTCCAAACTTCCATCATTTTGTTCTTCTGGCCGAAGCACTCTCTAGGTAAGTAAGTAGGATGCGGGAGTCTATCCCTGTTACAATGCGCATAGACCCCTCAGAGATGGATTGCTGAGGTGGAGTCAAAGTGCCACACCTACCATCAGCTCCCAGTACTTACTGCAAGACTTGCCGCATCCAGGCCGTGCTACTTATATGGTGAGTTGATGGTGCCCGGGATCGAACCCATGACCTTGTGGTCGAAAGGCGAGCGCTCTACTGACTGAGCTACCCGGTGCTTCACTGAAAAATTCCAAATCACTCGTTTTATCATAAATTATGTCTGTGAAGCGCTCAAGAAGTTGAATGTATTGGTTATCTTTGGTCACAAAAGTGTATGGATTTGCTACCATGCAGTTTAAAGTTGTACAATGCAAATTCACAACTAACGATTTTTAGCAACCTCTGCTGGTCACTACCGTCACTGCATACAATTTCCTTAGTCCTCGATTACCCAGAATTCCATTCGTTTTCACCGGAAGCCGGAAGCGTTTCAAAAAGCGATCTTTTAATTGTTTTATACTATCTACGGATCGTTTCTCTTAGCCAGTGGAGCATTAGTTACCATGAGCTGTGCTTTCTTTTTCTGTTCTTTTTCGATCTTCTAATCCTACATTCTCTTAAAATCAGCGTGAGGTTCCTTTTTGTTTTTAGCGCGATAGTTCCTGGCCAAACAGGAAACCGTTGCGGTAGTTCCTGGCCAAACAGGAAACCAGTGCATTTCCACCTCCGTTTTCCGGCCAGATGACGTCATTTCCCCGGGAAAGTCCCCCCAGTCCACGTTCAATATAAAATATATAAATAAAAGGCTTCCGGGGGTGAAATTCATGGAGTGGGTGTTGTGAAACTTTTGCCACTCACAAAAGATATACAATTTAACTTTAGTTTTGTTGAAAACGTTACCTAGTATGCCTTTAAGGCCTGGGTGACGACAGGGTATGAAATCCTAGCCAATCATACTGGCTTCTTCCCTTTCCCGCATAATGCTTATGTGTCACAGCCTGTGTAAAAGTGGAAGATGGGAAGTGCTGTAAACTTTGGCCAGAGCATGGCAGATGGTATTTATGAAGATAGGTGTAGGTCTTGCCAGTGCCAAAAGCGACCCAGATGTCTGTAGATAGATACTTTGGCATGAAACTTGGTGATGAGGGTAACGACAACATCTGTATGGATACATATATGAGTACCAAGCAGGTAGAACAGCCATGCTCCAGGGCATCAAGCAGGTGAATCCGTATCCTGGTGTCGGCTTCTTCATGGTTACATGGCAGCATGGAGTGGCTGGTGTCTGTGCTGACCACTGTGATGCCAGATGTAATGAAGACCAGCTTGCCCTCTGGCCAGACAGTTAATGCAATCTTTCCGGAGAATAAAGTAAAGAGCTCCTGGTGGTTCATAGGGTCACACAAGAAATCAGACCAATTCCCCGGCAGCTTGTCCTTTCACAGCCACCTTCCGTCGTATCCCTTGCCTCTTCTGACATATTTCCCAGCCGTAGTTTCCCTCCATCAGACAGAGAGGGAGGGCATGGATGGTCTTCATGTATGTTGTGCATAATCTAGCCGAGGCATACAAAGTTGTGTAGATATACATTACATTACATTACAGTCATTTAGCAGACGCTTTTATCCAAAGCGATATGTTGCCAGAATGAACCAAATGTCCAAATCATGGCAGAAATAGTCACTTGCTGATATTCCCCATAGCTTTATTGAATTCCTTGACCCCAAAAACATATATTTTGACACCAAGATTGACCTTTTAAGTGGCTTGGAAGCCGAGATATTGGCTTTTATAGATATTGCATGGTGACCATTTTTGTAATCCAAGATGGCCGCCTTCTGCCATCTTGATGGTGTGGCTCCCCGTCCAAAATGAAACTTGGGGTGATGGAGAACATGTAAAAAAAAATGGCGCTTTTGTCAGCCGTGTCCTCATTTTTCACAAATCTGGTCTTAAGCAACCGGACTATACCTATATCAAATAAGCTAAAAAAAGAAAATCCCCTCTGAAAAAGGAAAGAAAATAAAGTGAAAGAAAAAAGACACACACACACACACACACACACAGGGGCAAAACAAACCCTCCCCCCTTTGCCTGGTGGAGATAATAATTTAAATAGTGGTTTAAATCAGTGGTTCGCAACCTGTGGGTCGGGACTCGGGGGTACCCACAAAAATGTGGGAGGTCCACAGATAACGGTGAAGTGACAATTTAAGGACTTTTAAGACCTTTTTAATACCAAAAAAGATAAAAGAATGAAAAGGAAAAAAGACCATTACTGATATCAACAAACTATTCAATAAAAACTGGTCAAACATTGGCCAAATTGTCAAATAATATAAGACAGAGACAAATATTGCGAAAATAGCCTTGTATCTGCTTTTTTCACAATGTTTATCTGTGGAACAGAGTCAAAGAAAATGTAATGCCTCAACTCCTACGTTCCAAGTGCTCATCAGGGTGGGGGGTCCCCAGTTCAAATATGATTATTTTGGGGGGGTCGTGGCCTGAAAAGGTTTAGAACCACTGGTTTAAATCATCTGCATTTGTGTTTTTTAACTTGATCTGGCAAATATCTTGTAGTAGTTTTATTGTGTGATGCATCACAGTGTTATATTGACCATGAGCAAGCAAGCAGGCTAACCCACCAATCTAGAACCCAAGTAGCTGAGCTGCATCACAGCCAAATATATCTAGTAGTCATTTATGAAACACAACATTTGATTTCCATCTTCTTTTTTCATGCTGATTATCAATAACAATTAGGCCTCATTAGTTAAATGTTTATATAACACTTTGAACACTATTGTCAACTAACTTCAAATGCACATTCTTGCCAAACTTGGAATACAGTGCAATTACATTTTCCTAGTCTTTAATACAATTTGATTTAGATTATGTGTATTGTGTATTTAGGTGGGACATGTATTATTTCTGAGCATATAATGCAGAAATATACCCACCCGGACAGACTTTTAGAACTCACCTTTTGAACTATACGTACATGCTGTTGTCCTGTAAAATAAAACCAGGAAGCTGGCACCGGAAAATAAGTCACTAGTGTTCTTTCAGGGGAACAAATATGGAAGGCATGACGAAGAAACCTAACCCCGAAATATGATAGAACGATGGTGGAGATTGGATGGCAAGAAAAAGTAAGATTTGCCAACTGCTGTCATTGTAGGCTGATCACACACACACGCACACGCACACGCACACACACACACACACACACACACACACACACACACACACACACACACACACCATAAGCAGCAGAACACTGATTTGCAGGGGTACATTGGTCAGTGTTTATTTAGTCTTTCTTGATCAGTGATTCTTAAAGGTATATTTCACTTTCAAACATGTTTGGGGTAATTTTTAACATAAACGCAGGTTTTGGTGAACACATTTTTTTTTTTTTTTTTTTTTCAGTATTTAGATATTTTATATTCATTTCATTAGACACTGATAAACTGTCAAATATAAAAACCCATTGTAATTTCAAACTCCATTTTAACCGTGATTCATCAAAACACCTGTCCTTGGTTCTGGTGACTCATACTGCCCTCCTAATACATGAGGGGCCGTGTTCTTTCAATTACTTTTTTCATTTATTTATTTTCTTTTGATTTTTTTTGTTATTTTGAATATCTCTGGTGTATTTTACTGCAGGTGGAAAATGGTATTATTTCTGAACTAGTACATGCTGTTTTGTTATAGTTGTTGTCCTGTAGCGTTATAAAATAAAATAAAACACAATTGTAACTGGTTAAACAACTGGTGTAAACGAGAAGGAAACTGGCATCGGTAAATAAGTGTCACGTAGCGATGGCGTGAGGAAGAAAAGATTGGATGTCAAGAAAAACAAAGTTATATTTGCCAAGTGCTGTCATGCTGTCATTGTAGGTTGATAAATTAATGCTCGTCTTGATGGGTTCATGCAACGGACAGCATCCTCCTCTCAGACACTACCGACAGGGAGTCCAGCTCCACCCACACATTATGTCTGGCCATCTTAATCAGTTTGCTGATTCTGTAGGTGATTGATATTAAAGGTAGGGTGAGTGATATTTTTGGGGTCAAAACAAAACGTTTATTTTTGGTTAAAAGTTTAAAGCACAATAGTCTGATAGTAATCATTGCTGTAGAGTGTTTATTTTGTTTATTTGTTTACCGTATTTGAAAAAGATCCCCATTAGGGGCGGCCATAGCTGAGTGGTTAGTGAGCCCGCCTAGGGAGCCAGACTCCCTGGTTGCCCCAGGTACGATTCCAGGCCAGGCCAGCATATGTTTCGATGAAATGAAATTTGTCCCTGAGCAAGACTCTTAACCCCTAATTGCTCACAGGCCCTCATTGGAAACAAGCCCGCAAGGACTTTCATGCAAGTCCTGTTAAAAGGAATTATCCTTATTATCCTTATTAGCTGATGCCATGCCAATCAATCAATCCGTCTGAACAGGGGTTCACACAAAAACGTTACAAAAAACCTGATAGCAATCATTGCTATAGTGTATTTGTTCAGTAACAGGGGTCTCCCTACATTTTCAGATGGGTTGCATTTTCAACCAATCAGGAGAGCGTATAGCCTGGTAAACCCCCCCTCCCTCCGGAAATCTCATTTGCATTTGGTTTCAGGAAGGAGGGTCTGGGATTGCTCACAGAGTAAAGCTGCCCGAACTGCTGCGCATCCGAACCAATCAGCGGCTGCTAGGGGCGGGATCATCCAATCACCTGCCTAGTAGCTTGAAAAAATGAAACTCCGCCTGTCATCGATTCTGCGCCCGGAGTCTCAGATGCAAGTACGCTGTGAAACAAAATGTGTGTCGCAAGCTTCTTCCATTTGACGGAGTGAGGTTAGAGAGCGTACCCATTCATCAGCTTACATTACATTACATTTACCAGTTATGATTTTGTCTGCTCATTGCTTTGTCATCACTTCCATTTTCACTTGTTTAATCTGTATCCTGTGTGAGTTCTTTCTCCTGATTGGATAAAATTAGTATCCTGACCTGAAAATGCATTTTCTGTTTCTGTTAAAGAGCTGGAGAACAACAAGTGCATAGTCCTATTTATAGGGCTATGCATATGTGTCATGTTTCACTAGCCAATCACAGTCCTGATTAGACTGTGATTGGCCAATCACGGTGCAGGGTTAGGGGGGTACACCACTGTGACATGGAGACCTACCTGTCAACCTGCTGGTTGACAGGTAGTACTGCCTGAAGCTCACAGGGATTCTTGAAAGAACGGTAGAAGTTTGGTCTCCCACCTGTGAGACCCGGGTTGGAATCCCAGGTAGGACATGAACCTTACGCATTGCAGCTTTAATGATGTATATACTGGTTTTGAAAAAAGCTTTTAACTTTCACTTTGAATGGATGATTTGTTCATCCTCTGTCTATAAAATGTGCATCATGCAGTGCGACCCATTAAAGCAGCATATGAATAAATGATGTATTACAGACATGTGTGTTTTTTAATGTTCTACTGTGAGTGTTAAATGTTTTCTTGTGGCAACAGTTTTACCAGTTGAACCCCCTGGGGGGGAACGTTCACCAAAAATAGCCGATCTACAAGCGCTCAACAAGAGATTTGGTGTAGAGTGAGAAAAGCATACCAAGTACAGTTGCAACTCAGGTCCATTTTACTAAGTAAGTAAGGGCTTTAAGTGATATTTTGTTAGATTATTTTTTTCCATCACTTTTTACCAGCTGCAAAGCTGGTCTAAGAACAGACAGACCTATTAGTCATCCATGTGTTCGACATGTGTTCGACATATTCGCAACATGTTTTCAATCGTTGACTGTCCTGGCTGTCCTTCACTCCTTTAAGCCAATGGGGACACTTCCCCGTTTTGCCTGTCCTTTAAAGGTTTCATGACAGTTTTACCACACATTAAAAGTCTTTGTCATGGTCCTTCAATAGTGTATAAAAAATTTTAATAAAAAATTCCACTCCAGTGATCCATGGCAGGTGTTTTTCTCTCACATTTCTAAAGCCTTTTCAACTGCAATGAAAAGATAAATCTTTGCCTGCGGGTGTCGCTGTTGAGGGATTTTGCCTGTCAATCATCGCCTCTGCTCCGCCCCCCCCCCCCCCCCCAAAGGAAAGGATAGGGGAGGGGAGGGGCGAGGAGGAGAGTGGGCGGGATTAATGGCCTGTGACTTCACTACCCAAGGGCCAAGCTCAGATTACTTTTCAGCCTAATTATTCAGAATACCCCAGACCACAGAAAATCCACTGAATGTTCAAAGTTCAGTTTTTTGGGGTGTAATTGAGGTCATAAAACCCCCCAAAAAACATAAAAAATAAAAAAAAGTGAAAATGAATGTCATAAAACCTTTAAGCCAATGGGGAGACGGGCCGTCCTCCCATGCTATGGGATCATACGCCCCTTCCCCTGTCTAGCGCAGGGAACACAGCTGAGCTGACCTACAAGCCCACACCGCTTCCATCTGCGACGCGTTGTGGTCGTGCACATCGACTGGGGCGGGGCTAACAGCTCTGATCCGTTAATAACCACCTGATTCGAATGCTATCAATGCATTGAATGGGCGAAATAGGCGACTTATTAGACCTTTGAATGGGCGAAATAGGCGACATACTGACCTACCCGCGATTTATCAGACCATTCATTATGTGTTATCAAGACATACTGACCTACCAACGGAGAGGACTTAAATAGTTCAGTTTCGGTTTTGGTTTTGGTTTCGGACCATGACGGAGGCGCGCAGTCACAGGCGAACTGTCACCCCGTGAAGGACCACCGAGGGAGCTAAAGCGACCGAGTTGCCATCCTGAACGGTGTGACGTTCGCCTGTGCCTACTCAGCGCCGTTCGAGTTATGTACCGATAGGCACAGAATCGTAAATATTGTTGTGGGGACTGCTCAGCCTCCAAGTAGGTCAGTAGCTCCTGATTACGCCCCATGAATGGTCTGACAAATCGCGGGTAGGTCTAAATCGCGGATACTCGCCCATTCAAAGGTCTGATAAAACGTGATAATCTCCCATTCAATGCATTGATAGCATTCGAAGCCGGTGTAATAACTGCATGTCGCACACGGACAGAGAGCAGCAGAGACAGGAGCTCCTCTACAAGACGGACGATGTTACTTAACAACTTTCGCTGTTGTCATAATTATTAAAGTTTCTTAAATGTAACTTTCAAGTGAAGTTTATGGGGGAAACTTTATGGGCTGCTGGAGCTACGTGGTGTGTCTCAGCGTGGCCAGTCTTACTCTAAAGCCGCACGCACACGCGCACACACACACACACACACACACACACACACACACACACACACACACACACACACACACACACACACACAAACACAGAAAAAATACAGCATGCAGTTGGTAATAATATGACTGTCAGTCATTTATTAGGGGCTTGTTTCCATTGTACTCAATTCATCAGAAATACATACTTTAAAAGTGCATGAGCAAACACGGTTTAACATAAGTTTCATGCTTTTATCTTTTTATAGAAACGGTCAATTGTTTGTACACTACTATGTAGGCTAGGCTAAAATACCGCAATTTTGATGTTAAGCAGATCAGATGTCTCCTGTCAGAATTGAATGGAGACAATGATAGGTTTTTATTCCTGAGGTGGCAAAACATGTTTTCTGGGAAGTTTAAAGTGGTGCAATATCTAATAGGTTGCTTTATTTAAAACATAACATATTGCACCAATCTCATGGAATAACCTGATTAAATTGTTACTGAAGTATTCAACTCCATTCAGTGCCTAGGAATCAATGCAATTTGCCCAACACCATTAGGCGTAATGTGTGCATCACCGCCACCTCCTGTCCATAATACGTTACAATTAACTACCTGACTCTTGTGCACACATTTCCAACATTAACACCATCCTAAAAGGTCAAGGATGGGTGTGACATACAATGTCTGAGTTGTATACGGATTGGAATGATGCTTCATTAAAAGTGCATGAGAAGATATTAAAACACGGTTTGAATTGCTTCAATATAACGACTTTAATTAGGCATTTAGCGGACGCTGTCATCCAGAGCCATTTACAATAAGCAAGGTAAACATACAAATGCAGAGATAGTAGTGCCTCAGTAAACCAAGAACCTATCATAAGTCTAAACAATATAGTAACAAAAATAATAATCTGTATAATAAAACTATGAACAATGAACCTAGCATCTGTTTAAATAACCTGCTATCTAAATTACATTCTTAACATTGTCAAGAAAAACAAGCCTAAGTAACAAAAACATGAGAATGAATAAACAAGATATGTCTGCAAGTAGCCATGTCTTGGTCAGTCGCTAGCATCAACGCAGGCAGAAGGTGGCAGGAAGAGGTACAGGGAGAGTTACGTGATAGGGACCCCCTAGCCCACCTGTGGGAGTGAGTCTGCAGTTCTGACTGCAATGGTGAGTTTGTTCCACAGTTTCGGAGCCAGGAGGGAGAAGAGTCTGGGACGTGTGGAGCGTTGTCCCGGGGGTTTTAGGGAAGGTTCAGACAGCTTTCCTGCGTTAGCTGACCTGAGTGAGCAGGAGGGGTTGTAAGTTTGGATCAGGCTTTGAATGTGTAGAGGTGCCACGCCTTTGGTTGCCTTGTAGGTCAACATCATTGTTTTGTACTCTGTGCAGGCAGCAACTGGGAGCCAATGAAGGGAGTGGAAAAGGGGCGAGACATGAACATTTTGGCTGGTTGAAGACCGGGCGAGCTGCGGCATTCTGGATCATTCGGAGGGGCTTAAGTGAGCATTAACAAGGGAACCAGGAGACCTGGTACTGCCAGACCCCTAGTGGTTGAAAGATCAGAGCACTACGTCACGCTAAGCTTGGCCAATCAAAAAGAGGACAGAAGACAGACCTCTTTTATGCGCATGTATGGACGAAATGGGGACAGACAAAGCCTCATGTAGGCCTGACCCCCTGGGTCTGGCAATAAGGCACCTACTCCAGTCCCGGCGCCTCCTGTCCCTCCGCTCCTTCCGGTGGTGCCAGCCCCCTTCCAAGTGCCCCCTGCCCCTCCACTTCTAAGTGGTTTCCCTCCATCTTTGAATGGGTGTTTAAACAATCCCACGTCTGTCTGCGTTAGATTCTTAGACGTGCCTTGCTTCGAGGGGGGCTTCTGCCGATGGTCTCATCGACATCGGTCTCCTTCTTCCGCCGTGTAGAAGGGGAAGGCACCCCGTCGCTGAAGACGAGACGCCTCCGTACCTTATCTCCGGGGAAGCTGCAGAACACAGACAGCATCATCTGTCCGTCTGTCCTGTAGACGGTCACCCTCCACTGGCGCTGGAGCACCCGTCCTCCCTTCTCCCATGTGGTCTCCACACAGGAGGTGACTCTGGGCAGCTGCTGACCAGAGACCTCCACGAGGTCTAGCTGGTTGCGGGCGTGCCTCCACCCATTGAAGGGTGATGTTAGGGTGTTGGGGTGGGGCGGAGTCACCAGGGACCCGGAGAAGACCTGGTAGAGAGCGGTATCTGCAGTGGGCATCACCCCCGGTGGCTTCACAGGAGGGGGCCATGACCAGGTTTTGCTGAAGCGACAGTATGAGTATATCTGACGGGGCACCACTGTGAAGTCCTTTGGAGGTCTGAGCAGCTCCTTGTCAACCTGTTGCATCGTGGGGCGTTGTTTAACAACGCCCCAGGATGCTAACAACGGTTGTTAGCTTGTAGATCTGTTCTTTTTTGGCAAACGATACCGTCGTACTGTGTGGTACAAACTTACAAAGCAGGCTTGCATGGGAGGAGAGCCCCACGCTACAAACATATATCAATAAATACTCATTTTAAATAGCATACATAGCATTAAAAAGACAGTTCCCCCTAACCCAAGGCCAGAGCATTTTGAAAATAAATCAAACTCACCAGTTTGTTGACAGTTGTAGAAGAGCAAAACAAGAAAAAGCTCCTCTTCCAACAAAAAGATGGTTGAAAAGCAACAGATATTAACACTGCTGCAAGAAAAACGTTGATCAAAAAAGCCTTGGCTTCTGATGACAACAATCTGTAGAGAATCCTCTGGTAGTTGGCGATGTATCCTCTGTTAGCGCTGGTCCATTAGTGATGTTAAGCAGGTAATGATGCTGTAAAGCAGGGTAAAATGCTCTGATTCTATAACAGTCTCAAAGCGTTCTGAACGTTAAGCTCCGTGCCGAACCTTTTATACCTGCAGGTGGCAGCAGCACCCTGCACGGGCTGCCCTCTCCCTGCTCGTTGATTGGTCAGCTGGTTGCTGGTTGTTGATTGGTCAGCTGTTCGTGACGTCACTTTTATTTGTAAACAGCTTTCAGTTCAAAGTTCAAACGCTAGTGACGTGTTACTTAACAAATTGGTTTTGTGTGTTTATTTTTTTATTGAAAATAATATTTTGTTTTTATTAAGTGACAAATACGTTTAGAGGAGAAAATTAAATAACCATTATATTAAAACAACATGTAACACCGAGATTTATTTCCATCACCTGTGCAGTGGTGGAAAAGGTACTCATATTTTTTACTTAAGTAAAAGTATCAATAGGCCTACTACTGCAATTTGTTACAATGAATGAATGAATGAATGAATGAATGAATGAATGAAATTTTTATTTTCGTGTCATGCCACCATTTTGGCCCATCCCATATGGGATTATATGACACATTACACAAAAAGAAAACAAGACATTACCAGTCCATTAACAGTCCTTCCTGTTCATATTACGTCCTTCCTTATAACATACCACTTAAATAAAACATGCGTATAGTACTTATATGAACAAAATAAGAACAAAAAAAGAAAAGAAAATCCCATTTTACATATAAATGGCTCTCCTCCTCATTGACCAGGCCTTGTCAAGAAATGAAGCAAATGAAAAAATGTCATGTTGAAAGAGACATTTCAGTTTCTCTGAATCCTCCAACCACACAAGTTCATATTTAGGATCTACCTTATTAAAAAGTCTCTGCCTGATAGAGTTGTAGAATGGACAACAAACAAGTAAAAATCCAGAAATAAAAATGTACTTGGGTAAAAGTACAAAAGTATTGGTATGAAAATGTACTTAAAGACCCAAAAGTAGAAAGTACTCATTATGCCGAATGAAGTTTTCAAATGTATTAAATGTATATAATCTAAAAGATCGTCTATTTTCAAATAACCAGAGTTTAAATAGGGCTGAAGTGTTTAATGTATGTTTTGTAATAATAATCTAAATCTCAAATAATCATAGTGAAGTAAAATGTACAATATGTGTCTCTGAGATGTAGTGGAGTAGAAGTAAAAGTATAGAAAATTGGAAATAGCCTACTCCAGTAAAGTAGAAGTACCTCAAAATTGTACTTAATTACAGTACTTAATTACTTTCACCACTGCACCTGTGTGTAAACAACCACCACCACTGTCATGTCATGTAAACCACAGTTTACATGACATCACGTGTCAGAGCCATAGGGTTACATTCAAGACAGCCATTAAGCAACAGTTTAACGATTTCTGTTACTACTGTCATGTGGGCCACATTTACATAATTAATGGGGATGTTGTGTATTGGCAAGAGTAGTTTGCCTTTCTCCTCATGTGATCTAAGTTAGATCACATCAGTTGATGATCAGATCATACCATGTGATCATGTGATCTAAGTTAGAAAAAGGGAAAGGTTTGCAGGTAGCATGGAGAAGGTGTTAAGTTCAAGCATAGAGTTATAATATAACTATATGAGTTCAAGGCCTTCTGTCTTTAGCCCTGGAACATGACGTGGAACCACTTGTTCCTAGTTTTTAAATGGTCTCTATGGCCACCGATCAGATTAACATGCTTTTTATTGAACAATACGGAAAATACGGGTACTTAGACCCAGGCCCTTTAACTTGTTACATCCGTGGCTTTGGGATAAGAACGTCATTTTTGAAATTTGAACGTTTAAGTATTTGTACGGGTTGTAAATGGAGACCATTCAAAAACCAAGAACAAGTGGTTCCATGACTGTCATATGACAGTCATGTTCCAGGGCTAAAGACAGAAGGCCTTGAACTCATATGCCTATTATAACTCTATGCTGGAACTTAACACCTTCCCCATGCTAACTGCAAACCTTTCTCGTCATGTGATCTAACTTAGATCACATGAGGAGAAAGGTAAACTACTCTTGCCAATACACAACATCCCCATTAATTATGTAAATGTAGCCCACATGACAGTTGTAACAGAAATCGTTAATCGGTTGCTTAATAGCTTTAATGGCTGTCTTGAATGTCACCCTATGGCTCTGACATGTGATGTCATGTAAACTGTCAATCAGTGGTGGTGGTTGTTTACACACAGGTGCAGTGGTGGAAAGTGATAAATGACATGTACTCAAGTACTGTACTTAAGTACAATTTTGAGGTACATCTACTTTACTGGAGTATTTCCAATTTCTATACTTTTACTTTTACTCCACTACATCTCAGTCTTCTCAGAGACAAATATTGTACTTTTTACTTCACCATAATTATTTGAAAACTTTAGTTACTTTGCAGATTTTGATTATTATTACAAAACATACATTAAACATTTCAGCCCAATTTAAACTTCAAACTCTCTTTCTTAAGATTTTTGCATTTTTTATTTATTTTCAAAATGCTCGGGCCTTGGGTTAGGGGGAATTGTCATTTTAATGCTATGTATGCTATTTAGAATGCTATTTTTGTATATATGTTTGTAGCGTGGGGCTCTCCTCCCATGCAAGCCTGCTGCATTGTGAGCTTATAGATCGGCTATTTTCAAATGGCTGAAATGTAGTGCTTGTCAAATTGTCAAATAATAAGAAAGAGGCAAAACATTTGAAAATAGCCGATCTACAAGCTCACAACGAGGCGTTGTGAGCATTAACTGATGTGCGTGGCAATATCCAGTATGAAAGGACAATATTCCAAGATTGTTCGTAAAATCGTTTGATTTTTCTTTAAAGGACACATTTGTGCAGCTCCGCCAAAAATGGAGGCTATATACGTTCAGTTATTGTCTCCGCCAGGCCGAAAGGCATGGCGAGAGAGTATGTTTTGCCCCCTGTCCGTCCGTCCGTGTGTCCGTCTGTCCGTCCGTCCTTCTGTCTGCGAGCAGCTAATCTCCGCCACCGTTGGCCTGGTCACTGTGAAACTGCGCACACACACTCCCTGGATGCCAAAGCAGAACCTCTGCCACATTTTTCAGATCAGCCTGTCATAGCGCCACCATGAGGCCGACTTTTGCAAAACACATTTTTGGATATTACTCCTACAGATTTGGTCCAAACAACACACAAATCGGTACACAGTATCTCTATAGTCATGTGATCAACACAGATCTGTCCGATTTTACATATTCCGTCCTGATTGGCTAAGATTGGCTTCCAAAGTTTGCAGGATTGGTTCGTTTTGAACAAAATGCCTCAAATCATGAACGCAGCATGCGATTTCCGTGAAATTTTCCAAGTAGATTCCCACTTGGCCCAGGAAGAAATGCCACTTGAAAACGTTCACATCAGCCTCATGGTGGCGCTATAACAGGCCGATTCACGTTTTTACCTATAAATGCACCGATCTGTGTGAAACTTTGCACGCACACTCCCTAGAGGCCAAGGAAAAACCTTTGCCCTGCATTTTTTACATCTGCCTTTTAGAGCGCCACCAGGAGGCACCAGGTTTTAAAAAAATTTGATTAAGCCTTCAGATTTTATCCAAATTTCACGCAAATCGGTACACATGATCTCTATAGTCATGTGATCAAGATGGATCTGTTGAATTTTTCATATTCCATCCTGATTGGCTAACATTTAAAGTTTGCAGGAGTGGCCCGTTTTCAACAAAATGCCGCAAATCATGAACGCAGCGTCCGATTGCGGTGGAACTTTGCACGCACATTCGCACTACGTTGAAGAACAAACGCCACCCTTTTAACATTGCCCTATTATAGCCTCACCAGGAGGCTGATTTTTCTTTTTTATATTACTCATACAAATTTTGTCCAAACATCATGAAAATCAGTACACATTATCTCTATAGTCAAGTGATCAAGAGGGTTCCGTCCGATTTTTGATATTCCATCCTGATTGGCGAATTCCAAACATTGCTGTCCCACAATAACCTACCTGACCTGGCGGAGACCTGTGCTCTGAGGAGCACTTTTTCTAGTTAGAAATTAATTTAAAAAATTTATAAAAGGGGCAACAAAAAAAACTAATTTCAAAAGCAGTTTGGCAGGAGGCTCAATGAGGGAGATCTGCTATTTAACAATATTTACTGGGGGGTCCCCAGTAAATATTGTTTACGTGGGGGTTCACGGCTTGAAAAGGTTGAGAAGTTAGGGCTGAAGTGGTTAATGTATGTTTTGTAATAACTACCAAAATCTACAAAGTAATTACTAATGTTTGCAAATAATTGTTGTGGAGTAAAAGTATAATATTTGCCTCTGAAATGTAGTGGAGTAGAAGTAAAAGTACTGAAATTTGGAAATACTCCAGTAAAGAAAAAACGCCTCAATATGTCATAAGAGATTTGGTGTAGAGGGAAAAAAGCCTACCAAGTACAGTTGCAACTCAGGTCCATTTTACTAAGTAATGGGGTTTAAGTGATATTTTGTTAGAAAACTAAATAACAAAGACCATTATCAGCCTATTTTCGTTGGTTCCATCACTTCCGCTTTTTTATCCTGTATGAGTTCTCTCTCCTGAATGGATTGGTGTCTCAACCTGTATTTTAACTAAAAGGCTGAAGAGTCGGGGAGACCGTTACTGAAAAGTAATGTATTTAACAGAGGACTCAAATTATGGTTGAAATCAAATCAAGTGTGGTCACATGAATAGTTTCTGACTGGTTATTGGAATGATTGTCTACTTTTGTTTCACAAACTAATGTATCTAAACATACCATAACATCGATGGAGTTGGCGCTTCCACAATGATTGCTATGGGAATACAGAACTATAAGACACTTTTTAACCCAGAAAATATCACACTGCTTTAAATATTTGGTGCAACCGGTTGCACAATCACAACATTCCATTTCCTGATTCAACTCCAGAAAAGGCTAGCCTCACTCAAGCGCCCCACAGGCCTCAAGCCCACTTCTGGTGGTCTGAGTTGTATACAAATTGGACTGAATACTTGATTGAATACTTTATTAACACAATTATTAACAGTACAGGTAGTATAGTGAAAGGTTATGCTAAAAGGATAACACAAAAAGCCACAGGGGCTTGTTTCCATTGTACTCAATTCATCAGAAATACATACTTTAAAAGTGCATGAGCAAACACGGTTTAACGTGCGTTTCAAGCTGCAATATATTTATAGAAACGGTCAAATGTTTGTATGCTACCAATAGTGTAGGCTAGGCTAATATACAGCTATTTTGATGTTAAGCAGATCAGATGTTTCCTGTCAGCATTGAATGTAGACAATGATAGGTTTTCATTCTTGAGGTGAGAAAAAATGTTTTCTGGGAAGTTTAAAGTGTTTTAAGTGGTCCAATATCTAATAGGTTGCTTTATTTAAAACAAAAATAATAAAACTATGAACAATGATCCTAGCATCTGTTTAAATAACCTGCTATCTAAATTACATTCTTAACATTGTCAAGAAAAACAAGCATGAGTAACAAAAACATGAGAAGGAATAACCAAGATATGTCTGCAAGTAGCCATGTCTTGGTCAGTTGCTAGCATCAACACAGGCAGAAGGTGGCAGGAAGAGGTACAGGGAGAGTTAAGTGCTAGGGACCTCCTAGCCCACCTTTGGGAGTGAGTCTGCAGTTCTGACTGCAATGCTGAGTTTGTTCCACAGTTTCGGAGCCAGGAGGGAGAAGAGTCTGGGACGTGTGGAGCGTGTGGAGCGTTGTCCCGGGGGTTTTAGGGAAGGTTCAGACAGCTTTCCTGCGTTAGCTGATCTGAGTGAGCAGGAGGGGTTGTAAGTTTGGATCAGGCTTTGAAGGTATAGAGGTGCCACGCCTTTGGTTGCCTTGTAGGCCAACATCATTGTTTTGTACTCTGTGCAGGCAGCAACTGGGAGCCAATGGAGGGAGTGGAAAAGGGGCGAGACATGAACATTTTGGCTGGTTGAAAACCGGGCGTACTGTGGCATTCTGGATCATTCGGAGTGAGCATTAATAAGGCACCTACTCCAGTCCCGGCGCCTCCTTTCCCTCCGCTACTTCTGGTGGTGCCAGCCCCCTTCCGAGTGCCCCCTGCCCCTCCACTTCTATGTGCTTTTCTTCCATCTTTGAATGGGTGTTTAAACAATCCCACGTCTGTCTGCGTTAGATTCTTAGACGTGCCTTGCTTCGAGGGGGGCTTGTGCCAATGGTCTCATCGACATCAGTCTCCCTCTTCCGCCGTGTAGAAGGGGAAGGCGCCCCGTCGCTGAAGACAAAACGCCTCCGTACCTTATCTCCGGGGAAGCTGCAGAACACAGACAGCATCATCTGTCCGTCTGTCCTGTAGACGGTCACCCTCCACTGGCGCTGGAGCACCCGTCCTCCCTTCTCCCATGTGGTCTCCACACAGGAGGTGACTCTGGGCAGCTGCTGACCAGAGACCTCCACAAGGTCTAGCTGGTTGCGGGCGTGCCTCCACCCATTGAAGGGTGATTTTAGGGTGTTGGGGTGGGGCGGAGTCACCAGGGACCCGGAGAAGACCTGGTAGAGAGCGGTATCTGCAGTGGGCATCACCCCCGGTGGCTTCACGGGAGGGGGCCATGACCAGGTTTTGCTGAAGCGACAGTATGAGTATATCTGACGGGGCACCACTGTGAAGTCCTTTGGAGGTCTGAGCAGCTCCTTGTCGACCAGTGTGAGTGAGGAAAGGTCACTTGCCTGATCGATGCGACGGTACAGCTCAGGGATGCACTCTGTGAGGACCTCCATGTCGTCATCGGACAGGGGACGGTTCCTCAGGTTGTCCACGTTAACGTTGATGAACCCGGTCCTTCTTCTGGAACGCTCTGCAATGGAAAACACAACGTTAGTTTACTATTATCGTTCTTCTTAGCTGAAATGTTTGTTAAATTCCAAATCGGATTAAAATATTTTGTTGATATAGTGAGGAGCTACACATCAAACAGCAGAAATTGATTTGAGTAATTATTTATTGGTCAGATAATAAAGAGTAACTTACTTGCACGTCCAGAGGAAGACGACTCGTTGGTCAACTTGATGAGATACAGCTCCATCCTGCTCTGTGGAGAGAGGGGGGGAAAGAGATTAAGTACAATTTTGAGTTAGGCTACTATAGTAATATAGAAGTAAAAATGGAAATACTCTATTAAGAGTATTTACATTTTTCAATACATGATGAGTGGTGTGGTGATTAGATGCATACATTGTAGGCAATACATAAATATACACCACAATAAAAACACCCAGCAAAGTATTTCAATTCTATAAAAGGTAAGCCAATTCTAAATTTAAAAGGTCTTTAAAAGAAAGCAATGTCTTCTCAGTACAACCAGTAGCCTATTAAAAGTACATTACGTTTTTTATATCAACAACACAACATACATAACAGACACATCTCTTAACGATAAACAATTGTCAGCTAGCTTGCTTATCGTTAATACCTGGCTGACAGCAACAGACCCGATAACGGAAGAGATGTTACCGTTTGCCAAAAAGAACAGATCTACAAGCTAACAACCTGTTGCATCGTGGGATGCTAACAACGGTTGTTAGCTTGTAGATCTGTTCTTTTTTGGCAAACGATACCGTCGTACTGTGTGGTACAAACTTACAAAGCAGGCTTGCATGGGAGGAGAGCCCCACGCTACAAACATATATCAATAAATAGGCATTTTAAATAGCATACATAGCATTAAAAAGACAGTTCCCCCTAACCCAAGGCCAGAGCATTTTGAAAATAAATCAAACTCACCAGTTTGTTGACAGTTGTAGAAGAGAAAAACAAGAAAAAGCTCCTCTTCCAACAAAAAGATGGTTGAAAAGCAACAGATATTAACACTGCTGCAAGAAAAACGTTGATCAAAAAAAGCCTTGGCTTCTGATGACAACAATCTGTAGAGAATCCTCTGGTAGATGGCGATGTATCCTCTGTTAGCGCTGGTCCGTCAGTGATGTTAAGCAGGTAATGATGCTGTAAAGCAGGGTAAATGCTCTGACTCTATGACAGTCTCAAAGCGTTCTGAACGTTAAGCTCCGTGCCGAACCTTTTATACCTGCAGGTGGCAGCAGCGCCCTGCACGGGCTGTCCTCTCCCTGCTCGTTGATTGGTCAGCTGGTTGCTGGTTGTTAATTGGTCAGCTGGTCGTGACGTCACTTTTATTTGTAAACAGCTTTCAGTTCAAAGTTCAAACGCTAGTGACGTGTTACTTAACAAATTGGTTTTGTGTGTTTATTTTTTTATTGAAAATAATATTCATTTGTTTTAATTAAGTGACAAATACGTTTAGAGGAGAAAATTAAATAACCATTATATTAAAACAACATGTAACACAGATTTATTTCCATCACCTGTGCAGTGGTTTTGTAATAATAATCTAAATCTACAAAGTAACTAAAGTTTTCAAATAATCATAGTGAAGTAAAATGTACAATATTTGTCTCTGAGATGTAGTGGAGTAAAAGTATAGAAAATTGGAAATAGCCTACTCCAGTAAAGTAGAAGTACCTCAAAATTGTACTTAATTACAGTACTTAATTACTTTCACCACTGCACCTGTGTGTAAACAACCACCACCACTGTCATGTCATGTAAACCACAGTTTACATGACATCACGTGTCAGAGCCATAGGGTGACATTCAAGACAGCCATTAAGCAACAGTTTAACGATTTCTGTTACTACTGTCATGTGGGCTACATTTACATAATTAATGGGGATGTTGTGTATTGGCAAGAGTAGTTTGCCTTTCTCCTCATGTGATCTAAGTTAGATCACATCAGTTGATGATCAGATCATACCATGTGATCATGTGATCTAAGTTAGAAAAAAGGGAAAGGTTTGCAGTTAGCATGGAGAAGGTGTTAAGTTCAAGCATAGAGTTATAATATAACTATATGAGTTCAAGGCCTTCTGTCTTTAGCCCTGGAACATGACATGGAACCACTTGTTCCTAGTTTTTAAACGGTCTCTATTTACAACCCGTACATCTACAACAACGTTCAGATTTCAAATATAAAGTGCTTATCCCAAAGCCACGGATTTAAAAAGTTAAAGCGCCTTGTACCCGTATCTTCCGTGTTGTTCAATAAAAAGCATTTTAATCCGATCGACGGCCATTTTCACATAGAGTTGTAATGTATCACAGTGCAATACACCCATAGGGTTGCGTATTTGAAAGCATATGAAGCACATTTTGAAAAAATGGCCACCGATCAGATTAAAATGCTTTTTATTGAACAATACGGAAAATACAGGTACTTAGACCCAGGCACTTTAACTTGTTACATCCGTGGCTTTGGGATAAGAACTTCATTTTTGAAATTTGAACGTTGAAGTATTTGTGCGGGTTGTAAATGGAGACCATTAAAAAACCAAGAACAAGTGGTTCCATGACTGTCATGATATGACAGTCATGTTCCAGGGCTATAGACAGAAGGCCTTGAACTCATATGCCTATTATAACTCTATGCTGGAACTTAACACCTTCCCCATGCTAACTGCAAACCTTTCTCATCATGTGATCTAACTTAGATGATGTGATCTGATGTGAACTGATGTGATCTAATTTAGATCACATGAGGAGAAAGGTAAACTACTCTTGCCAATACACAACATCCCCATTAATTATGTAAATGTAGCCCACATGACAGTAGTAACAGAAATCGTTAAACGGTTGCTTAATAGCTTTAATGGCTGTCTTGAATGTCACCCTATGGCTCTGACATGTGATGTCATGTAAACTGTCAATCAGTGGTGGTGGTTGTTTACACACAGATGCAGTGGTGGAAAGTGATAAATGACATGTACTCAAGTACTGTACTTAAAGGAGAGATCCGGACATTTTAAGTGTTATCTTTGATGTGTCGCTAATCACTCACCATCATTGAAATGGACGTTGACTTATTCCAGAGAGTCCCCTGTCCTGCAGTCTGGCGACCACCTCCGTGGCATAATGGGAGCCCGTGTAAGAGTGAAATTCGTCTATTATAACCGATGCAAAGTCTGTTTTTTTTCTCCTAGTACTCATTGTGGAGTCTCATGATACCCTAACAGGCACTGAAAGTCCCCGACAAGCTAACGCTAATGCAGAACGAGCTAGCGCTGGTTGCTTGTTTCTCTCCCTGGCAACACCGAGTTGCCAGGTTCTGGGAGAGAAACAAGCAACCAGCGCTAGCTAGGTTCCCTTTGGGTTGGGGGACAATTCCCCCTAACCCAAATGCTCGGGCCTTGGGTTAGGGGGAATTGTCATTTTAATGCTATTGCTATGTATGCTATTTAGAATGCTATTTTTTTATATATGTTTGTAGCGTGGGGCTCTCCTCCCATGCAAGCCTGCTGCATTGTGAGCTTATAGATCGGCTATTTTCAAATGGCTGAAATGTAGTGCTTGTCAAATTGTCAAATAATATAAGAAAGAGGCAAAACATTTGAAAATAGCCGATCTACAAGAACAACGAGGCGTTGTGAGCATTAACTGATGCGCGTGGCAATATCCAGTATGAAAGGACAATATTCCAAGATTGTTCGTAAAATCGTTTGATTTTTCTTTAAAGGACACATTTGTGCAGCTCCGCCAAAAATGGAGGCTATATACGTTCAGTTAATGGCCGCGTTTCCCAAAGAGATTCGTAGAGATGCTGCGTAGAGATCCTGCGCAGGTTGTACGACGGGTCTTATGTGCGTCCACACAGGCTGCGCAGTAACTTAGCAGGCACATAGATTTCAGGTCATGCGTAGCCTACGCAGCTTGCGTAAGAGCCTGGGACCCGGCGAAACCTACGCTCTACCCTCATTAGTAGCAGCTGGTTGTGCCCTACGTGCTATCGGTTCGCACGTCCACGGCGTTACGTGTCTGCTAAAACTACATTCGGGAGACAGAATGGCGTATCCTACTCTCCTCCTACTCCTGGGAGAGGCGTAGCCCTGAGTGCTGTCCTACGCAGCAGTTTGTTACGAGCGCCCTGGGGCGCTCGTAACACCCATCGTAGAGAAATAGATCTATGAAAAGACCGACTGACCGACCACACACACACACACACACACACACACACACACACACACACATATAATTTATATATATATATATATATATATATATATATATATATATATATATATATATATATATATATATATATATATATATATATACATATATATATATATATTCACTGAAATATATAAAATTACGGCCGGGCCGGTGCGTAACGTGCATGCCTACCCAAAAAAACAGACATACAAGCTGTCAACGCACTGCGACATGCCACGTCGATAGCTTGCAGATCTGTTCTTTTGGGTAGGGCGAGCGGCTGCACTGCTTCGTCCTCTATGCATGAACCCGAAGTTTACAAATTGTACTCTCACGGATGATCCGATCGTCTGATAAAAATATTAAGCATATGCCAAGTTAACTAAAGGTATATAAATGATGCTGAGCTAAACATGTTTCCTTAATTTCGAAGTTTTATAGTTAAACGTTATGATTAAAGTCCCCAGTTCCTCTCACAAAGTGACAGCTCTTGCGCTCGCCATGTTTATGAACGGTTAAAAAATCTTTTGAAAATAGCAGATCTACAAGCTCACAACGCCTCACAAGCTTGTAGATCTGCTATTTTCAAAAGATTTTAATACATATTAAATTTGGGAAATGGGACATTCTGCATATCTTTACTTTTGGTATTTTAAGTATATTTAATTTACTTGCATAATGGGGACACTTTAGTGTTTTATTTACCTTGCAGATGTCACCTCACCGCTGTAATTTAATTCATAAATATATTATTCAAAAGTTGTATTTGGAGTGGAATGCTATCTGACAGTTGGCTCTGGTATTTTTATGATCCATTTCACTGTATATATTCGCAAAGGGTGTTTAAACTGCTGTGTAGCAGCGTAGGACAGCACTACGTAGTTTATGTAGGCTTTACGTAGGCTTCGTCCAGGAAGTCTTTACGTGCATGCTGTCTCCTGAATGTAGTTTTAGCACACACGTAACGCCGTAAATCTGAGAACCCACGACGATGGTGTCTCCAGAAGCCAGTTTAGATGGCACGTAGGGCACACACAGCTGCTACTAATGAAGATAGTGCGTAGAGGGGTTGCTACTGCGCAGCTGCATGGAGGCTCTTACGCAGCTTCTAGGCTACGCACAAGCTCAAATCCGTTTGGGAAACCCGGCCATTGTCTCCGCCAGGCTGAAAGGCATGGCGAGAGAGTATGTTTTGCCCCCTGTCCGTCCGTCCGTGTGTCCGTGTGTCCGTCTGTCCGTCCGTCCTTCTGTCTGCGAGCAGCTAATCTCCGCCACCGTTGGCCTGGTCACTGTGAAACTGCGCACACACACTCCCTGGATGCCAAAGCAGAACGTCTGCCCCACATTTTTCAGATCAGCCTGTCATAGCGCCACCATGAGGCCGACTTTTGCAAAACACATTTTTGGATATTACTCCTACAGATTTGGTCCAAACAACACGCAAATCGGTACACAGTATCTCTATAGTCATGTGATCAACACAGATCTGTCCGATTTTCCATATTCCGTCCTGATAGGCTAAGATTGGCTTCCAAAGTTTGCAGGATTGGTTCGTTTTGAACAAAATGCCTCAAATCATGAACGCAGCATGTGATTTCCGTGAAATTTTCCACGTAGATTCCCACTTGGCCCAGGAAGAAATGCCACTTCAAAACGTTCACATCAGCCTCATGGTGGCGCTATAACAGGCCGATTCACGTTTTTACCTATAAATGCACCGATCTGCGTGAAACTTTGCACGCACACTCCCTAGAGGCCAAGGAAAAACCTTTGCCCTGCATTTTTTACATTTGCCTTTTAGAGCGCCACCAGGAGGCTGACTTATGTAAAACATTTTTTTTTATATTAAGCCTTCAGATTTTATCCAAATTTCACGCAAATCGGTACACATGATCTCTATAGTCATGTGATCAAGATGGATCTGTTTGATTTTTCATATTCCCTCCTGATTGGCTAACATTGACATCTAAAGTTTGCAGGAGTGGCCCGTTTTCAACAAAATGCCGCAAATCATGAACGCAGCGTCCGATTGCGGTGGAACTTTGCACACACATTCGCACTACGTTGAAGAACAAACGCCACCCTTTTGACATTGCCCTATTATAGCACCACCAGGAGGCCGATTTTTCTTTTTTATATTACTCATACAAATTTTGTCCAAACATCATGCAAATCAGTACACATTATCTCTATAGTCAAGTGATCAAGATGGTTCCGTCCGATTTTTGATATTCCATCCTGATTGGCGAATTCCAAACATTGCTGGCCCACAATAACCTACCTGACCTGGCGGAGACCTGTGCTCTGAGGAGCACTTTTTCTAGTTAGAAATGTGGCATTTTAAGACAATAAAATTATAAAAGGGGTCCCCAGTAAATATTGTTTACGTGGGGGTTCACGGCTTGAAAAGGTTGAGAAGTTAGGGCTGAAGTGGTTAATGTATGTTTTGTAATAACAACCAGAATCTACAAAGTAATTACTAATGTTTGCAAATAATTGTTGTGGAGTAAAAGTATAATATTTGCCTCTGATATGTAGTGGAGTAGAAGTAAAAGTACTGACATTTGGAAATACTCCAGTAAAGAAAAAACGCCTCAATATGTCATAAGAGATTTGGTGTAGAGGGGAAAAAGCATACCAAGTACAGTTGCAACTCAGGTCCATTTTACTAAGTAATGGGGTTTAAGTGATATTTTGTTAGAAAACTAAATAACAAAGACAATTATCAGCCTATTTTCGTTGGTTCCATCACTTCCGCTTTTTTATCCTGTATGAGTTCTCTCTCCTGAATGGATTGGTGTCCCAACCTGTATTTTAACTAAAAGACTGAAGAGTCGGGGAGACCGTTACTGAAAAGTAATGTGTTTAACAGAGGACTCAAATTATGGTTGAAATCAAATCAATTGTGGTCACATGAATAGTTTCTGAATGGTTATTGGAATGATTGCCTACTTTTGTTTCACAAACTAATGTATCTAAACATACCATAACATAATGATTGCTATGGGAATACAGAGCTATAAGACACTTTTTAACCAAAAAAATATCACACTGCTTTAAATATTTGGTGCAACCGGTTGCACAATCACGACATTACATTTCCTGATTCAACTCCAGAAAAGGCTAGCCTCACTCAAGCGCCCCACAGGCCTCAAGCCCACTTCTGGTGGTCTGAGTTGTATACAAATTGGACTGAATACTTGATTGAATACTTTATTAACACAATTATTAACAGTACAGGTAGTATAGTGAAAGGTTGTGCTAAAAGGATAACACAAAAAGCCACAGGGGCTTGTTTCCATTGTACTCAATTCATCAGAAATACATACTTTAAAAGTGCATGAGCAAACACGGTTTAACATGCGTTTCAAGCTGCAATATATTTATAGAAACGGTCAAATGTTTGTATGCTACCAATAGTGTAGGCTAGGCTAATATACAGCTATTTTAATATTAAGCAGATCAGATGTTTCCTGTCAGCATTGAATGGAGACAATGATAGGTTTTCATTCTTGAGGTGAGAAAACATGTTTTCTGGGAAGTTTAAAGTGTTTTAAGTGGTCCAATATCTAATAGGTTGCTTTATTTAAAACAAAAATAACATAAGAATATAACAATGTAAAATAACAATCTCATGGAATGACCTGATTAAATTGTTACTGAAGTATTCAACTCCATTGAGTACCTTGGAATCAATGACATTTGCCCAACACCATTAGGCGTAATGTGTGCATCAACGCCACCTCCTGTCCTTAATACTTTACTACAACAATTAACTACCTGACTCTTGTGCACAAATTTACAACATTAACACCGTCCTAAAAGGTCAAGGATGGGTGTGACATATAATGTCTGAGTTGTATACGGATTGGAATGATGCTTCATTAAAAGTGCATGAGAAGATATTAAAACACGGTTTAAATTGCTTCAATATAACGACTTTAATTAGGCATTTAGCGGACGCTCTCATCCAGAGCCATTTACAATAAGCAAGGTAAACATACAAATGCAGAGATAGTAGTGCCTCAGTAAACTAGGATCACAGGTAAACCAAGATCCTATCATAAGTCTAAACAATATAGTAACAAAAATAATAATAATGAACAATGAACCTAGCATCTGTTTAAATAACCTGCTATCTAAATTACATTCTTAACATTGTCAACAAAAACAAGCCTAAGTAACAAAAACATGAGAACGAATAACCAAGATATCTCCAAAGTAGCCATGTCTTGGTCAGTCGCTAGCATCAACGCAGGCAGAAGGTGGCAGGAAGGGGTACAGGGAGAAGAAGTGCTAGGGACCTCCTAGCCCACCTTTGGGAGTGAGTCTGCAGTTCTGACTGCAATGGTGAGTTTGTTCCACAGTTTCGGAGCCAGGAGGGAGAAGAGTGGGACGTGTGGAGCGTTGTCCCGGGGGTTTTAGGGAAGGTTCAGACAGCTTTCCTGCGTTAGCTGATCTGAGTGAGCAGGAGGGGTTGTAGGTTGTAACTGGGAGCCAATGGAGGGAGTGGAAAAGGGGCGAGACATGAATATTTTAGCTGGTTGAAGACTGGGCGTGCTGCGGCATTCTGGATCATTCGGAGGGGCTTAAGTGAGCATTAATAAGGCAGCTACTCCAGTCCCGGCGCCTCCTGTCCCTCCGCTCCTTCTGGTGGTGCCAGCCCCCGTTCCGAGTGCCCCCAGCCCCTCCACTTCTAAGTGGTTTCCTTCTATCTTTGAATGGGTGTTTCAACGATCCCACGTCTGTCTGCGTTAGATTCTTAGACGTGCCTTGCTTTGAGGGGGGCTTCTGCCGATGGTCTCATGGACATCGGTCTCCCTCTTCCGCCGCGTAGAAGGGGAAGGCGCCCCGTCGCTGAAGACGAGACGCCTCCGTACCTTATCTCCGGGGAAGCTGCAGAACACAGACAGCATCATCTGTCCGTCTGTCCTGTAGACGGTCACCCTCCACTGGCGCTGGAGCACCCGTCCTCCCTTCTCCCATGTGGTCTCCACACAGGAGGTGACTCTGGGCAGCTGCTGACCAGAGACCTCCACGAGGTCTAGCTGGTTGCGGGCGTGCCTCCACCCATTGAAGGGTGATGTTAGGGTGTTGGGGTGGGGCGGAGTCACCAGGGACCCGGAGAAGACCTGGTAGAGAGCGGTATCTGCAGTGGGCATCACCCCTGGTGGCTTCACGGGAGGGGGCCATGACCAGGTTTTGCTGAAGCGACAGTATGAGTATATCTGACGGGGCACCACTGTGAAGTCCTTTGGAGGTCTGAGCAGCTCCTTGTCGACCAGTGTGAGTGAGGAAAGGTCACTTGCCTGATCGATGCGACGGTACAGCTCAGGGATGAACTCTGTGAGGACCTCCATGTCGTCATCGGACAGGGGACGGTTCCTCAGGTTTTCCACCTGAACGTTGATCGCCGTTCTGGAACGCTCTGCAATGGAAAACACGACGTTAGTTTACCGTTATCGTTCTCTTAGCTGAAATGTTTGTTAAATTCCTAATCAAATTGGATTCAAATATTTTGTAGATCTAGTGAGGAGCTAAACATCAAACAGCAGAAATGTATTACAGTAATGAATTATTGATCAAATAATAAAGAGTAACTTACTTGCAAATCCAGAGGAAGACGACTCGTTAATCAACTTGATGAGATACAGCTCCATTCTGCTCTGTAGAGAGAGGGGGGTGGAGAGAGGGAGGGATATAGAGAGAGAGAGACACCACAATTAAATCACAAAGCAAAGTACTTCAATTCTATTAAAGGTAAGCCAATTCTAAATTTAAAGTAAATCTTGTAGATCTGCTATTTTTGAAATATTAGGACATATTTAAAACAAAATTGGGGACAAATCCCCAATTTTTGTAAATAAGCCACAAGACTCAATGAGACGTTTTAAATGTAACTCATTTAAACCCAGTACAACCAATAGCCTATTAAAATGACATTCCCACCTTAATCCCATTAAGAACGTTTTGAAAATCCACAACACAACTAACATAACAGACGTTACACATCTATAAACAAGCTATCTGTCATTTTGACAATGATGCAACGATGACAGCAATGGTGTTATCCACACCGACTTTATAGCTTCTAAACTTTAGACATAACTCGCTACAATCAAACATATAAATAAATAGGCATTTTAAATAGCTTAAATGGCATTAAAAATGACAGTTCCACCCAAACTCCAAGGAAAAGGAAATCAATCAAAACTCACCAGTTAGTTGACAGTTGTAGTCTATTTGAAAATACCAACAAATACAACTTTTAGAAGAAAATATATGGTTTAAAAAGCAACAACTATTAGCACTTGCTAGAAGCAAAAAAATGTGTAGAGATTCCTCTGGTAGTTGGAGATGTATCCTGTGTTTAGAGCTTGTGACCGTCTCAAAGTATCTGATCAGTAACGTTGAACCTTTTTTATACCTGCAGCATCCCAAAGGAGCTGTGGAAGTTCTGTTCACTGATTCGTCAGCTGGTCGCTGTCCCTGGTCGTTCATTGGTCCGCTGGTCGTTATTTGTAAACAACTCAGAGTGTAGAAGAACTTTTGTTTGTTTGTTTGTTTTGTAGAACACTTTTGTTTTAATTAGTGACACATACATTTAGAGGAGAAAATAAAACATGTAACACAGAGATTTATTTCCATCACCTGTGCAGTGGTGGAAAAAGTACTCACATGTTTTACTTAAGTAAAAGTATCAATAGGCCTACTGCAATACTCTGCAAGTAAAAACCCGGAAATCAAAATTTACTTGAGTAAAAGTACAAAAGTATTGGTATCAAAATGTATCTAAAGTACCAAAAGTAAAAAGTATACTCATTATGCAGAATGTCTCGTTTCACAAGTTTTCAACAATTAATCTTATGAAAAAGAGCTTGTAGATCTGCTATTTTCAAATAGCCAGAGTTTAAATAGGGCTGAAGTGTTTAATGTATGTTTTGTAATAATAATCAAAATCTACAAAGTAACTAGTAACTAAAGTTTTCAAATAATCATATTTTAGCTAAAAGTACAATATTTGTCTCTGAGATGTAGTGGAGTAGAAGTACTTAATTTACTTTCCAGTACTTAATTACTTTCCACCACTAACCACCACCACTGATTGACAGTTTACATGACATCACGTGTCAGAGCCATAGGGTGACATTCAAGACAGCCATTAAGCAACAGTTTAACGATTTCTGTTACTACTGTCATGTGGGCTACATTTACATAATTAATGGGGATGTTGTGTATTGGCAAGAGTAGTTTACCTTTCTCCTCATGTGATCTAATAGATCACATCAGTTGATGATCAGATCACATCATGTGATCATGTGATCATGTGATCTAAGTTAGATCACATCAGTTGATGATCAGATCACATCATGTGATCATTTGATCTAAGTTAGATCACATCAGTTGGTGATCAGATCACATCATGTGATCATTGATCTAAGTTAGATGACATGACGGGAAAGGTTTGCAGTTAGCATGGGGAAGGTGTTAAGTTCAAGCATAGAGTTATAATATGACTTTACAACCCGTATATCTACAAATATGCTCAGATTTCAAATATAAAGTGCTTACCCCAAAGCCATAAATGTTAAAGCGCCTAGGTCTAAGTACCCGTATCTTCCGTATTGTTCAATAAAAAAGCATTTTATCCGATCGACGGCCATTTTCTCATAGAGGTATAATGTATCAGAGTGCAATACACCTCCCAACCGATACGGTCGCGTAGTTGAAAGCCTATGAAGGACATTTTGAGAAAATGGCCACCAATTAGATTGAAATTATTTTTATTTAATAATACGGAAAATACGGGTGCTTACACTTTAGCGCTTTAACTTGTTACATCTGTGGCTTTGGGGTAAGCACTTTATATTTGAAATTTGAACGTTAATGTAGATGTACGGTTGTAAATGGAGACCATTCAAAAACCAGGAACAATTGGTTACATGACGCTTGTGACAGACGAGCGTCATGTAAACCATGGCTATTCTGTCTTGAACTTGAGGTAGCGGGGCTGAAATGGGGTTAGCAGCCAAATACATAATTATATTAATTTGGGGCTTCTTAACATGAAAAAGTTTGAGAACCAACCGTTATTTTACGGCTTGATTTGGAATATTTCAAATTGCGCGAAACCGCACCAACGCATGACCACGTTGCTATGATTGATTGGCAGTGGTGGAAGAAGTAGCAGCTCTACTCACATTTTGTAACTGGTTAAAGTACCAATACCACAATGTAGAAATAGTACAACAAGTCTGGTATTAAAAAATTACTTGAGTAAAAGTAGCCTACAAAAGTATTTGCATTAAAATATACTTATGTACTGAAAGTTAATAAAGTACTAATTTTTCAGAATGTCCCTTTTCACAAGTTTTCAAATGTATAAAAATGCTTTGAAAATAGCAGATCTACAAGCTCTGTAGATATCTGTGGGCTTGTAGATCTATATTTTCAAATAGTCTAAGTGTATAGGGCTGAATTTGTGGCTAAATGGATGTTGTTTTGTAATAATAATCCAAATCTACAAAGTAGGCTAACCTAACTAGTAACTCAAGTTTTCAAATAATTGTAGTGGAGTAAAAGTACAATTTGTTTGAGCTGTATAGTGGAGTAGAAGTGAAAGTATTGAACATTGGAAACACTCCAGTAAAGTAAAAAAAATCCTCAAAAGTGTACTTAAGTACAGTACTTGAGTAGATGTACTTAGTTACTTTTTACACCACTGCCGATTGGCAAAATATTAGTATAAAAATGTACTTAAAGTATCAAAAGTAGATCGGCTATTTTCAAATGGCCGAAATGTATATAAGGCTGAAGTGGTCAATGTATGTTTTGTAATACATTAATAATGTTTGCAAATAATTGTTGTGGAGTAAAAGTATAATATTTGCCTCTGAGATGTAGTGGAGTAGAAGTAAAAGTACTGACATTTGGAAATACTCCAGTAAAGTAAAAACGCCTCAAAAGTGTAGGCTACTTAAGTACAGTACTTGAGCAAATGTACTTAGTTACTTTTTACACCACTGCCGATTGGCTCTCTGCGTTTCGACAGTTCCTCTCGGCCAATCACAACACGAGCTCTGCGTGGTGGTCTCTTTAAATAGTGTGTTGTTGCGTTCACAATTATATCTACACACACAGTCGGCAACTTTCTGTGAGGGTATCAAGAAGACTCACTCCAAAACCAACTCACCCCATTGCTAGAAAAACTCACTCCGGAAAACTCACCCCACAGGGTAGGAAAACTCACCCCCAAGATTTTCGGGGGTAGGAAAACTCACCCCAGGACCTGAGAAAACTCACTCCGGAAAACTCACCCCAATGGTTTTTAACTTTGTGAGCTTTCCATTTTCACAGAATGCTTGGGGTAAAACTTTTTCAGTCATCCGCGGACTTCTTTTTTTCGCTGATAAAGTATAGTTTTGGACCATGACGGAGGCGCGCCGACTCAGCAGACCTTGAGGCTGAGGAGTTGCGCCCGAGCGCCTCCAGGCGCGAGTGCCCGCAACGACCAGCCGATGGTCTGCTAGTCGAATCAGCGCCGTCCGAGTTATGTACCGATAGGGACAGAATAGTAAATATTTTTGGTGGGGACTGCGTTTGCCCCACTGACTGCGTTTGCCCCACTCACTGCGTTTGCCCCACTGACTGCGTTTGCCCCAACTGCCACTCAAAGTGACTACTGGCCAATCACAGTGCGTCTCCCCCGGGGTGAGTTTTCCTACCCCCGGGGTGAGTGTTCCGGAGTGAGTTTTCTCAGGTCCTGGGGTGAGTTTACCCACCCCCCGGGGTGAGTGTTCCTAGCTCCGGGGTGAGTTTTCCTTTTTGAGTTGGGGTGAGTTGTTTTTGGAGTGAGTCTTCTTGTATTCCCTGGAGGATGGAGAGGAGGAGACGGTGAAGGAAACCTTCCTCAACAAACTTGACCTTCATCTCTTTGACGATGAAGACGTCCGGGCCGTTCTGCATCTTCCACTGTAAGTACATTCATTCATTGTGTTTTAAGTTTCTGGAAATGTGATACAAAACCCTTTAGGTGCAAATTTGCGGAAATGTGTGAATGTGTTGTGCAACAACAGTGCATTCACTTGACTGGTAGATTCGGTCAGATTATCCAGGTAACACACAGAGTAGGCCTATTGGGGTGTTTATATGAGCATGATCTTGTTATGTATGTAGCCCCGTTTGGAACGAGGCTATATTTATGATAGATAGCCTATAGCCTACGTCTGACCAAAATAAGAGGGAAAATATAGAGAAACAACGCTTAACTGAAACCATTGGTTTTCAAACTTTTTAATGTCAAGGACCCCCACCAGAACACTGAGAGTGTACATATGGCAATGGACCCTTAATGGGCATTAGTTATAGGCCTATGCTTTTGCTGTTCATTGTGTGCACTGTCTGTCCTGTTGGGTCTGGGGACCCCCAGGGGTCATTGAGGGGGTTCCAGGGGGTCCCCAGCTAAATTATTAATAGTTACGATATTGGAACCAAGTGGACCCTTACAGGTCTGTAACTCTAATAAATACCAAACTGGGGTTCATTGAAATGCTTTCCAGGGGCCCATTATCTCATAATCCATATGATCTCAGCCAATCTGCATGACTCATTTTTTCTTTCTGTTTTTCTTTTACTCATTATTTTATATTCTCTTAGCTCTTTCATAACTACTTTTAATTTCATTTAAATGTCCTTTTATGTTGTGTTAGTCTTAAAGATCTTAATGTTTTTTGTGCTAATATTTTGTGCCTTGGTTTTTTTCCCCATAGCTCATCTGATGCAGTGATGGGTTCAGAGGAGCAGACACACTGTGCTTCAAGCCCCATTCTGCAATTTGCACTGTGAGTAATTATATTTTCTTCCTTTTCTTATTTTATATCCTGTTAAGTCTTTAACCCATTAAGACCGGGAACGCATCTGTGTTTGTCATTTTAAGATTGCTTTGGCTATTCAAAAATAGCAGATATACAAGCTCATAGTGCGGCACCGAGTGCCGCGCTATGACCTTGTAGATCTGCTATTTTTGAAAAGAATCTTTGAATATGTATGTTGTTTTAAAGCGAACAAAACAATTTGAGATGGGGGTCCGTGGCCAAACACATATCATTTTGGTGGTCCTTGACATGAGAAAAGTTTAAAAACCACTGATATTATAGCAGCATAGGTTTTTTTTTTAAACTGTTTGGATTTAGAAGACATTTGATTTGTAGAATCCCCCAGAAGCAAAGATTCCAGTTAAAAATGTTCGCTTTAAAAATATATATATTCAAAGATTTGCAAAGATTTTCACAATTTTTAAAAAAAAAATGCAGATCTACAAGCTTGTAGATCAACAAGCACTTGTGATCTACAAGCACTCGGTGCTTGTAGATCTGCTATTTTTGTGTCATTTTTTTAAAATGACACATTCTTTCCCTGTCTAAATGGGTTAAAATTGTATTCAAATGTCCTTTATAATATAAAGTGCTTCTTAGTGCTCTTAATGTTTTGGTGTAAATATTTTGTGCCTTCTTGTTTTTTCTCGTCTTCTAGTGACAAAGAAGGACGTCGTGAAATCACATGCGTCAGTCCTATGTGGTGAGCAGAGTGGAAGAGATTTCGTGAGCGGCCTGAATACTGCGTCTTAGAAAGGCAACTAGTATTCTGACTGTTTCACGACAAAGGATGTCCTCCTTGATCAAGGTGAGCATCATAGTAGGGCAGGGGAGAGGGTCCCACAGCACCCGAGTGACATTTTTTTGTAACCTGTTTTTTTAGGACCCTTATGGTGTCTAGTTCAGATTTCTCATTGTTGCCCTGGTCAACTAATGTCCCATGGGGTTCATTTTTAACCTAGTGATGACCTGGTGATACAACCCGAACCATAAAATGGAGATAATAGAAAATACCATAACTCTTGAAGTAAATAACATACAGAGACAAATTACAATTTTTTTTCATATCATTTTGACCCAAGGAATTAATTAAAGTGGTTATTATTAAGATTCAAGCACATCTTGACTCTATTTCAGGATAGAAACTGAAAATAACTAACAGAAAATAAAAGGTCACTGACATGGTACAACCATTCTGAAAAACACACAAAATACAAATTTCTGGCTTACGTTTACGCATAATATAACTTTCTAAAGTAATCAAAACACAATTTCACTGATCTCATCATCAAACTCCACCTCATCCTCTTCCCTCTCATTCTCTTTCACTATAGAAGACCACAGGCTGAGGTCTTCTATTATGAAAGAGAATGATGCCAGCACTCACGTTCCCTCAGTTACTTTTGTTTTTCTTGAAAAGTAAAATACTTGATTACGCTGAGGAAGGCATTGAGCCGATACGCGACCATTAGATTGCCTGTTTACTTTTCAAGTAAAATAAAATAAAAGTATGTGAGGGACACAACGTGAGTGCTGGCGTCATTCTCTTATACTTGGAACCCCGGCATCACCGGGCAAGCTGCCTTTTAATAAATAAACTTATTTATGACATATTTTCTACAGATGATGCTCAGCAAGATGATGGCCTCTGTCTGAAGGACTACGAAACACTTACCGGTTCGGTAACTTTAGACCAGACAGTTCCATCATGCACCACCAGAGTTAATGAAAGCAGAGGAAGAGAAGCCGCTAGACTCCTACTCCTACTCCACTCCTGCTAAGAGTCCAGGACTTCTGCTGTTTTCTGCCACCAATCTATGGATTGATCTTCATTTCCAATCTTCAGTGGAAAGTTTGGAAACTACAATGCAGGAAGTCCACACCTGGTTGGATTCTACCAGTCCATCCCCAGTAATTCTGAAACGTTTTCAATTTCAAGGGATCGCAGAGATTATTATCTCTGCGATCCTCTGGGAATTTAAATCTGGTGCCTTGTGTATTTCTGCTGTTGGGTAGCTCTCTTGTCCTGCCCAGAGAGCTGTATGAGCTCAACATGGAGGCACTGGTATTGTCTGGTATTGTCTCGTGGAGATCGGAGCCTGCAGGTGTCATCATGCTTAAGGCTTAAGGCAACTCTTTCGTCCGATCTTTTGTCTCATACCGAACCTTTGCGCCTGATGTCCACCACTGTCTTGTTTCTGTCTCACAGGGAATGTGGTGTTGGCTGGTTCCGGCCTAAACTAGACTTTAAAGTGCCAACGCAGGTAAAAAGGCAAGTTATTGCCCTTTCAACGGAAACTGACATCTGTAGGGAGTCTGGAAAGACTATGTTTGGTTCGAGGCCCCTACAGCCATCAAGGGATTCAGCTCATGACAAGGGGAATACAGCGTTTGATCTTGGGATGTACATTCCCAATTCCTTTTTTCATTTCGCAATATTCTTTTCCCAAATGTACAGTCATGAACATCAGTCAATTTGTGATCAGCTTTTCAATGTCATTTTCAATTCTTAATATATATATATTTTTTTAATGTAGTCGTGAATCAGTACATTTGTAATATTTCTTTAATGTATATATTGTATACCAGCATGTAAATACTTTATTTTAGTTTTTTCTATCATTAGATATAAAACTGATCTACAAGCTCACAACGCTGTGACGTGCTGTGAGCTTGTAGATCGGCTATTTTCGATTTGATTAAAGAGAGTTTTAATTGATCACACTAGCAATAGAATACAATAATAGAACCCCATTAAAGTGTGTAAAATGGAAAATACTAGTGTCGTGATTACATCCAGGTTGCACTAAGATAGGCACACAACAGCTACTGTTTTAATGTTGGAAAGTTGTGTACATGAGTCAAGTAGTTAATTATTGTAGTACGTTATTATGTACAGGAGATGGCGGTGTCGCACACATTACGCCTTTGGAATGGGTTTGGTGACTAATGCAAATTGCATTGAATCCAAGGCACTGAATGATGTTGAACACTTGCAGTAACAATTTAATCAGGTCATTCCATGAGATGGGTGCAATGTTATTTCTGTTTTAGATAAAGTAACCTATTTGATATTATACCAGTTAAAACACTTTTCATTTCCCAGAAAACATGTTTGTATGCATCTTTGTCTTTGTTCCAAAAGGAAATAAAACCATACAGTATTCCCTCACAGGATTGGTAATACTACTCTCTACAATCACAAGGGGCCTTATATTGGGTATTTGCTGAAGGATGCACTAGAGCAGTGGTTTTCAAAGTGGGGTCCAAGAACCCTCAGGGGGCCCTTGATGGGGTCCAAATAGACCCTTACAGGTCTGTAACTCCAAAACTTGACATTTAAAAGCTAGAGAACCACTGCGCTAGAGGAAAGGCCATGGGGTCACTATAATCAGTAGGGTTCATCCTACATTTCACTCAGTGGATTTAGAGATATATTCTATGCAAGTGGAACTTTGGCCCAACATTGTCATCATATACCAGAACTGTGACTCTTGAACACATAAAAACTTTGTGTCTAGTCTGCCATAGCGTGCCATGTTGTGCTGCTGTGACACACTTGATTAAATAACCGGCCATGAATCCCATTTGATTTCATATTAATGTCTCAACAAAGGGACGAGTCAACAGCCTGAAGTTATAGCAAAGCCTACTACTCCATATAATAAGCAGTGTATCATTCTGTTGTACACCACGTTCAAATCAAATCAAATCAAACTTTATTTATATAGCACATTTACAACAATCAAGATTGACCAAAGTGATGTACATGGAGGGTAACAACAGAAACAGGCCCGTGCAACAACGTAGTCACAGGACAGAGCAAAAACTAAAACATGTGAAACAAGGTAAATTACAAAAGTTTAAACAACATTAAAAGCTGTTAATCCATTTTGTGCCAGTTCTCTTAAAAAGAAAATGATTGAATAAAAGATACAGGCCTATATTGTTACGGGAAATGTTCACTTCTGTCCTTGTCTGACTTTCCTTTGCCTTTAGTCAGCAACCCTTACTCATTCAGAATGTTACATTATATTTATGGGGCAGTAGATAATGTCCAGTCCAGTCCAGTTGTGGCAATAAAAACATACTTGGATTCAGTGGTGGAAGAAGTACTCAGATATTTTACTTAGGTAAAAGTAACAATACCACAATATAAAAATACTCTGTGACAAGTAATAGGCCTGTGTTCAAAATGTTACTTGAGTAAAAGTACAAAAGTATTGACATCACAATATACTTAGAATACCAAAAGTAAAAGTGCTAGCAGATCTACAAGCTCACAAAACTGGAAATACTCCAGTAAAGTAAAAAAATACCTCAACATTGTACAGTAGCCTACTTACAGTACAGTACAGTACTTGAGTAAATGTACTCAGTTACTTTCCACCACTGTTTATGGGGCAGTGGATAATGTGTAGCCCAGTCCAGTTGTGGCAATAAAAACATAGTTGGGTTTTGAGTTGAACAAGTAAAGCAAACAGAGCAGAGAGAGTAAAGTATACTTGGTATTCAGACAGGTATTAGCTCTTCATGCTTCAGATCAGCTGACTAGTCCTCAGCCCTTCAGGTCACGTGTCATTATTCAAGTTTCAGGAAACCTTCTATTTTTTCCCCCTTCGGAAAACGACCGACCTAAGTCCCGCCTCCTGCCTCGTTCCCATTGGCTACATTTGTCAAATCCACGGTGGTGGAAAAAGTACTCATATTTGTTTTACGTAAGTAAAAGTATCAATACTGCAATGTAGAAATTCCCTGGTACAATTAAAAGTCCGGAATTCAAAATGTACTAAGTATTAGTATAACAATGTACTTTAAGTATGAAAAGTAGAGAGTACTCAATAGGGCTGGCAAAGTTCGCTTGGGTGGGGGAGTGATTTGGGGGGCGTGGCCAAGATTCACCATGTTGGTTGGGTCACTACCAGTCTACAGACCCATCCAACAGGGTACACTACTATATAGCTAGTACACACAGCGGTACATCCAAAGAATTACATCAACAATGTTAAAAGCCAACTGCAAAAACAAACTTTCAAATGTATAAAATGTATAATCTTTTGAAAATAGCAGATCTACAAGCTCAAAATGCTTGTAGATCGGCTATTTTCAAATGGCCGAAATGTATGGGCTGAAGTGGTTACTGTATGTTTTGTAATAATAATCAAAATCTACAAAGTAACCACTGTAAGTCAACGTCACATGAAGGTGTCTTATTTGAAAACAAGGTACATTTACAGGTTACTATGTGTATAAAAAAGGAACCTCATCAGGCTCAAAGAGGAGTAAAATGGTCTCTGCCCATCCATATTATAATGTGATCATTAACAAGTGAGGCAACTGGTGATCTGATCATCATCATCAGGATTCGGTTATATTTGCATTGAATGAAAGCACTGCATAATGATAGAATGGCCTATGCATTTTAGCCATGTGAAAGAATTCGGTTCTATTTGCATATAATCATTTTATGTAGAAAGACTATGTATTTTATTTGAAAACATGTACAGGTTACTATGTACATAAAAAGGGAACAGATAATGTATCTACAGAGCATAACCTCATATCTGCTTTTACTATGCAGAAGGGTACTATTACAAATAGTTTCAGAACCACACTGGTGCACAAGTTAGTCAGATCACAGCATGCTCAGACAACTTTGTCAAGGATTGTCATGTCCTGCCCACTCCTGGTTTATGCTAGCCTGATTATCAGCCTGTTTGGAACCAGGCTAGGTGTATGCATCAGAGTGATGGGTACCCTACCATTTAATATATGGTACTTGTTGCGTATAGTGCCTATAACCCTCTCTACATGGATCCTGAGGTATGCTATCTTGCGTGTTTCTTCCACGTCTTTTTCTGTCATCTGGGCTGTCAGACAACCAAGCCATGCATCGTCTCTTTGTTACGTCGGGAGACCTGGCTGGCTTCCATTTGGGAATGCGGTGAAAAGTTAGTCCGTTGTCCATTTTAGCCCCTTTATTCTCAACTTGTCGATGGTGAGAAGCCGTGGAACAGTTTTCATACAACAATTCATTCCCATTTTGGCGAAACACTGCTGAAAGAGCACTAACTAGCAGGCTACTATTAGCGAACCTCCGAGTGAAGGGAGATGTCGACCCCACCGACCGGGGGCGGGGCTAGCCGCAGCCGCGGAGTGACACCAGCCTTGCCAGCCCTATAGGCAGAATATGTCCCATTTCACAAGTTATACTCCAGTAAAGTAAAAAACGCCTCAAAATTGTACTTATAAGTACAGTACTTGAGTAAATGTACTCAGTTACTTTACGCCACTGCAAATCCATGGATGTCATTGGCTCCCCGGGGCTGCGGCTACGCTACAGTGTAACCATGGCTGAATTAAACCACGCCTCCTCCTTCAAACTGGCTTCATGTGAAATTGATATCTCTCTGATTCTCTCCCAGAGATCAACGACTGGAGTTTCACTGGTTTAAACCAAGGCAATGATTATATAAAAGTGGACTAAAAGAACCGAACGATCCGTGTGAAGGTGAGCTGATAAGATAACTAACAATAACGATCAACAACGACGAGTCTGTTGTTTGTTTACCTCCTTGATCAAAGTTTAGAAGAACTTTGTTTCAACTTCTTCTTGCTGATCTCAAGGTGTCCACTGTCTGTCTGTCTGCCTGTCTGTCAGTCAGAGCCTGTTATTTATTATTTAGATCCTAAAGCTCATTCAGGCGTTTCGTTATCAAGGATTTGCGGGGTTGGTTGGTTCAGATTGTTGTTATTAGAACACTGATCGATGTAGCATTGTGTATGTCGTCAGTTGCTGACTCTGTCATTCTAGCCTTGGATCAAGACTATCATAGATTTTTTTTATATCAATCAAAATCTATAAAAAATACATCCATGATAGTCTCGTCTTGATCCAAGACTTCTGTCATTCAAGCTGCCTTTTATTATTATTATGTGTGGCTGCGCACGCAGTTGTGATATGATCTTTACTGCAGTATTGCCAGTTGTTTACTAGCCTTGGATCAAGACGGTCATGTCATATAATATAATATAATATAATATAATATAATATAATATAATATAATATAATATAATATATGACAGTCAGTCTTGTATCAAGGGAAGGCTGGTTGTTTACCAGTCTGCAGATATTGCATAACAGCAATGAGTGGGATTTTTATATTTACCCAGTGGTGGAAAGAGTACTCAAATGTTTTACTTAGTAAAAGTACCAATACTGCAATATAGAAATACTCTTTACTACAAGTAAAAGTCCAGAATTAAAAATGTACTTGAGTAAAAGTACAAAAGTATTGGCATCAAAATATACTTAAAGTACCAAAAGTAAAAGTACTAAACTATTTGAAAATAGCAGAGCTACAAGCTCACATTGTAGATCTGCTATTTTCAAATAGCCTATGTATAAAATAGGGCTAAATTGGTTAATGTATGTTTCATAATATCATTCATAATTTATATCTGAAAAGTAACTACTAAAGTTTTCAAATAATTGTAGTGGAGTAAAAGTACAATATTTGCCTCTGAGAGTGGAGTAGAAGTAAAAGTACTGAAAACTGGAAATACTCCAGTAAAGTAAAAATACATCAAAATTGTACTTAAGTACAGCACTTGAGTAAATGTACGTAGTTACACCACTGTATTTACCAGAAGAAGGGTTGACCATCTGTTTGACATACAGTGGAGTTCAAATGGGCAAAGGGTCATTACTGTACATTAAGGTCTATAAACACAACCATATACATGGAGCTATTGTGCAGTAACAACCACATGCTGTTTGAGATGACATGACACACAGCCTTTCACAGGAGTATTTTGTTGGCCAGTGACTCATTGCCTAAGAGACCGTACTAGTCTTATAGTAGCAGTGGTGGAAAAAGTACTTTTTACTTAAGTTCAAGTATCAATACTGCAATGTGGGGGAAAAAAAGTATTGGCATCAAAATATACTTAAAGTACCAAAAGTCTAAAATGTATTCAAATCTTTTGAAAATAGCTTCAAATAGCCAACGTTTAGTAAAAGCACAATATTTGCCTCTGAGATGTTGTGGAGTAGAAGTAAAAGTATTGACATTTGGAAATACTACAGTAAAGTAAAAGTACCTCAAAATTGTACTTAAGTACAGTACTTGAGTAAATGTACTTAGTTACTTTCCACCACTGCTCATTGCCTAAGAGACCTTGGTAGTATATCTAGTCTTAGTAGTAAAGACTTGAGTTGTGTTTCGGTGATGACCAGGGTTGTTGTGAGTTTAATGCAAAGCCAGTAGAGAAAACCCTGTTCTTTTTACTCATTGCTTATAGGTCATATTGAGGTTAACCTCACCAGCTAAGGACTAGAATGCTGACTTTGGGAAAGCGTGGTAATATGACTTCACATGTCACAAGCAGAGACATGTGAAATCCTGGAGGACAAGTATGCGCAGTCATGTAAATGTGGGTGGAGGGGTACAGTACATGTACTGTATGCTTGAGTCTATGTGTTACTCGAGCCGTGCCATTTCCTCTGCCACTTCAGTGTTTGCATTGAGGCAAAACCAGTGGAAAGTCAATATCAGCCTGGCCGAATAAACGTATTGCTGTTTTATTTGTTTTTCGTCTAGTTTATTACGATTGCATTAGGCTGACTTTCTTAGAAATGCATAGGGCTGGTTTCGACCAACTGATCAATCTGGTAGAAATCCTACATTTGACAAAATGAATAAATAATACATTAGAGAAGTGGTACATCAGTTGTTGTATTGCACAGATGTACACAAAGTGCCATGTTTTTATTTTCTTGATAGTCAGTTTGCCTTAGTTATCAACAATCAATTTAATTATGACACCAAAATAATATATTTCCAACAGATTTTGATTTCCCATTTACATATTATAACCTTATTTAAATGATTTTCTTCTTCTTCACCGGGAGGTCATTGTAATGACCATTAGACTCAATACCCCACAATAACCCACCCAGTCTCCCAGACTCCCTCCCTAGTCAGAGTTCAGAATTTGAATGAATGTAGAATTATGTGCAGGATGTAAATTGCATACAGATGTGAGGGGACTTAATTTAACTGACTTTTGGCTATAAAAAATAGCAGATATACAAGCTCATAGCGCGCTAAGCTCGGCACAGATTGCCGTGCTATGAGCTTGTAGATTTTGGAAAATAAATCGTGAAAATGTGTGCAAATCTTTGAATATATATATATATACATTTTTAACTCAAATCTTTGCTTCTGGGGGTCCGCGGACAAATGCATATCATTTTGGGGGTCCTTGTACCTTTTTTTTTGAGAGAAAAAAGTTTGAGAACCACTGATATTATCGCAACATAAGTAAAATAAAAAAAAAACTGTTAGGATTTAGAAGACATTTGTAGAATCCACAGAAGCAAATATTTGAGTTAAAAATGTTTGCTTGAAAAAATATATATATTCAAAGATTTGCAAAAAAAAATCACGACTTTTCAAATAAATATCAGATCTAACGCGCTATGAGCAATTTTTGAATAGCCCAAAGTATAAAATAATGGTTATAGCTTGAATGGGTTGAAAGAAAAATCCTCTCTCTCACACTTATGCCAGTGTGCCAGAGTGATCACCCTCCCCTGTGCCAACGTTCGCACCCGTGCCTAAGGTTGCCTACCCCTGGTACAGCCTTTTGTGTTTTCAGTGTCACCTATAATGACAACCGTTCCAAATTGTGTCCAGGTCGATGACGGTCTTTTATTTAACCATTCCTTTTTCAGGAATGGACGTCAAGACCCCTTCTGACATCAGCTGAACATCGCCCTCGCAGGGATGGCTAGCGGAGCGCCGTCTGACGCCAGCCCATCCTCTGTAGCCTCAAATGGAACGGGAAGTGGTAGAGAAGTGGGTTATTACGAGGAGGTTGGCAACAAGTAGATGAACACAGGTTATTTTAGGTGGGTCTGTATTTTTAGATAAGAGGAAGAAGGTCTTTCTTCTTACAGTAGACAACTTGTATAATAGTTGAGTTGTGGAGTGGCGGGGGAGGGGGAGTAGTAGTGAATGAGATGGAGTGTGGGGAGAGTGTGCTGTGCGGGGCCGGGGAGCTGGAGTTCGACCCCGACATTGTGAGCGAGGAGGCCGGAAAACTCTATTCAGAGCTACAGGTAAAACATTTCTTCTCCTCTGCACCTTTCTGTGCCATTTTGGTTGCATGAAAGTGCATATTTCACTGGAAATTCACAGCTAGGGTATCCTGCATAACCTCACACAGCTCATGCAGTTCATGTACATCTCACAGCAGAATAGAATAGAGTCCATAGATATAGAAACCTAGATACCTCATTGGCCTCTGCAGTTCATTGGAGCGACTGGTATCTCAATACAAGGCTCTTCCGCGGGGCTGTTTGACTACTGACCAATCACATCGCGTTAACTACTGGCCAATCACAGCGCGTCTAACTGACTAGTTGCTGCGCGGCTGCCTCTTAAGAAAAGACCCACCCCACCTGCCTCTGATTGGCCTACTGATCGCCCCCTTCTGTGACGCACACGGAAGTTTCCAGCTTGCCCCCCACAAGCATAGAGGAAGCAGAAGTGCGTAAGAGATGCCGACGCTTCAGAGCCAGAGGAGGCGTCTACCTTTATATGTCTATGATAGAGTCCCCCAGAATAGAGTCCCCCGGCAGTGTTGCCAGATTCTGTGAGAGAAACAAGCAACCAGGTCTAGGAAAACCAGCCCAAAAGAAGCGACTATGGGCCACATGAGCACTTTAACATGTACATCAGCTATTTGAAAATAGCAGATCTACAAGCTCACAACGCGTCCCGATGCGACGCGCTGTGAGCTTGTAGATCGGCTATTTTAAAATAAAATCTTGCGGGGAAATTATAATAAGCAGATCTGGCAACCCTGTCCCCCGGGGATCTATAGTAGGCCCCCCTCCTTCTTTTTTCCCTCTAAACCACATCTATTCGCAGAAATTAGCTTGAGCTTGTAGATCTGCTGTCTTTGCCGAATGTTCACTCCAGAATGGGGATGCTGCGGTTCATGTGGTTAATCTAAATCGATAAAAATGTATAACAAAACACATGATGAAATAAAGGCTGTAATGAATATCTCTTCTGAATATTCAGTTACTCTGAAGCCTAGGATAAAATACAGTTAATAATTTAAGGGGTGGAATCAACACCATCTCTTGCCGGCAGCCACATGCTGGCACATTTGACTGTGGATAGAAGATTTATCAACCCTACTAACAACTTTGGCAGATTACCTGCCATCATTGAGGGGTATTTCATAAAACCTATTGTATGTAGTTAGTGCAAAAGCAGGAAAGAGAGACCCAACTCTTAACTCTTAGGTCCTGCCCTCGGGTAGGAGATATGCTGCCCCTGTATTCAAGAAGACAAAGGGCAGTGCCAGTTTCATGGCTTAATAAAGACAAACCCCCTAATCCCTGATCCTCCTTACCTGGTTCGAACTGGACTTGTTTGCTCTCTTTTAAAGACCCTTTTAAATTATTTTGTATAGAATTTAAGTACTTCTTGTCTTTATTGTTGGTTGCTGGGTGTTTTTAATTGTGGTGTATTAATTATGTATTGTCTTGTTGTCTTGAGTGTAAACATTTTTGGGTTCTCACAATGCATATTTGTGCTCAAACACGAAGACTTATATAGTACATGTGCACAGTAATGAGCGGGAAAATATCTGTTAGTTTACATATGAATTGTCTCCAGAAAATATACTTTTATTAGACCAAGTAGTATAGACAAACTGTCATACATATTACATAACAAAAAAAGACAGTGGTGGAAGAAGTACTCACACTTCTTACTTAACACATTACCTGCCAATCACGGATATGGCCATAATTATTATTTTTTTAAATCATACCGTGGTGGTCGGATTTAAGGGGTGGCGGCCCGCCACTGCTTAATGCATATAGGGGAAACACTGCCCGAGCAAAGTTATTTTCCTTTGTGGATGATAAAGGACATCTAATCTAATCTAATAGTTATTAGACTCTGTGTGACACCGTGCTATAAAGTCGGGGCAGACACCCTCCCTACAGGTAGCCAACAGTGGCGATTGGCAGCGTGAGCGACAGGAACCACAGCACACATTGGGGACATTGAGTGGATAGGAAAAGAAACGGTTGCTCGGAAAGCAGCATGGATTGCCTGTTCAATCTTTAGCTATCATCTAATGCAGGGGTCTTCTAAGTTTTTTCAGGCCAAGGACCCCTTAGCTGAGAGAATTACGAAGCAGGGACCCCCCACTACACATTGTATAAATTGTGTTGCAGATTAAACCTTTTCATATATTTCAGAAACTTGTTTGACAGCACTCTCATCAGTGTTGTGTAAATTCATGTTTTTTGTTGTTGTTTGTTGACTTATCTTTTCTATGTTGTATTTTCAGACCTTTAACCACTTAAACTCTGAATACTAAGTAAACTTGACCATTGACTCTGTACTTGGTCTGCTCTTTTTTCCCCTCTACACCAAACCTCTTTGCCGAAAATAGCCGATCTACAAGCTCACAACGCCTTGGCGTTGTGAGCTTGTAGATCTGCTATTTTTGGCTAATGTTCCCCTCAGAATAGGGATGCCAGGGTTTAAGTGATTTAAAGTAAAAAAAAAAAGTATGATCCTCCTATCACACAGAGATTTGTTGGCCCCCCTGTAGTAATTCTGAGGACCCCCTAGGGGTCCCAGACCCCCTAGTTGAAGACCACTGGTCTAAAGAACTGCAGCGAGAAGATGGATCATCACACTGTCCCTTTGCTTCCCCCCCAGACGGTGGTTGAGACCCATGGGGCCGGTGTGGTGGAGTCTCTGGTGCCCATCCTGGTGTGGGTGCTGGAGGGCCTGGCCAGCTGCAGGGCCCAGCTCAGGGACACGGAGCAGGAGGCGGAGAGGGAGAAGGCGGAGCGAGAGGCGCTGCTGGAGCGCTACCAGGCCGAGAAAATACTGCGGAGAGAAAACCAAGAGGTGAGAAAAAGTGGTGAGCTGTTGGTTTTGAGGTGTGTGTGTGTGTTGTTTTATGATTGAAGATTTTTAGAGGTAGGTTTACAATTAGAAAAAGTCAAGAAGTTAGGATTAGGGATTAGAATTAGAGCTAAACATGATTTATACTCTGTTGCGTGCCGGTGCAAATAACTGATCTACAAGCTCCACAACTGTGGGCTTGTAGATCTGCTATTTTTCGGCTGTAGGCTTATGGTTAAAAAATGATGCATTCATAAAATCCCTGTCTTAAAATGTTGACGTCCTCCTCACAAGTATAGGAATACAAACGTGTGTGTGTGACCCATGTCAATCTGTGTAGTAGAGATGCTGCAAATATTTTCACAATCTGTCACATTCTTTTTTCGATTATTTGACTCTAAAAAAAAAATATATATATATATAAGTTTGTTTTAAATCAGAAATTATCTGAACTCAAAGACATCATTGTAACTAAATAAAATCAAATTAAATACATTTTCCAGTGATCGACTAATCATTCGCTACTAGTGTATTTTTAGGTTTGTTTTAGCTGTAACTTGTTTAGGGTGGCTATTGATAATTCCTGTTTTCGAATAAACGAAGTGTGTTTTTGGGTCATGTTTTTATACAAACGAATCAACAAGAAAAAAATTGAATAACTGATGTACCCCTAAACTTGTTTTTGTGCAGAGGTATCTAGAGCTAGATGACCAAATGGAGCAGGAGAGGAGGGCCATGAGGGGACGAGACAAGGAAAGAGAGCGGCGGGAGAGAGAGCTGGAGAAGAAAGCCAGAGAGCAGGCTGACCAGTGTGAGTAGTTATTGTAGGTTGAACTAACAATATGTCTAGGACAATGGTTCTCACACTTTTTAATTTCAAGGACCCCCATAACTCTGAGAGTGTACAAATGGAACCAAATGGACCCGCAAGGGTCCATTTGTACACTCTCAGAGTTACAGACCTGTAAGGGTCTATTTGGTACCCCCTCAAGGAACCCTGGGGGGTGGTCCCTGGACCCCCACTTTTAGAAAAATCTAGGAAATGCTGTTTTTCCTGTGACACTGCACGGCACAACGTCCACAGTTGATACTACGATCGCTGGGGGAATAATCAGATGATGCCAATAATTCAATTGAAGCATTCACATGCACAGCATTAGTCTAATTACGACAGTAACCCAGGTTTACATTATCTTACTCAGAAGGATTTGCAATTGCTTGTCAATACTTCTTATATTCTGTGAAATGTGTACTTGCACGTTCTCCTCGTGTTTAGGCCTGTCACAATTATTACATATTACATTACGCTTTTTGGTCTAGGGGGTCCCCAGCTAAATTTGTTAATACAGCATCACAATCATTTTAACCACTTTAGCCATTATTTTATAAGTTGGTTGTTCAAAAATAAGCAGATATACAAGCTGTACATCTTTTTGTATTGGAATCTTCTCCTCCCTGGCACAAAATATTTTCAGATGGGTGTCCACGTCCAAATACATATAAATGTGTGGGGGTCCTTGAGATGAAAAATATGTGAGAACCACTGACTTTATTATGCTAGAACTAATTAAATGAAAACTTAATGTTTTCGGGATAGACAGGATTCAGGACAACTGGCTTGTATTTCTTCGTGACATCTGGTCACCGTAGTGCTGTGTGTCAGTGTTGATTTCGTCGACTAAAACTATGACTAAAAATGTTCGTCGACTACACTTTTTCACTGATCAAAACTAAACAAAAAAGAAATAAAAACTAAGCTATGATGACTAAAACTAAGACTAAATATATTGACAATTTCGTCAACAAATAAAAACTAGACTAAAATGTTAGTGAGTGACTAGTGGAGAAGAGCTCCAGTAGAACTAAAAGACAGAAACATGTCCGGTATTGCGCTCTGAAAATAGCAGATCTACAAGCTCTCAACGCGTCGCAGCGCGACGCGTTGAGAGCTTGTAGATCGGCTATTTTCAGCATGCAACGAAGTGTAAATGACATTTCAGATGACTAAAATATGACAAAAAACTAAATGGAATCTTATTCAAAAGACTATGACTAAAACTAAATCAGAATTTGCTGTAAAAATCAACACTGTGTGTGTTTACTTGAACGATGAGTCTGTGTTGTGTTCGTTGCAGTGGTGGCATTGGAGGAGCAGAGGGCCATCCTGGGCAGAGAACTGAACACACTGAAGCACACTCACAACAAGGTCAGATTGCACTGTTTTAATGTACAGCCTGGTGTCCTGTTTTATGACTTTTGGCTCTTTTTCTCTTTTATCTCTTCCCCTCATTATTATTTCACACACTTTTTCTTCTCATATCCTTTTGCTTTGTAGTTGACGCTCTCGTATCGGGAACAGCTGGAAAAGAGAAGGGAATCAGAAAGAGAGTCTCCTTTAAGGTTGCTCACTTTATTCTACTGCAATTCATATACTGTAGCACACATACAATAACTTAAAACTGGTTGCTGGTGTGATGGAAAATTACTTGTATTCTATATTTAAAAAAATAAGCTATGCTCAATATGTTGTCTTTGCAGACAGATGCCTTTGTCTAGTTCTCTCTTATCTTGTTTTCATGTAGCGGCTGAGCATTCTGTTTGTTTGAGGTTACTGTGTGCAGTCAGGGTCAAGATTGTAAGCCATATGGGTCGGGTAGAAACCTTGTATGTGGAAAAAGAATAACCTGCACTCCAATGGATCCTATGTAGTTATTATTTAGTCACAAGCTCTTGTTAATAATTTTCAATGGTTAAACATAGAACCCACAGACAGACTTTCAACCTGACGTCCCTATTTTGGGCATGCCATTACTCGTATAGTGATAGTTTTAAAAAATAATAATAATCGCAATAATAGCAGACAACTTGTCGCATTTTTAAGCGTTTTTTCGCTTCTGTAGCATGACACTGTCATACAATGAAGTTTAAAATAGGGCATTCATTTATTTAAAAATAAACGGTAAATATGGAGGTACATTAAGGTTTCTGCTTGACAGCGACGATGTGGTATTAGGATATGCTGGTGAAAATGTTTGTGAGGAAAAGATATCTATAAACGTCATGATATAACTTTCTAATGTTTGTAGAGACGCTTAGACACTTTCCCAAGGAGTATACTGTAGACCTGTTCTCTAAATACTTCCGAACATTAAACCAGACAAAGAGTGATGATTTGTGTATTCATCTTCATTGATTCATCTCACCAGTGTTTGTGACAAATAATAGAGGCTGCAGTGGAATCTCCATGACACTGGACAGATTTAACCCCAGCTTACCCTAACTTTTTATGAAATGATTACAAAACTCAACTCGACTATCCACACCACCTCTTATAAAAGCAATGATGACATGACAGAAGCATTGAGTTATTGAGTTTTTAGCCAGAATGTTTTGTGAAATCACACTGTGTATATCACGGTACATTTTGTCTTTAGGAATCATTTACTTCCCAAGAGTTCAGAGATGATGTCGTCATCAGATCCCAGCCTTAATGAAAAAGTAAGCCAGCTCACATTTTCACACTCTCTTAATATGTAGCATCTATGTTGTAAACAATTTTTAAGGTGGTTTTCATCTGATTGCTGATGTTTTTCGCCAACTCGCTTTTTTCAGACGACTACCGGTACTCCAAAACCCGACCCGATTTCTTCTCCTGCACCCTCGGAAGACTCTGGAGTCAAGGAGACGGAGGTGATTGACATCGCGGTGAAGCCAACCACGTCCCCGTCCTTCATCAATGACATCATAAGCTCCACCCCTGAGCTGGCACAGTTCCATGGTCTTGTCGTGGATGCCAGGTATGTTATCTGTTAACATTCTGAATGATGTCAAGTTCAAGTTTGTTGTTGAGGAGTTTTCATTGGCATAATATGCTTAGACACCACATAGACCCAATTTAGTCAAATTTAAAGGCTGTGTACGTGATCTTTTTTTGTTCAAACTTAGTGTTTTTGTTTTGTTTTGCTAAAAGGTAAAAACTGCAATAAAGTGTTTGTTCAGTAACAGGAGTCTCCCCATCTCTCCTGCTCTTTAGTAAACAGAAAATCCATTTTTAGTTTGGGATACCAGTTTCATCCAATCAGGAGAGAGAACCCCCAATAAAGCTCATTTATCAGTTCCAGGTCCAATTTTGTCTGCGCATTTGTTTTGTCTCATCACTTCCAATTTCACTTGTTAATCCTGTATCCCGCATGAGTTCTTTCTCCTTATTGGATGAAATTGCTATCCTGACCTTTTATCTACTAAAGAGCTGGAGAGACTGGGAGACCTCTGTTGCTGAACAAACACTCTGTAGCTTGCTATTGAAATATAGAGCTATTAACTAACACTTATTTAAACAAATAAGTATCACATCACCTTTTAATATATCGTCTCTGTCGGGTGGAAACCTCATACGTCCAAAACTGTTACTTTTCAGGATTTTTTTTTTTTTACAAAAGAAGCAGATCTGCAAGCTCAAAACGCGTCGCTTCGCGCCGCGTTTCGAGCTTGCGGATCTGCTTCTTTTGATGCAATATTGTGTGATGTTGTAGTATAAACAAGTAGGGCATTTATATACGAGAAAAAAACAACAACGTTAAAATATGGAGATAAGAGGTTTTTGCCCGATAGCAACGATATATTGTGTACCCGCTTAGAACAAGCACCCCGTTAGACACCAAAGAAGCGTCCCAGGACGAGAACAGCGTGGAGGAGGAGATGAGAGAGGCCACGGCCACGGCCAAGGCGGAAGACCAGGAGAGAGTAGAGAAGACAGACAAACACAAGGAGGAAGAGCAGCAGCAGCAGGAGGATGATGACAACGAGAGCATGGAATGGGACCTGAGGAACACGGACTCTTTGTTCTCAGAGCTGTCAGAGCTCAGCCGTGACTACGTGGAGAGTGTGGACTGTGGCAAAAGAGGTAAATATTTAGGAAGCGGCTGTGCTTTACCCTCTTTCTCACTTGCGTGGGACTGTGTAGCTAGCTACTTGATTGATTGAATATTGATTGAATACTTTATTTAGAAGTGTGCAGAGAAAAAGCACATGGAAGTACAGTTTACAATACAAGGTCAACTAAAATGGATTGCCCAGGAAAGCCGCAATGGCTAGGTTATGACTTTTATAGAGGCCAGTTTGGAATTGTAGCCTCCTGACAGTTTTGAAAGTGAGTAGGGTTTTACACTCCTTCACTACCTTTCGTAGGGCATTCCACATTTTTGTTGCATAGCAGGAGAACGAGTTCAACCCCTTTGTGCCAAATCTGGGTTGGACATGATCAGTGGAGCTGCCTCTGGTGTTGTGATTGTGGACTTCATTAAAGTTTAGATTTACTTTTAGATGACTGTATGTTACTGTACTATCATAGCACCGTTCTGCAGCCCGTTACGTTTCGTAACAAGAGTGGGCTCTCCAGCCATCGTCCCAAGCGCTGAAAGGCACAGGTCCACATTGTAGCGACAGAGTAAACAATGTTACATGGAAACCTTTGCTGTTGTCATCATTATGAAAGTTTGTTAAACTTAACTTTCAAGTGAAGTTTATGGGGGGGGGGGGGGGGTGAGGAGTCTTGCCTGCTGCGCTGAACCAATGTTGTCTGTCACAGTCTCAGTGTGACCAGACATACACACACACACACAGGTGTGCGGCCGAGCGCGCACAACATAGACGCATTAGTTGACGTCGACGTAGCAGCATATTAACTTGCTGTGTGCAGTGCATGCTCTCAAACTTTATTGTTGATCATGCGTGTCGTGATGAAAGCATTTGGTCAGGAAATTAGTCATCATTAGATTCATTACTATTCTAATGGTAATTTCAACGTAAGATTTTTTTCATATTTGAAATCTATTTGACTCCCGAAGACGGCACTATATTGTACCTCATATTTCTAATTCAGTGTAAGCAACGCTTAGTGCCCTGCTCATGTGTGCTTGCTTACCAAACACAGTAGGCCTCTAGATTGGGGGCAGTTAACTGATGCTCTTGGCCGATAACTACCCAACTCATGTTTTCTCTGAGTTCCATACAGGCACTAAGGAAATAACCTGCCAGATTCTCATGTAGTGATCCTAAACCGCTGGGTGTGGGTGGTTGTGTCAACAATATTCTGCTGACAGTGTCCAATTTCAACTAAATGACAGCCATATCTAACCAGCAAACAGACATTAAATCTTCTCTTCCTCTTTATTTAGTGAGAATCACATTGACTGGATAGGGCAGACAATAAAACAGCAAAATAAAAGAAAGAACAATACATCTGCTCTCCCCTGTAACTGTTTTTCTACAGCAATATAGTTTAGTTTCCACTTAATATCACAGCATGGCAAGCAGCACTGTTTGATTCTTTGATGGGAAATAACTTTGTGATCTCAGGACCTTGGCTGTCGCCTGTCCTACGAATGAGCCGTTCACAAAAAAATATATATTTTTAAATGGGTGGAAGGGAGGGTGTTCAGTAGGTCCAAATAGTCCAGAAAAGCTCTCCATGCATTTTCAAGTTTGGTTAATTTTGGAGAATTTCAGATTTCAGATCAAATGTTTTACCCAATGCAGGATCTTTTTAATCTATCTACCCTAACCCTAACCCTGAATAGCATGTGACGTTTAGCAAAGAGGTGAAGGCCTTATCCTTTGTGTAGCAGTGGGTGTATTGGGCCAAGCTGGAATTCAAAATATTACGATAAGAGGGTTAAAAGCCTTCTGATAGTATTCAAATATTTTGGGGGCAACTTACTGTGTTGGCCCACTTTTTAGTGCTTTAGCGACAGTTTTACTGCTGCTGTGTCAACTTGCGAACCCATGGCGTCAAATTCAGACCCCTGTGATTCTTCTCCACAATGTTCTAAATCCTTAATGCGATGCGTTTTAGGCTTGTAGAGCACACCGGGTCCGTCGTACAATGAACTTGAGACGGTTTTGTCTTTGCAAATCTTTGGTCTGAACTAGGCTTTAGTTGCGCTGCTAATAAATGTTACCATTTCTGCCCTCAAACTAGAGGCCATTGTGACAAATGACAAATTGCTGAAAATAGACTGACATTTCTCCCCAGATATTATACATTACAGACGTTGCAGATAATATGTGCCATATACATAATAATAATAATAATAATACATACAATTTATATAGCGCTTTTCTAAATACTCAAAGTCGCTTTACACAGCAGAATAAAAACAACTTTATTAGAATCGACTAGTTAAAAAGGATTAAAACTATAAAAGAGAAGTACAAAACAAAAAGGAGGGGCAGGGGTTGGGGTTTTATGTAGGGAATGCGATTCTGAAAAGGTGGGTTTTGTGTGTGGTTTTAAACATGGGCAGCTCTGATGTGAGCTGGGAGTGAGTTCCACAGTTTGGGGGCAGCCGCAGAGAAGGCCCTGTCACCCCAGGTTCAACCATCAACCTCTTATCTCAAGTCTTTGATTATTATCATAACAAAGGGAGGTGGAAATCATTTGGATAAAACTGCACATTTCTTCTCATAAGGACAACAGAACGTATATAGATTCTTTTCTCCCATTCTTTCAAATTCTCACAAAACCACATAAAAAATGGATGAATAGAACTGGGTGAGTGTGTCAGAGGTAAAAAAAACAAAACATATGTATATCTATATATATATATTTTTTTTACATGTCTAGGCATTCCACTGAACAGTTTGCAACATTTAGAGCTGTATAATCTTTAGTTCCCAGATCACTAACATTAAAATCCATCAAAAGTTGTGAGTACAAAGTCTTGGTATCCAGGCAGTATTCCTGTCATCCTGTCAACTATAAAGTAACTATAAATGTTCCATAAACTCTACTTCCTTTTCTACACCAGAGGTTCTGTCTGTGGTCTGGCAAGGCTTTCCCAAGGCCAAACAAATTATAAATATTTAACAAGCATGGATTAAAGTTCTCAGCCACCACGACCGATTTCAGTGCTGACTTCCATAGAAGTCAGCATCTCTTCTATGGAAGCATATCGCACACTCAAAATAGCAGATCTTCAAGCTCACAACACGTCACGCTGCGACGTGTTGTGAGCTTATAGATCGGCTATTTTCAGTTATTAGTTATTTTAAGATGAAAGAGTATTTGAAGTGGTCAAACTAGCGATATAATACATCTTCCATGAAACATGAATGGTCTCGGGTATTTCATAAAAGCAAAGGTCAAAGCCTCAATCTGTGATTTCTTCAACTGGTCGGCTGTATGTAGAACAGCAGCAACATACTGTAGGTTTTAGAATGATAATACCTAAACATCTTCATCTTACATACTGTACAGTGTACTGTGTTCATTATTTTTTTTAAGGAAACAAAGCACTAGTCACAAATCACAGATTGGGACAAAGTGGTTCAGTCATGAGATTTTATTTTTGCTTTATTCCATGAACAAGTAATACATAATTGCAGCCAACCATTTTCTGACCATAATTATCAAACAAAATAACCTGAAGAATCCATACATTTGAGGTTTCAAATTTAATTTATTTCTCTCTTGTTTCTTTCACTCTGTTTATTCAGGCAGTGCGGACCAGTTTGAGGAGATTCTTTCTCAGTATGAGGAACTAAAACAGACCCAGTGAGTTTCATGTTCAACTGCTGTGACCTTGCTTGCTCTGACTAGCCTGCTGTAACTGTCTGAGCGTGCACCCTCTGACTAGCCTGCCGTAACTATCTGAGCGTGCACCCTCTGACTAGCCTGCCGTAACTATCTGAGCGTGCACCCTCTGACTAGCCTGCTGTAACTATCTGAGCGTGCACCCTCTGACTAGCCTGCTGTAACTATCTGAGCGTGCACCCTCTGACTAGCCTGCTGTAACTATCTGAGCGTGCACCCTCTGACTAGCCTGCTGTAACTATCTGAGCGTGCACCCTCTGACTAGCCTGCTGTAACTATCTGAGCGTGCACCCTCTGACTAGCCTGCTGTAACTATCTGAGCGTGCACCCTCTGACTAGCCTGCTGTAACTATCTGAGCGTGCACCCTCTGATTTAACCTGTCAGTAGACACCCAAGCTACAGTAGAAGATTTTTTTTTTACAATGACTTATTTAGTTCAAGTTCAAGATTGTATTGTCCCACGCAGCAAAGGCATAATGCTCACAATGGACAAAGGAAATGTATAGTGCATCTCATGCAAATGATCAAGGACAATGTAAAGTGCTGAAAATGATGTAAAGAATGGGTAGATACTGTAATTTGGAGGATTACAAATGCGTAAGAAACTCCTAATCACTATCCCATTATCTTATGATCCCTTCCTCCATCTCTCTCTGTCTCTGAATCTTTTTCGTTTTCCATCTCTCTCCGTCTCTTTCTCTGTCTTTTTTCCATCCTACTCTCGCTCTCTGTCTCTCTGTCTCTCTGTCTCTCTCTCTCCCAGTGAGTTAGTGGATGCAGCCCGCAAAGCGCTGATATCCCGGGTTGAAGAGTTGACCAGTGAGCGCTCGGCCCTTCAAATGGAGGTGACCTCTCTCCAGGAGACCGTCTCCAGATTGGAGGGCAGGGCCAAGGAGCTAGAGGAGGAGGCCAAGAGGTGAAGAGGATTCTACCTCTATATGTTTGCTTATTTTAATCTCATGTGTGTTCTTTTTCAATAATGCTTTCCGGCTTTGGTGTGTCATTTCCTTTTTACAGACACCGGAAAGAACTGGAAGCTTGTCAGTCTGAAGACCCTGACGTAAGAAACCATTTAAGTATCATCAGCCGTGATGTTACGTGTGTATTTCCTTCCCCAAAGTGAAAGTGTTTGCTGCAAAATCAAGTTAACTTCCCTTTTTTAGCAGCCAAAAGCATTGTCTGGTTAAATGGCGCTGTCGGAGATACTGGAGTTCCAACATACTAATTTGACTCTACTGCGTAACACTCTAGAAATGATTGTCTCCTGTTGCGATAAAGAATAGAATTAGGACAAATGAGGGTGTGCAGGTAGCAGACGGGATTGTGTATCGACCACATAATCACAACTTCCCCCATGCCATTACTGTTGAAAGAAAAGTGTTGCGTGTCCTTCCTCTTCTCTGCCCCCTGTTTCTAGTTACCTTCTGCTGTCCTATCTAAAGAAAACAAAACCCCAAAAATGATATAAATGGCAATTATCTTTCCACTTGTCTTGTTCTCCCAATTTAGTGAGGCTAATAGACTAAATTGGGAGACCAGATACCTTATCCACTGCTATTGCAGTTGGTCCTAGTTTCATATCAACTAAAACAAATTTATTTTATTTACTTTACATTACTATAAATCAAATACAAAATGTAGATCTTCTTTTGTGAAAATAACTTTGTGACCTATTTTCACATCCTACCTTCTTCAACAACAGGTCCACATCCTAGAGAGTTAGTTAAAACACCCAAAAGAGCCACCAAATAATATCATACATCATCATTAGTACATTGTAGTACATTCATTGTCCATCTTAAAAACAAAACCCCCACACAGTCTCAGTAAGTATGGTCTAATGTCGTCTATAATGTTTCCCACTCAGACCTCTCTGCCCACATCTATGCGTCGGTTCTCTCGCTCTGAGATGGCTCGTGTGGTGATGGAGAAGAACCAGTACAAGGAGCGCTTGTTTGAGCTGCAGGAGGCAGTCAGACGGAGCGAGACCCTCAGGTATGTGTACTTCTTGCGGTACTGAACCGAAAAACACGTGCTCCTCCGCCTAGGACACACAACTGGGACTGAAAGGAGCATTATTAAGTTGTTATCCTTTTTGCTTGTTGTTTTACATAAATCCAGAGTAGTTGTGTACTCTGTAGTAATTCATTGTGTATAGTGAGATTATATATGGTGCTAAACACACAGCATTCCCTTAACATCTGTCCTGGAGCACTTTGATATTATGTATCAGCTCAACATATAAACTTCAGTCACATTTGCCCTCCTAAGAGCTGAGCTTTTGAAGGATCACATTGTCTTACAGTATGTTGAAAGTTCATAACGCTAGGAACCCAACAGGCGTGTAAGCATAAGCGCACGGACGCATATATTTTTCCCGCTCGATGTTATTGAATGAAGCCGTTTACACTGGCCACGCATGGACACTCCACTTGTGCACGTGAAGATGATTTTTTCCCCGCTCTGGGCGGGAAAAGAAGTTTGTCCGCGCACATTCTCATTGAAATGCATTGACCAGATTTCCTGCTGTGGCTATGTTTGGCGAGAACAGTCGCGCACAAACCTCCACGCACAATAAAGCGTGTGGAGACACTTTTTTTGGGTGGGTTCCCAGTGTAAAAAAGTACACGTCGTTGTATCTTGAGAATTACGTTTTATAAGTAGAGAGACAGTGTAGCTCTGCACAGGTTCACGGTATTTCGCAGTATTTTGAGTGTTGTTTACTTTGTTCTTTTTAAGGTCCACAAAAGAAGAGCGGTTTATTGAAGAGAAGAGGACAACCGTTTGGAGAAAGTGAGTGTTGTTTAGAACAGACAAATTCAAACAGACAGTCCCCCTTAATGGATAACAGTGCAACAGTTAATCAAATGTGTCAATTTAATTGGTTATGAAAAATAATCAATATTTAATTTTAAAAATATTGATTTAAGGGGGGAAATTGAAATGTATGGTGGTGGTGTTGTTGTAGTAGTAGTAGTAGTAGTAGTAGGGAAGCTAGGGTTCATGTGGTTTGGTTGCCAGCTGAGAAACAGTGAACGAGACATGCTCTAACATTCTCTACATGGCCTTATGATGAGGATACAAATGTAGAATCACAGAGTAGGTCATTAGCGCTCACGCTAAGAAATACCCGTTTCTAATAACCCTATGCTGGTTTGAGCCACATGACACGAGAGTGGTCTACTTAGGAATTTTATGGTAATCTACAATAGACATGAATGGATGGACCGTTTATGATGAGATCCCTCATGCGATTCAATGAGACAAACGTGTCTTTTGTTTTCAGGTTTAACCGTTTGTTCGGCATGACCAAGGAGCCCTTAATCCCGCCCTCTGGCATGTCAACGCCACCATCGCTGAGCCACTCCCCAGTGGGGTCTCCACGGCTACGGGCCGTCACTCACACCCAAGCGGAGTAAGCTAGTGTTTCTAACGAAAATCTCACATTTTGTCCTCCGTACCTGTACAGTATTATTTTATAACCAGCTGTGATTGATTTGTTCTAATGTTGTGTATGATAATGAACAGATTCTGATGTCTCTCTAGGTGTGGGTCTCCTGCTTCTCTCTCCCCTCGCTTCAGGAGGAAGGAGATCTACAGGGAGATTCGTACCCACGTCTGGGGAACTCTGGGGAAAAGGCAGATTCACGGATGGAGCATGCCGCTGTCACACACACAGGTAGCCACTGTCATCTACTGCAGTGAATGATTCTCAACCAGTTGGCCGTGAGGATATTGCCAGTGGGCCCCCAAATAATTGGCAAAACGCTAAGATTTTAATCATGATATAAACATTATTTTAAAAACTAAATTAGGGGTGTGCCACTAATTTCACGATACGATACACGATATTGGGCTCACGATATCGATACGATGTTTTTATTATGAAAATATATGGGGGGGGGGGGTAAAGCTAATGTAAACAAATACTTCTGTTTTTGCATTATTATTGCAAAAAAAATATGTTTTGAAAAACAAACAAATAATTCTGTTTTTGCATTATTATTATTGCCAAAAAAAAAAAAAAAAAAAAAACTGATACATATCGTCACGAAAACGTATCGCGATATATCGCGGGACGATATATATCAGCACACCCCTAAACAAAATGTTTTTAAAAAAATCTGAAAAGTTAAAAAATTAAGTTTCATTGTGATGATGATAAATAGGAAATTAATGTTTAATGCATTGATCCAAACCGGAACACAAATAAACATACACAGTGAAAATACACAGAGGTCAGATGGATGGGCCGCAAACAGCTTTTCAATGGGCCCTGATAAAGAAAAGGTTCAGAATCACAGATCTGCTACCGCTTATATTGTGTTTGTACCTTCTTGGTTCTTATGTTAACTGTGTCTATCTGTGATTTCACCGTGCTTTGTGTTTAGTTAGTTTCTGTTGTCGTTCCAGGAATCCTCTGAGCCTGTGCCTGAGCCTAAAGACGTACCTGCTCTAATGCAGCTGAGACTGTTGGATCAGAGAGACTCTACCGCCAAGGTACTGTAGGTCCTGTTGACCATAATATTCACACAATACGTCACAATACGTCCTCCAGCGGGGTCTTCCCGCCTAGAGTGTGGTGAAGCAGTGGTTCTTACCTGTAGGTCGGGACACATGATTTTGGGGGCGGTCCCCAGACGACATTGAAGTGACAATTTAAGGACTTTTAAGACCAAAGACAAAAAAAGAAAAAGACCATTACTGCATCAAAAGTTATCAACAAACTATACTATACATAATACAAACTGGTCAAACATTGGCCAAATTGTCAAATAATATAAGAAAGAGGCAAACATTTTCACGGCCTGAAAAAGTTGAGAACCACTGTGATAAAGAATAGCATTAGGAGAAATGAGGGTGTGCAGGAAGCAGATGGGATAGCACAGGAAGCTCAGGAAGATGCAAGTTCACTCTAGGGTCAATTTGCACATGGGCAGTTGGAACTTGTCTTTTTGTATATGCTTAGATCTGTAATCCTTTGTTTTTTGTGAATAAATCATTATTTTGACCAATCTGTATGTTAGAGTGTGTTAATACAATATGACTAACATCATACTGTAACTGCGGTGGTTGGAGGTGGTGTAACTGCTCCTCTACTGAGAAATGTACATCCCGTGGTCAACTGGGACCACTAGTGGTTGAGGCGTGGTATTGCATGATGGTCAAAGAGCAGTATATCCTCTGCTCAAACAGGCTGTCCATTGTATTGTAGCTCAGCAGTAGAAATGACGGCGGTGCTCGCGTGGGGAACTCGGACTCAAATCCTGTGGGTAGGACATAAAAGATAAGGATGGCCGTTTTAACGCGCAACTTCCTGTAAGCATGCATTTCGTCTGACAGTTGAGAGCACAGGGTTGCTTGCTGTTGTCTCCGTATCCCTTTTGCAGTTCTGAGTCTTGCTCAACAGCACTTGACGTGATACTGGGCATTAGTTTTTCACCTTCAACAGTAAGAATGTTACTACTAGAACAGTTGAGCGAAACCACACACGGATACACAGTAAATTCAGTGGTTAGAAAAGAGCTATAATCATAATCATCCATGTATCCAAATACTATTGGAATAGTTTTAGTCCTATAACTTTATCTAGAACCAAAACATGGATCCCAAAGTACCTGCAAAACGGTATCAGGACTCAGGAGAAATGCTGGCAGGCACCATAGATGTGATACATACAGTATATCAGTTCTCATTGAGCTAATACAGAAAGCTTGTTTAGGGGCAGGTTATATTGTGTTTTGAGCTTCATGCAATACCACTTGTCAACCAGTAGTGGTTCTATCCGACCACAGGATCCATACTTCAGAAGAGCAAGTAGACCAGTTACAACATCGCAGTAGTGTTAGTTATCCCATTAAGATCTGAGGTTCCGATTTGAAAAAGCTTTTGTTGCTATAATATCAGTGGTTCTCAAACTTTTTCATATCAAGGACCCCCAAGATGATATGTATTTGGCCGCGGACCACCATCTCAAAATATTTTGTTCCAGGGACCCCCCCCCCCCCCCGGAAGCAAAGATTTGAGTTACTAATGTTCGCTTTAAAAATATATATATTCAAAGATTTGCACACATTTCCACGATTTTTCAAAAATAACAGGTCTACAAGCTCATAGTGTGGCGCTTGGTGCCACGCTATGAGCTTGTATATCTGCTATTTTTGAATGGCCAAAGAAATGACACGGATGCTTTCCCGGTCTTAATGGGTTATATTAAAGGTTTCATGACATTCAGTTTTACCACACGTTAAAAGTGTTTGTCATGGTCCTTCAAAAGTTTAAACAAAAAATTCCACTCCAGTGATCCATGGCAGGTGTTTTTCTCTCACATTTCGAAAGCCTTTTCAACTGCAATGAAAAAAGAAATCTTTGCCTGTGGGTGCCGCTGTTGAGGGATTTTGCCTGTCAATCATCGCCTCTGCTACGCCCCCCCCCAAAGGAAAGGATAGGGGAGGGGAGGGGCGAGGAGGAGAGTGGGCGGGATTAATGGCCTGTGACTTCACTGCCCAAGGGCCAAGCTCAGATGACTTTTCAGCCTAATTATTCAGAAAACTCCAGACCACAGAAAATCCACTGTATGTTCAAAGTTTTTTGGGTGTAATTGAGGTCATAAAACCCCCAAAAAAACATAAAAAATAAAAAAAAAGTGAAAATGAATGTCATAGAACCTTTAACATACTCTACCATGCACATTGGTCAATATAAGGTTTTATTCACAAACACATTGTGGATTGCAGAGTTTTGAACCCGGATCTTTTCCAGTGACTAGCCAGCAGCGTGGCCTACTGCCACATTCTTAGACAAAGGGAAGTACTGTATTTATACATTAAAAACAGTGCTGTCAAACCTGCTTGCTAATGTCCTGTTTGTCTCTCTTGCAGCTGAGCTGTGCTGTGGCGGTCACACCCGATATCTCAGGAGAGGCCACGGTAAGGTGATCGTTATACCCTGCTGAATGAGTGCTTCTAGCCAGTGTTGCCAGATTCTGTGAGAGAAACAAGCAACCAGGTCTAGGAAAACCAGCCAAAATGAAGCGACTATGGGCCACATGAGCACTTTAACATATACATCGGCTATTTTCAAAAAAAATCGTGCGGGGAATTTATAATAAGCAGATCTGGCAACCCTGCTTCTAGCAGCAGTCTAAACACCACCCTCAGCGTCAACCTCACCCAGCCATAACCACTGCTGTATAGCAACAAGCTGGTTTTCATGACGGCCACAAATCTCTTGTCTTCCTCTCCTTCCCCCCTCTGTCAGTGTTCCGTGTGGGTGGTGTCTGGCCCCGCCTCCAGCAGTGACATCACCGTGATTGACCCGGCGCGGCCCAATACGGTGCTGGACCAGTTCAGCCTCCCGCCCACCTCGCCGGCCCTGTGCTTGTGCGCCGTCCCGCCCACGGGTCAGTCAGTGCTACGACAAACGAACGACAAATTAACCCCATAGTTAACATGAGAACTGCCTTTTTCTGTACGTTTTATTAACCTGAGAGGCCATCTAGAACACTGGCTCTCAATGTGGGTCACGGAACCCCCAGGGGTCCTTGAGGGGGCTCCAGGGGGTCCCCAGCAAAATGAGTTAACCTGAGGCGATTCTTAAAAAGGTTTTCTAAATCCTAACAGTTTTATGAAAAATAAAATTTCAAAAATAGCAGATCTACAAGCTCATAGCGCGGCACTCGGTGCCGCGCTATGAGCTTGTATATCTGCTATTTTTGAATAGCCAAAGAAATCTAAAGTGACACAGATGCGTTCCAGGTCTTAAAGGGTTAATAGTAGTACCAAAATCAGTTGACCCACTTTAACCCTATTTTATACCTTAGCTATTCAAAAATAGCAGATCTACAAGATCTACTTGTAGATCTGCTATTTTAGAAAAAAATAAGGGGGTCCGTGGCCGAACACATTGGGGGTTGTTGACATGAGAATGTTTGAGAAGCACTGATGTAGAATGAACAAGAGAATGAACAGGCATTAGACCGAAAGGCTGTAACTCTGTGCTCTGCTCTGCTTGTCAGGTGACACCCCAGGAACAGTGTGGATTGGAACTCAGGAAGGAAGGTACTGTAACTGCTGAATAAGCAATGCGCAACACTGACACTTTGTTTGGATTTCTTTCTTTATTTCCTTCCTTCTGTCTCTTATTTTTCTGTCTTTGGTTTCCTTTTTCTCCTTTTTTCTTTCTCTAAAGCATGGGTCTTCAACCGGGGTTTCCGTGACCCCGAGGGGTCCTCAGAGTTACCACAGGGGGGCTGCCTAATCTTTGTGTTATAGGATATTTGTTTTTACATTAACCACGTGAACCCTAGCGTCCCTATTCTGAGGAGAACTTTAGTCAAAAATAGCAGATCTACAAGCTCACAACGGCTTGTAGATCGTCTATTTTCGGCAAAGAGGTTTGGTGTAGAGGGGGGAAAAGAGCAGACTAAGTACAGAGTGAAAGGTCAAATTTAGTATTTAAGTATTGACGGTTTAGGTGGTTAAATGTCTGAAAATACACATGAATCCATCACTGATGATAGTGCTGTCAAACAAGTCTATGAAGCTGTCTATGAAATCTATGAAAAAGTGTAATCTGCAACACCATTTTGTACAATGTGTAGTGGGGGGTCCCTACTTCATCTCTGTTTTGCATTCTTTCTTTCTCGTACGTACGTGAATGTGTATGCATTGAGTTGGTGTAGTGGAGAATTCATTACGTTTTCCTTTGTGTGGTTCTTCTGAGACAATTCATTAAAGTTAAACGTTTCTCTCCCTTTCTCTCAGTGTGTCGGTCCACTCCGCCTCCACAGGCAGGAGGCGCTGTTTGCAGTCTTTGTCTCTCTCTGAGGGAGTTCACTCGCTCATGTGAGTTGTTCTGCGGTATCGGTCTCAAACCTGATGCTAACAGCAGTGGTTCTCAACCTGTGGGTCGACATGATTTTGGGGGGGTCCCCAGATGACAGTGAAGTGACAATTCAAGGAACTTTTTAATACCTAAAGAAAATGACCATTACTGCATCAAATGTATAACTATACTATAAACACTGGTCAAACATCGGCCAAATTGTCAAATAATGTAAGAAAGAGGCAGAATTTATGAAAATAGCCGATCTACAAGCTCACAACGAGATGTTGTGAGCTTGTAGATCTGCTATTTTCACAATATTTATCTGTGGAACTGAGTCATACTAAATGTAATGCCTCAACTCCTACAATTCCAAGTGCTTATCAGTGTGGGGGGTCCCCAGTTCAAATATGATTATTTGGGGGGGGGGGGGAGAACCATTGTGCTACTGCACAGTACCATGCTGTTGCAACACTTTAACCGGTGACATGTAGTAACTTGACCTGCATGCTTCCAAAAATAATGACCCTTTTGTTGTGACACAAAGTTCTAAAGTTATTCCAAAGTGTCGACACACCATAACTCAGCACAGGATGCTTCATCCAAATATTAATAATAATACTTGTCTCTCAGGTTACTTGGATCTCATACAGTGCTACTCTATATTAAGGAACTCTCTATATAAAGCCGTATACAACACTGTGAAATGATAAAGTGATTACACGAAGCTACAAGTACTGTAATGCCAGGGTGGAAAAAAGGTTTAGATGTCTATATTCTGTCTCTTTCCCAGTGATATTGTTTTGTGTTCGCCATGCTTGAATTGTATGAGTTGTTGGCATATTAGACATTTTCTCTTGACTCTCATATCTCAATCTTCTAGGTACTCCCAGGGTCAAGTCATAGCTGGTTTAGGAGATGGGACGTTAGCATTCTTCTCTCACAATGGAGGTACGTTTAACCACTTTAAACCTGACGTCCCTGTTTTGGGCATGTCATTGTAAGCAAAAAAGGTTTAAAAAGAATTCCAAACAAAATCCTAAAAGAGCGGAAATAGCAGATCTACAACCTCACAATTGTGACACAATTTCTTTATTTCTTTTAAAGGCCTTAAGTAGTTAGTGTCTCTCTTCACGTTTAATGTTTGCACGTTTTGCACAAACATGACATAAGTGCAGCTTTCGTAGTTCTTGTATCTCATATTCGCCAGCCACTGTTTGAGAAAACCAACTGTCTGGGTCGCAGACCAATTTTTATGAGTTGCGGGTAAATATCAAAATGTTTCCGTTTCCTATATTATTAAATATATTATTTAAAAAAAAAAAAAAAAAATTGCCTGTTGCCTAATTTATATGCAAAACCAAGATCAGATGTTGTCAGCCAGCAGCACCGTCATGACAGTAATAAGAATTGAGCCTATGTGTGTTCTATGTCTGTATGCATTGCAGTGTTGATTTTGTCGACTAGAACTATGACGAAAAATGTTCGTCGACTACCTTTTTTCACTGACGAAAACTAAATAAAAACTAAGCTACGATGACTAAAACTAAGACTAAATATATTGACAATTTCGTCAACAAATAAAAACTACTAGTGGAGAAGAGATCCAATAGAACTAAAAGACAAGTCATTTTATGTTTGGTTGCGCTCTGAAAATAGCAGATCTACAAGCTCACAACGCGTCGCGCTGCGATGCGTTGTGAGCTTGTAGATCGGCCATTTTCAGCATGCAACCAAGTGTAAAATCAGCCATTACGACGCCATCAAGGCACCGCCACAATACATTTTAGTCGACTAAATCAACTGTATATTTAGTCGACTATAACTAGAGAAAAACTAAAACATTTCAGATGACTAAAATATGACTACAACTAAATGGAATTTTATTCAAAAGACTATGACTAAAACTACATCAAAATTTGCTGTCAAAATCAACACTGATGCATTGATGCTGTTCCTCTTCCTCACTATCTTGCGTCATTTGCTACTGTTGTACCGCTACGTGTTGTCCGTTCAGTTTGATGTGCGCTGCAGTGTGTGTTGTTCGCTGTCCCCTCATCTGTATGTCTCCATGTATGTAGAAGAGTTCATTCTATTCCATCATGATGTACCCTGATAGGGCTGTCAACTTTCCTCAGAAATGATATTCGAATATTGGTCTTAAAAATTGGCAGATATTCGAATATATTCGAATATTATTATTATTATTATTATTATAAAAACATATGTATTTATTAATTTATTTATTATAATATTATTATTATTATTTTTTTGACAGAAACAAGTGCTCGATCGAGTGCTCGGATCCAATAAAACATATCTTTTGTTTGTTTTTATAACTTGATACATTGTTTTTTGTATTGTCCCTGTCAAATAAACAATTTTTTTTATTTTTTATTTTTTTTATATTCAAATATTAATTTTCATATTCGAATATATATATATTTTCCCCATATTCTAGGAATACTCTAATATTAATTCACCAGCCCTATAAACAAATATACAGCATCCCCAAATTGCTGCTGGTTGCCCGACAGCTCAGCGTTACTGTATGATTGACAGCTCAGTCTTGCGATTGACAGGTGGATGGGACCTACAGTCACACAAGGTGATGCCTCTTGGAACCACCCCCTTGCAGCCCATTCGCTGTTGCCTAGCAAAAGCCAGCCGTCTGTGGGTGGGCTACTGGAACCGAGTTCACGTGGTCGACATAGAGAACCAGAAAGTTGAGGTGAGACAACAGAATGCACTTTTATTGCCAGGTATGTTTGCTCAATGTGACAAACTTGTCTCGTAAAGGTTGGTGCATTTACACCCGATAACAGACGTATAGAAACATCTCAATTATTTACAACTGTTGACTCAAATTATAAGATAAGATTATCATATGATTTAAAGGTTGAAACTAGATACAATATCGTCTGCGTCTGGTGGAAACCTCATATGTCCAAAACTGTTACTTTTCAGGATTCAAATACAGAAACAGAAAAAGTAGCAGATCTACAAGCTCGAAATGCGTCGCTTGGCGCTGCGCTTCGAGCTTACGGATCTGCTACTACTTTTGATACTTTTGTGTGACGCTGTAGTATGATCAAGTAGGGCAGTGGTTTTCAACCTTTTTCATGCCAAGGACCCCTAAAAATATAAATATTCAAAGATATGCACACTTTTTCAAGGTTTTTCAAAAATAGCACATCTACAAGCTTGTATATCTGCTATTTTTTGATAGCCAAAGCTAAGTGGTTAAAAATGATTGTGACGCTATGTTAACCAATTTCTCTGGGGACCCCCTGGTACTCCCTCAAGGATCACTGGTGGTCCCCGGACCACTGGTTGAAGACCCCTGAAGTAGGGCGTTAATTTACGAAAACACAAGAAGAGGTTTCTGCCCGACAACAACGATATACGATGTAGCGTTACTAGTGTACTGCAGCAATATGAATAACGGAAGTATCCTTTCCAGAAAACGTTATCACTTTGTCGCGAGCCTTTGGTGAGAGAAATGACAAATGACTTATTGTTTTATTCCTTGCCTTATACCTTCCACAGCTGACAGTCTCAGTGTCTGAGCGCAGTGAGCAGCAGGTGCGCTTCCTGTGTGCTGGAGGAAGTGGCGTTTGGGTTTCCTGTCGGCTGGACCCGACCCTCAGGCTGTTTGATTGGGCCACAGGACGACCACTGCAGCAGGTGGACGTGACTCCTCTGGTCATTAAAACCCTAGGTGAGGGAATGGGGGGGGGATTAGGGCGCCGGTGGGCGCCGGATGTTTTACCTTCTACAAGCTGTGAGCTTGTAGATCATCTTTTAAAGGAGTAGTTCACCCTTAAAAAAAATGTCTATCAATTACACACTCCATGAAGCCTTGAATTCATGCCGATTCTTTTTTTTTTTTGTCACATTCCTGAGCCAATCATTTGATGACCGGGTCATCTCTCAATAGGAGACTCAGTAGGAGACGATCATCAAATTATTGGCTGCGACAAAAACAAAAAAATCTCGATGAATTCAAGGCTTCATGGGGTTTGTAATTGATAGAAAATAAGTAGCTCTGTACTATAATTCTGTGTTTTGTTCAACTTTTGCAAGGTTGGCGACTTTGCACATTACCACGCACGTTACCACTTGTTTGTCTTTCTCTCCGTCTCTCCAGGCCCAGCCTTCCTCACTCTGTCCCCTCTCCAGATCTCATCTCTCACAATCATCTCGAGCCGCCTGTGGGTGGGCACAGGAAGTGGAGCCATTTTCTCCGTTCCTTTGTCAATAAGTGAGTTCTACTTTGACTGCAGAACAACACAGTTACAGTAAATAGTAAGAAAATAAAATAAAATAAGATTTATCTGCTAAATAAATGTGTTCTAAATGAAAAGAATGTGTTGTATCCACAGCCTCAGAGTCCGTCTCCATCCCGTACTGTTCAATGGCTTCAGCCCAGCTGTGTTACCATGGACACAGGCAAGCTGTAAGATTCATCATGGCCGCCCCTGGTAAGGAACTTGCTCACACAGCACAGACATACTTTGAAAAGGCTTACTGTATGTAGGCTGCACTGTGATGTAGAGGTCTTCACAGTGTCCAAAATGATGCACGCAAAACCCTAATGGACCCGTGAAATGTGTTCCGACATCCGATTTGTTCCGAGATATTACAGAACCAACCCTGTCGTTGGGTTTTATATTATGAACATGACAAACCTAATAATTCCAATTCTTATTGTCGCTCTATCAGCAGAGGGCAGTTATAGGCTACTCCATCATGTAATATAGCAACTACTGTACATAGCAGTCTACAATAAGAAACAATTAAAGGTAGGGTAAGTATTTTGTTAAAAGGTTAAAGCAGTATATTCTGATAGTACTCATTGCTATAGAGTGTTTGTTCAGTAACAGGAGTCTCCCCGTCTCTCCAGCTCTTTAATAAACAGAAAATACATTTTCCGGTAGGTGTCAAAATCTCAGCCAATCAGGAGAAAGTCATTTTTAAAGGGCAAGACCACTTTGGTAGAGGTTTGGGTTGTGTAGTTACCTTGTCATGATGTAACTCCAAAGGTGGGCAAGAAATAAAAAATAATTGCTCCATTGATTAGAAATTGATAATTCAAAATATGCTCCTCATTGACTTACATTGTATGGTAAAACTGCTCTCAAAGTCACTCTTTTAGCACAAAAACGAACGCAAACAAAGTTGATTCAGACAATATAGAACATCACCAAACCCAGTACTGTTTTTTTTTTTTAATAAAAATGTCAACTTCCTGTTGATTTTGCCATTTTTAATAAGTAGAAAACCCGGACTGGATCGGCGGATCCGGATCCAGGTCTTCAAATAGTAAAATCAACAGGAAGTTGACCTTTTTATTAAAAAAACAAATAGTACTGGGTTTGGTGATGCTCTATATTGTCTGAATCAGCTATGTTTGGGTTCATTTATGTGCTAAAAGAGTGACTTTGAGAGCTGTTTTACCGTACAATGTAAGTCAATGAGGAGCATATTTTGAATTATTAATTTCTAATCAATGGAGCAATTATTTTTGATTTCTTGCCCACCTTTGGAGTTACATCATGGCAAGGTAACTACACAACCCAAACCTCTACTAAAGTGGTCTTACCCTTTAAGCTTCATTTTTATAGTGTTCCAGTTCCAATTTTGTCTGTTCATTTCTTAGTGTCATCACTTCCAATTTCACTTGTTTAATCTATATCCTGATTGAGTTCTCTGTCCTAATTGGATAAAATTGGAAATGAAACTGAAACTGAAACGAAAATGCATTTTCTGTTTTATAAGAGCTGGAGAGACAAGGAGACTCTTTTTACTGAACAAACAGTCTATAGCAATGAGTACTATCAGAATATAGAGCTATTTAACACTTATTTAACCAAAGAAAATCACTTACCCTACCTTTAAATCAAATTGCATGTTTTCACCTCGATAAAGACTGACTCCATGATCGCACCATTGATCCACCTCTCAACTCATTGAACTCAGCCTGGCACGCATGCGCAGCTCAACCACTTCCCCCTTACTTTGCACTGCAGTAATCTGATCCTAGGTCAGCCTAATCACACAACTTACACAGCTCTTCCCTACTCCCTAAGCACATAATAAAACACGGACATACACCCGTACAGGTCTCTGATACTTTCAGTTGGAGTGGACCTGTAAAGATCTCTACTGTGATGCTGATCTACAGTGTTATAGTTACAGTACCAGAGAAAGCATTCTTAAGGTGATTATCAGTACAGCAGTGATGCAGTAAGGCATAGGGTACTGTACATGTCAGTACCGTCAGAGTTGCCAAAGTACACTCCTTTTTACATCCTTTAATAGTTTGCTGTGCTTGCTTGTTTACTGACTGAGAAGTCCTTCAAAGTTGAGAAAGCATATGTCACTTTAGATTTTAACCACTTTAACCATTATCTTACACTTTGGCTATTCAAAGATAGCAGATATACAAGCTCTATGAGCTTGTATCTGCTATTTTTTGAAAAATCATGAAAATGTGTGCAAATCTTTGAGTAAATCTTATTTACTCTTGTAAATCTTTGCTTCTGGGGATTCTATAAATGTACAAACGTTTTTTACAAAATGATATGTATTTGGCCGCGGACCCCCATCTCAAAATATGTTGTTCCAGGGACCCCCCAGAAGCAAAGATTTGAGTTTGAAAAAATAATAATTTGTAAATATATATTCAAAGATTTTCAAAATAATTCATGATTTTTCAAAAATAGCAGATCTACAAGCTCTCGGTGCCACGCTATGAGCTTGCATATCTTCTATTTTTGAATAGCCAAAGTATAAAATAATGGTTAGTTGGTTACACAGACCATTACTACACATTCTCAGTATTAATGGGTTAAATAGCAATTGTAATGTCTTTGTTCCACAGACTGTCTACTGACCTCTGGTGGAGGCCCTGTCACTACCTCTCAGCTCATCCTCAGTGGAGGAGAGGGCTACATCAACTTTCGCATCGGTGAGTTCAGGGTCGTAATAGCACCCTCTGGAGTGTAAAGGGGAATAGGCTCTATGCACAGCAGCCATATTGGAAAGCCACATTGGGTCTCTTCTTACTTCCGAAACACAGGTGTTACCAATGATACTAATGAAGGCTCTGTTCCATTCTGGTCAGGGTGCTGATATTGTGCATGTTGGCTCACTAGAAACACCCCATTTTGGTTCCCAAATGGCCCCTTATGGTGGGTGTGTAACTCTGAGAGTGTACAAATGGATTTGGTTCCATTTGTACACTCTCAGAGTTATGGGGGTCCTTGAAAATAAGACAACCACTATGCCACACTAAATGGAACAGAGCCTTAATTAGTATCATTGGTAACACCTGTGAAGGAAGTAAGGAAGGATGAAACCATCATTAGATGAAACCTGAAAATGCATTTTCTATTTACTAAAGAGCTGGAGAGACAGGGTGACCCCTGTTACTGAACAAACGCCAATGATTGCCATCAGAATATAGCTATTTAACACTTTATTTAACAAAACCATGCAGTACCAGGGGATCTCATGGACCTTAGCTACTGCTTTATGTTCAGTCAGTGTTCTATGGAAGCATGTTGGCACCGACAATAGCCGATCTACAAGCTCACAACCTGTTGTGAGCTTGAAGATCGGCTGTTTTTGGTTATTAGTTATTTTAAGATTAAAGGGATATTTCACTTTCAAAAAAACTTTTGGTAACCGCTTACTTTTTTCATTTATTTTATTTAACTTTTTTAATGTATTTTATTTTTTTCATTTTCCAAAAAAAATATAAAAAATAAATGAAAAAAGTAATTGAAAAAACACGGCCCCCTCACGCATTAGGAGGGCAGGATGAGTCACCAGAACCAAGGACGGGTGTTTTTGATGAATCTAACATGGTTAAAATGGAGTTTGAAGTTACAATGGGTTTGTATAGGAAGGGGGCATGTCTGATAAAATGAATATCAAATATCTAAATAATTAATCAAGCAACTTAAAAACTGTCTGGGGGGTTCACAAAGGCCTGAGTAGATGATAAAATGACCAAAAGTTTTTTTTAAAGTGAAATATCCCTTTAATGAGTACTTGAAGTGGTCAAACTAGCTATAGAATACATGTTCAGAAGCAGCTTCCATTCAATCCTAATGGTCTGGGATATTTAATAAAAAGCAAAGGTTTAAAGCCTCAATCTGCCATTTCTTCAACTATGTAGATTTAGAATACTAAATCATAATTCTACATATTGTGCAAATAGTTTAGGAAACACAGTGCTAGTGTAGGGGGGTCCTTTCACACTGCTTCAGAAATTGCAGATTTGTACTTGGCCTAACAGTATTTTTCTATTTAGCTTTAATCCATGATAGCACATTTCAAAGCAATTCAAGGACACCTGACTGAATACAATTTAAGTTACTAAAGAGTTAAGTAAATAGAAATGAAGCTCAAGTACGGGGAGACCCGTTTAGATACAGTATGACAGCGGTGCCATAATGACGTTTAGTGAGTACTGAGGTTTAATGAAAGGTACCTAAACCAATCCACCCTCTCTCTCCCAGGAGATGACGCGTCATCAGATGACCCGTCGACAGAGTCCTCCCAGGCGACACCTCAGCGCTCTGACCGCAGTCACATGATCATCTGGCAGAGCCCCTTCCCCGCTGTGCCCAGCCCCGCCCTCTGACAGCAGCCGTTTGTTTACCTTTTGGATCAGGCATTCACTCTTAAACGGTCACTAAACAAGCATGGAACAAAACGGCATTACAGATGAAAGCAATGGCTCATTTTTAATCAAACATACCGCACGCACACGCATACATTAGAGAACTTATACATCATGCATTTATTCTATCTGTCCTGTATTTCTATTTTTGACAATTCTCGAATATTATCCTGTAGAAGCAAAATGGTATGTTGTAACAAAATATTAGTCTCTCAGTCAAATATGACTATGGCTGAAAAGGCACCCCCCCCTCCACACACACGCACGCACGCACACACGCGCACACACTCTGAGCCAAGCGTATAGCAAGAGGAGCTCCTGCCTCATACAGTACATCTGTGCAGTGTTCAACGTTATAGTGAATGTTGGATTTTCTAAACTATTTAGAAGCGTTCTCATTCTTCCATGCAGTGTGTCCATTATTTGTGTAAAAGAGCGCAGTGAATAACCCTGTGTGCCTTATTCTGATTTAAAGTGTTTGTTGCAAGTTAGAACTGGATTTATGTACCACTTATATATACAGTATGTACAGTATGTCCAGTATGTGTAAATTGTAGGTTGTGGCGCCAGAGCTGGTACCCAATTACTACAAGCTCCAAATCCAAATTTTAGGTCACACAGTCTGAATAGCAACTCTTCCCAGATCCTTACCCTGATAACACCAAACGTGCCTATGATGCCTAAACACAGCCATTTAATGTTGAATTTAGGCCAGCACACTAGGGGTTTAGCTTTTCCCACAGTGCATTGCGAGTATGACACTGTCGGTTCAGGAGCCACTGCCTTTCTTTTTGTATCGTCGACTGTTATGTTCTCCTGATACCTCCTACTGTAATGGATTACTAATGGTTAGACCGACATTGCAGTCGCACAACTCTTATACCGTGTCTTTTTCAGGTTTTTGCATTTTCTAAAATGACCCATCTACAAGCTCAAAACGCATCACAACGTGCTGTGAGCTTGTAGATCGGCTATTTTCGCAATTTGTCCTACGACTAATGTCTCTGTGGTGGTGGAAACCTCAAATGCCCAAAACAGTTACTTTTCAGGAGTCAAATTCAAAAATTGCCGTGTGTACTGTACTTGGCGTGGAAGCTGTCTTTAACTGTGAACTGGAATAGGTAGCCGTTTCTCAGCATTTCTGTCTTATCTAGTCCAGTGGTTCTCAACCTCTTCTGGGGGTGACCCCAGAAAATAATCATATTTGAACTGGGGACCCCCCCACCCTGACAAGCATTGGAATTGTAAGAGTTGAGGCATTACATTTAGTTTGACTCAGTTCCACAGATAAATAGTGAAAATAGCAGATCTACAAGCTCACAACGCGAGGCGGTGTGAGCTTGTAGATCGGCTATTTTTCCGGCTCTTATATTATTTGACAATTTGACCAATGTTTGACCAGTTTTTATAGTGTAGTTTGTTTATTACTTTTGATGCAGTAATAGTAATTCTTTTAGGTATTAAAAAGGTCTTTTAAAGTCCTTAAATTGTCACTTTACTGTCATCTGGGGACCCCCCCCCAAAAATCATGTGGGGGGACCCACCTGGGGGTCCCGACCCACAGGCTGAGAACCACTGATCTAGTCTACTGTGTATGTACTGCAAAGGCAAATCGCAGTCACTACTTTCATTTCCTGCAGCAGTGAGCCTGTATTTGCTTACTTAAAAAAGCCACAGGATAACAGTGGCAGCTGTAGAATGGTCTCTGTCACGTGTCATGGCTGGGGTTTAGATATCGCTGCTGTCGGGCAGAAACCTTATCTCCATATTGGTTTTTTTCCCCGTAAATTAACACCCTAGTACTTGATCATACAACAGCATCACACAAAAGCATAGAAAATAAAAGTAGCAGATCAGTGCGTTTTGAGCTTGTAGATCTGCTACTTTTGCCGTTTTTGAATTTTAATCCTGAAAAGTAACAGTTTTGGACTTTGGAGGTTTCGACCCAACAGAGACGATATCACATTACACCCATTAACGATACTAAAACATGGACCATCCACTTCTATACAAACAATGCATTAATTCCTACAGGAGATAGTCATTTAACTAACATTTTTCTCAGGTTTAGGTTTGAAAGGCAGTATTGTATCGTTACTTGGACAGGGGCTTAAGGATGTGTGGTTTGATGCACTTCTACCTGGAGTATTAACTCAGGTCCTGCCCTCCCTGTCATTGCTCGTTAACTGCCATCTCTATGCAACAGTTTGATGTGTGTTTGAATACCATTCTCCTACATTATGATTTTCTTTTCCCCTCCGAAATTATTTATTTTCTTAATCAGCTCTTTGGATCTCTTTGTTCTCATGAAATACTTTCTCACCTTTTTGTTTTTATTTTGTGTTGGTTATACTTTTGATTTGTAAAATAAGGGAGGGAAAGACTTAAAGAACATCTGAAGAGTCAGTATGCAGTATTTATGAGAGATTGACAGTTTGTGAACTCTGGTGGTGCAGAGACAATCTATTGTGATTGACTATAGATGACATTTTGTAAATATTTTCATTAAAAATCTATTGAATGGTCGACAATGATTTTTATTCTAATTCCATCCCCAGTGGTTAATATAGTGATCACATACACTCACACAGTTGCCTCTCAACAGTTAAATAAATACCTCTTAGGGGAATCAATTAGAATTTAAATGGCAGATACATCTCTATAACCTTCATAAATGTTAATTCAGTTCATTCATTCAGTACCAGTAATACAACAAGCTTGTGTGCTATTGTAACAATGTAAAATTCTCTACATTTTATGTCACATATCAATATAAAAGGCAGCAAACTCCCTGAGGTGTTCACGTGTATGCATGCAGTCTAATTGTGAAGTCACACCGAATGGCGCTGACTGGTTGATCAGCTGAACAAGCCGTTTGTTTTTCCCTCCAAAAAGGCAAGTCTCGCGAGAGGCAGGAATGACAGTTTGATCCTCCTTTGCCCCGGGCGCAATGGTCGTTTGAAGAGCGGGTTACTGACACCATCTCCTAACACAGCTGGCACGCCTTCTCCTTCTGAAAGGGTTTTCTCTGGCGCTCCCTCCCGTTCTCTAGGACGGGCTGCTTTGACTCCTGGGCAGCCGTATCCTGCGGCTCAGGTTGCGGGCCAGGCGGTCCATGGCGCCGCCCACAGCTCCCCCTAGCTCCCTGGCGGACCCCAGGCCCTCTATGTTGCCGCTGTACCACATGACCCAGCCTCCCAGTGACATCAGCACCAGCAGAGCCCCCGAGTACACCAGCAGGTCCCCGAAGTCTCTCCCTCCCATCTCCAGGGGGGCGAAGACCCCCAGCAGCAGGGACGCCACCCCCAGCAGGTCCATCAGCACGGCGAACGCCAGGGCCAGCTTACAGTGGGATAAGCCGTCGTACTTTGGAGGCGCCATGGCTTGTAAAATAGTAGAGACATGTAGCAACATTAGGGCTTAGACTGAGTAGTGAAACGATCTGATGTACAGTAATGTTGTCTATTTTATTGTCTGCTTTTACTGCATGTATGCTGCCATGTTGTTGACAAACATTTAGGACACAAATACAATGGAGACTGGACAACCGTAAGGGAGCACAAAGAGGCCCGCCCAAATCCCATCAGCGTTCGAGGAGTAGTCTTGAGTAGCCAGATGATCCGAGATCTCTGCCTACCGATACACCTAGTGATATTTCAATGAAATGTAGGTAGGGGCTAACACTGGGTGGAAACAATTTGGAGATAGATAAGAGAGAGAGAATAACTGATGACTAATGACTAAAAGTAACAAAAATAACACATCATTTATATAACTTCATATTGAGACATATTCCGCTACATTGAATGTAGATTTCCCCTGAGCCCCCAGACGTATCGAGGTAGGCAGAGATCTCTGATCGTCTGGCTACACAACTAAACACTATCACTCTGAAGGGTACAAGTTCCTGGGAGAGGGACTACCGTCACTGGACTGGACTGACAACCCTGAGGACTTCTACAGGAAGGGACAGAGAGTTGCTCTTCAGGCTCCTTCAGTGATTTGGAGAGTCCTTTGTGCCACTGGTAGTCATCATCAAGCACATTTGCACATGCTGTGATGTGATGTACACACTAGACTACAGAGTACAGACCCAGTACGGATGCCTTTTAAGGGCAGCTGTTTTAACCGTTGTTGATTGACTGTATAGTCTGCCCTTCTCATTATAAATTTGATAGACTGTACCATATACAGTATACACATAGTATTATCCAGATACCCACTGCTGTAGGCCGGCTGATCTGGCTACATCATATAGACTATCACTATATCAGTCTCACATCCACTGCCGATACTTAATAGAATTGAGTCAGACTGTACATATATAATATGATAGGTGATATATAATCATTGGTGATAGATTGTACATTATAGTTATTGTTTATTTACATGATGTTAACTCAGTCAGACCAGTTTCAGTCTCAGATGATCAGACACTCCAACTGAAATCTTTCAATGTAATGTTCCATCATCAGGCTCATAAAATAGGTATTCATTCCCCTGGCAAATTGTTACAAATTATTATGAATACCAGTTATTGTGACATGTTAATCACAGTTTTCACAAATTCCCCTGGCAAATACATTTCTCTCCTGCTGCAGTGCTTTTCATTTACAGTCCAAACATGTGCCACACCTGTGTGTGTGTGTGTGTGTGTGTGTGTGTGTGTGTGTGTGTGTGTGTGTGTGTGTGTGTGTGTGTGTGTGTGTGTGTGTGTCAGCGACGTGTAGGCTTCAGTTCAGTCCAGACTCCAGAGACACAAACAGACAAATCTCTCAGTCACTAAAAAGTCAACAGTTCTTTAAAAACAATGTCCGAGACATAATCCTACTCACCATTAACGTTGTTGCTGATGTTTATCTGTGTTTACAAAGACGGTTTTATCATGTTGAGTTGAGTTGAATGTACGCAGCTACTAGAAGCACCATGAGTCACACACTGACACCCGACACCTCAACACCTGTTTTACCTGTCCTGTAATGCAGTTGATCTCAACCTGTGGGTTGGGATGTGGGGCGGTCCCCAGATGACGGTGAAGTGACAATTTAAGGACTTTTAAGACATTTTTATTGCCCCAAAATGTTTTACCATTACAGCATCAAAAGTAGGCTAATCAACAAACTACACTATAAAAACGGCATGGTCAAACATGGGCCAAATTGTCAAATAATAAGAAAGAGGCAAAACATTTGAAAACAGCCGATCTACAAGCTCACAACGCCTCGCTTGCGTTGTGAGCTTGTAGATCTGCTATTTTCACTATATTTACCTGGGGGGTCCCCAGTTCAAATATGATTATTTTGGGGGTTCACTCACTGCCTGAAAAGGTTGAGAACCACCACTGCTGCAATGTAGAGGCTGGATCCCATTGGCCACATGCGACGCTGGAATGGATCCCATCCTCCAAAGGGACGCTTTTACGCTGTGAATGTGATTGGTTAGTTAGTTCGTTGTTATGGGATTTTCCTGAAAATATAGCCAATCTACAAGCTCACCAGGCGTTGCATTTCGAAGCGTTGTGAGCTTTTAGATCGGCTTTCTTTTTTTTTTCTTTTTTGACGTAGAGATTTGTTGTACAGGGGGGAAAGAGCGGACCAAGTACAAGCAACTCTGTTTGTCCAGATAGTTTAAGTTATTTAAGGTCTATAAAGTGGTTAATATGCTCTGTTGTTGACTGTTTGATTGATTGAAGTAGGCTACTTTATTTAGAAAGACGTGTAAAAAGTACATAGTACTACAGTTAACAATACAAGGTCCTCTAAAACTGGATCGCCCATAAAAGCACAACGGCTTATTTCAAATGAGATCCCCAATACAATGAGATCCCTGTACATTATTGCATAAATGTAATAAACCTTTTTATTATACAATCATATAAATACACAAGACAGTCTATGAAGCAGCTACTACCCTAACCCTGAAATTACAGTATGTTTCTATGATGGCAATATAGCTTTTACGTACTGTCTCAGTACATATAATATTCATATATATAAAACAATAATATTTCTGAAACGAAATGAAAAAATATATTTAAAGCCAAGGGGGATGATGTCTGCCCCTAAGTTAATTGCAACCGGAAGTGACGCAAAAGAAGGCATTAATCAGCGTTGCCATGTCCGCTTATTATAAGCTACTTTGGGCTTGTTTTTCTATAAAGTTGCTTGTGGTAGTCGTGGGTCCCGGTTTTTGGGGGGCTTGTTTCTAAAGTGTAGTTGCTTATTTGGGCTTTTTTCCTAATGTTGTTTAAACCAGTGGTTCTCAACTTCTCAAACATTTCATGTCAAGGAATGAATAATATGTATGTATGAATGAATGAATAATAAATATGATGTATGAATAATATAATAACATGAGTAATATGTATTTGTGCCAGGAACTCCCCATACAAGATTTGTGTTGTGAAAATGTTTCCAAAAATATTCTAGCTTGCAGATCTGCTATTTTCAAATAGCCGTATAATCACTTATTTTGGGCTTGTTTTCATAGACCTGTACTTACTTCTCTCACAGCACCTGGCAACACTGGCAATAATTGTTATTGTTAGCTTGTTAGCTAGCGGATAAATTGGTCCAGTGGAGATATGACGGCGTTATAACGTCTTATTACATAAGTTATTATTACAACTGTAAAGTGGTACGTATGCCGACACACAATACAACACAATGTGGTCGTCTGAGGTCCTATTTTATTAATGACACAACGTCAACATTTAAATATGTTTTAACTAGTAAGGGTTTTGTGGTTATAATTGTGTTTTATTCGGGGGCTAAATGCTAGCGTGTCCATTTTAAATGGCAGGGTAATAATAGAGCTGTGTGTGTGTGTGAGAGAGAGAGAACAACACACTTGTTTGTTACTAAAGCAGTGTTTGTTGGAAACCCAGTTTTGGACTGTTTTGTGTAAATACACATAGTAGAGGCCCTAGGAGGGGTCCACGCGTACCCTCTTATTTTTTTTTCTAGTTTCGATTTTTGGCATCCATAGGACCTCTAATATAGGGATTTTGATGATCCCAAGAAAAAAAGTGGTCCAAAGTGTGTTTTTTTCAATGTTTTATTACCCCTATGAGACCTGCAGGATTGCTGGCTGAAATGCCAGCGAGACTGTCTTTCGGAGACTGTGGCACGCTCAAATTTAGACGTAGCCCAAAGATAGCGATACCATTTGATTCTAGAGAAACTCAGGTTTCCAATGGGACCAACCTTGTCATGCTACCTTGTCGGGAAGGGGGCTAAATACCTAAGGATTCAAAGTTAGACAACATTTTGTCGAGGGAAAAACGGCCATCACTGTTTTCCAAATGGTCCCCTGAGCTGTCACCTTGATATAAGTGAATTGAAATGGGTTACATGTATACCTACAAGCCTCCCCTGTACATAAATGCCACATGTATGCCAATCTCATGCAGTTTTGGGCAAGAATCATGCAGTTTATTGCATGCAGTACAAATATGTAATTTCCGCCTATTGTAAAAATGAGACCACTTTACTGTATCTATAGCTGTATGAGACCACTGTACTGTATCTATAGCTGTATGAGACCACTGTACTGTATCTATAGCTGTATGAGACCACTCTACTGTATCTATAGCTGTATGAGACCACTGTACTGTATCTATAGCTGTATGAGATCACTGTACTGTATCTATAGCTGTATGAGACCACTGTACTGCATCTATAGCTGTATGAGACCACTGGACTGTATCTATAGCTGTATGAGACCACTGTACTGTATCTATAGCTGCATGCATGAGACCACTGTACTGTATCTAGACCACTGTACTGCATCTCTTTCTATATGAGACCACTGCATCTATAGCTGCATGAGATCATGTACTGCATCTTGACCACTGTACTGCATCTATAGATCACTGTACTGAATCTATAAACCACTGTACTGCATCTATATACCACTGTGCTGTATATATAGACCACTGCACTGTATCTATAGCTGTATGAGACCACTGTACTACATCTATAGACTACCTACTGTATCTATAGAATGCTGTACTGTATCTATAGACCACTCTAGTGCATCTGTAGACCCCTGTCGTGGTATGTAGACCATTGTAGTGCATCTGTAGACCACTCTAGTGCCTCTCTAGCCCGCTCTAGTGCCTCTCCAGACCACTCTAGTGCCTCTCTAGCCCACTCTAGTGCACCTGTAGACCACTCTAGTGCATCTGTAGACCACTCTAGTGCCTCCCTAGCCCACTCTAGTGCCTCCCTAGCCCACTCTAGTGCATCTGTAGACCACTGTATTGCACCTGTAGACCACTGTATTGCACCTGTAGACCACTCTATTGCACCTGTAGACCACTCTATTGCACCTGTAGACCACTCTAGTGCATCTGTAGACCACTGGCGTGATCTGTAGCCCACTCTAGTACATCTGTAGCCCACTCTAGTGCACCTGTAGACCACTCTATTGCACCTGTAGACCACTCTAGTGCATCTGTAGCCCACTCTAGTGCATCTGTAGACCACTGGCGTGATCTGTAGACCACTGTAGTGCATCTGTAGCCCACTCTAGTGCACCTGCAGACCACTCTATTGCACCTGTAGACCACTCTAGTGCACCTGTAGACCACTCTAGTGCATCTGTAGCCCACTCTAGTGCATCTGTAGACCACTGGCGTGATCTGTAGACCACTGTAGTGCATCTGTAGACCACTCTAGTGCACCTGCAGACCACTCTATTGCACCTGTAGACCACTCTAGTGCATCTGTAGCCCACTCTAGTGCATCTGTAGACCACTCTAGTGCATCTGTAGCCCACTCTAGCGTACCTGTAGACCCCTCTAGTGCTTCTATAGACACATCTGTAGACCACTGTAGTGCATCTGTGGACCCCCCCCCCCCCATTGAGTTGTGTTGAGTTGAGATGCAGTATAGTGGTCTATAGATACAGTACAGTGGTCAATGTATGTGGTCTATAGATGGAGTACAGTAATCTATACATGCAGTACAGCGGTTTAGATTCAGTATAGTGGGATATAGATGCAGACAGTGGTCTCATGCAGCTATAGATACAGTACAGTGGTCTCATGCAGCTATAGATACAGTACAGTGGTCTCATTCAGCTATAGATACAGTACAGTGGTCTCATACAGCTATAGATACAGTAAAGTGGTCTCATACAGCTATAGATGCAGTACAGTGGTCTCATACAGCTATAGATACAGTACAGTGGTCTCATACAGCTATAGATACAGTACAGTGGTCTCATGCAGCTATAGATACAGTACAGTGGTCTCATGCAGCTATAGATACAGTACAGTGGTCTCATGCAGCTATAGATACAGTACAGTGGTCTCATACAGCTATAGATGCAGTACAGTGGTCTCATACAGCTATAGATACAGTACAGTGGTCTCATACAGCTATAGATACAGTACAGTGGTCTCATGCAGCTATAGATACAGTACAGTGGTCTCATGCAGCTATAGATACAGTACAGTGGTCTCATACAGCTATAGATACAGTACAGTGGTCTCATGCAGCTATAGATACAGTACAGTGGTCTCATACAGCTATAGATACAGTAGAGTGGTCTCATACAGCTATAGATACAGTACAGTGGTCTCATACAGCTATAGATGCAGTACAGTGGTCTCATACAGCTATAGATACAGTACAGTGGTCTCATACAGCTATAGATACAGTACAGTGGTCTCATGCAGCTATAGATACAGTACAGTGGTCTCATATAGCTATAGATACAGTAGAGTGGTCTCATACAGCTATAGATACAGTACAGTGGTCTCATGCAGCTATAGATACAGTACAGTGGTCTCATGCAGCTATAGATACAGTAAAGTGGTCTCCCTTTTACAATAGGCGGAAATTACATATTTGTACTGCATGCAATAAACAGCATGATTCTTGCCCAAAACTGCATGAGATTGGCATAAATGTGGCATTTATGTACAGGGGAGGCTTGTAGGTATACATGTAACCCATTTCAATTCACTTATATCAAGGTGACAGCTCAGGGGACCATTTGGAAAACAGTGATGGCCGTTTTTCCCTCGACAAAATGTTGTCTAACTTTGAATCCTTAGGTATTTAGCCCCCTTCCCGACAAGGTAGCATGACAAGGTTGGTCCCATTGGAAACCTGAGGTTGTCTAGAATCAAATGGTATCGCTATCTTTGGGCTACGTCTAAATTTGAGCGTGCCACAGTCTCCGAAAGACAGTCTCGCTGGCGTTTCAGCCAGCAATCCTGCAGGTCTCATAGGGGTAATAAAACATTGAAAAAAACACACTTTGGACCACTTTTTTTCTTGGGATCATCAAAATCCCTATATTAGAGGTCCTATGGATGCCAAAAATCGAAACTAGAAAAAAAAATAAGAGGGTACGCGTGGACCCCTCCTAGGGCCTCTACTAACATGCACTATAATAGTTCATTGTTATACTCCTTGCATAGGAGTCCATCTAAATCAGTGGTTCTCAAATTCAGGGACTCTCTGGGTTCCTTTAGGAGGGTCTATTAAACGGACCCTTAATGGGTCTGTAACTCTGAGAGTGTACAAATGGATTTGGTTCCATTTGTACACTCTCAGAGTCACAGGGGAGACCTTGACATTTAAAAGAACCACTGATCTTAAAGGCAGGCGTTCATTTGTGTCCATTGTGAAGTTAGGAGTGTGAGAGAGAAGAATAGCATTGAATAGACTTTATTTGCCATTTGCACAAGTGCATAGGACATTTTGGAGCTCAGCTCCCAGGGTCAGCATTTTAAAAGACAGAAAGTACAGACAAGACAGAAAAAACATACAGTACATCCTACAATCCTACATATATCCTACCACATTCCCTGAAAGGCAAATGTCATAAATAAGCACATCACAGTCTAAAAAACAGTGCAAATAATAGTGCAATTCATCTTATCATGATCTATCATGAGTGCATTCATTTCTTATGGAGGCTTGATGTCCCTATACATCTACATTTCCACAACTTGTGTATTTAAACCAAACGCACTGCTTTTATGTCACAAAGTTGACAAAATGTGCTGTGGATCAAAATGTCCCAAGCTCGGGTATAGATTATAAAAATATACAAGTTATCCATTATCAGTACATTCTAAATGCAATCCAAGCATATGTATTTATATATGTGTGTGTGTGTGTGTGTGTGTGTGTGTGTGTGTGTGTGTGTGTGTGTGTGTGTGTGTGTGTGTGTGTGTGTGTGTGTGTGTGTGTGTGTGTGTGTGTGTGTGTGTGTGTGTGTGTGTGTGTGTGTGTGTGTGTGTGTGTGTGTGTGTGTGTGTAGATGGAGGACGCAAACAGGACAGATATCGCCTCCACATCCAAGAATCATGCAACCAACACAGGATCACTCCATTTACAAAGTAAGAATGACTGACACATACTATACACCACATGGGATTCTAGGGCTGCAACAGTTATTCGAACTTAATCAATAAGTTATACAAAAAAAATTACATTTTAAACATCCACGATTCCGTCATTTTATGACATCGATGAATAATCAATCCCTGTTTTGGAAAAGTCATTATAGAAGAAAAGTTTAAAACAAAATTCTAAATATTAAAAAGTGAAAATAGCCGATCTACAAGCTAACAACACTGCTATTTTTATTTTGTTTGCATGACACTGCTGTGCAACAAATTAAGAACTTAAAGTGGTTAATTGATTATATGTATGTAAAAAAAAAAGAAGAAAAAAAAGAAAGGGTGCTTCTAGATTATTCGATTAATCGAAAAAGTAATAATCACTTAGGAAATAATCGATATTGCAGGATTTGCAGCCCTATTTTTTTTTTTACATGTTTAGAAGACCTTATAATCCTACTGTAATATGACACATGCATTCTCTTCTTCAGCCCCAAAGAACGAAGACGCCTATGAAATATCCCTCCCATATGAGGAGAGCAACTTTGAGCAACAAGGCTTTTTCAACCAGAATGAGCAGAGTTTCGATGGTGAATGTTCCAATCTATTACGAATATGTCATCAATTACTTTATATATATATCGTCTCTGTCGGGTGGAAACCTCATATGTCCAAAACTGTTACTTTTCAGGATTCAAATAATAAAAAAATACTCTTTATTATGATCAAGTAGGACATTCATTTACGAATAAACACAAACAGTGTTAGAATATGGAGATTGGAGGTTTCTGCTCGACAGCAACGATATTCTTATCATTTACAACACTGCCCCACATAGAGCAGAAATATTGTGCAGGATTATTGATGGTATTTCATTCAGTAACATGTAGGCAAAATGTAAATATATATTTTTGTTAGCATGAGCTTTGGAATAGGTTCTAGATAAACAGCTCTTTGCCCTCGTGGGACAAAATATTTATAACATCCAAAACATACAAAAAAATGCTGAATAGCTACGCTATTACAGTGTAACTGGACTTCAGTCACAAATTATGAATGCTAATTTATAGCAATAGTGTAATCGATTGCTTCTGTCTGGAGGATGATTATGTAATGCTTAATTTATACTCTGTCATACGCCGTTGTCATGCGGCAGTTTTGCATGGCTGGAAATAGCCAATCTACAAGCTTTTGGTGTCGCATCACCGTCGTACAATTAAGTATAAATCAGGCTTAAAGCTCCTGTGTAAGTAAGTGCCCTCTTCAGTGTATCGGTGCATATCGTCTCTGTCGGTTGGGAACCTTGTATGTCCAAAACTGTTACTTTTCAGGCTTCTAATTAAAAAATAGCAAAAGTAGCAGATCTACAAGCTCAAAACGCGCTTCGAGCTTGTAGATCTGCTACTTTTGATGCTTTTGTGTGATGCTGTAGTAGTATGTAGGGCAAGTAGGGCATTAATTTACGAAAGAAATACAGTATGGAGATAAGAGGTTTCTGCCCGACAACAACGATAACCGAGGCGCAACCGTTTCTCTTTCCAGAGTCGCCGCCGCCGCCCGCCGGACACGCCCAGGCCAGCAGCTCCTACATCCTGATCACCAACCTGCGGACGCAGCTCCAGATCTCGCTGGAGAAGAACTCGTGGCTCCAGAAACGCATCGAGGACCTGGAGGAGGAGAGGGACTTCCTCCGCTGCCAGCTGGACCGCTTCATCTTCTCCACCAAGTCCCAGGGACAGGGACAGAGCCAGTACAGTAACGGTGAGGACAGTAGTGGTGGGAAAAAACGTTCATTTCAGTGAACGAACGATTTTGTTCACGTTCACGGCAATGATTCGTTAAAATGACTCGTTCACGTTCTCGTTCAGTAGCGCTATTTTCGAGTGTAAAACACCATCACGGGAGCGTTTTTTTACGACGCGCGAGACAATTGGAAATACTCCAGTAAAGTAAAAGTACCTCAAAATTGTACTTAAGTACATTACTTGAGTAAATGTACTTAGTTACTTTACACCACTGGTTATGTTAGGACAATACAGTAACGGCGGGGACAAAGCACTTTATTTACCGCAGTGATTCTCAACCGTTTTAATTTCGAGGACCTCCCAGTTTGATAGGCATTTTGCTAAACATCTTTGACTTGATCGAAAATAAACTCTTCTTGTTGGATCTTTCTGCAGGCTATGAGTCGAGGAGATTCAACTGGAGAGCGAGAAGAGGGGAAGATCGGCCAGCTGGTGAAGACAATTATTTGTGTGCTTAATTGCACTGCATTCATCTCCCATTTCACTCTTAGATATTCAGGTTCAGGTCTGCTTGAGTACAGCCACACATCATTGCATATAGGATCTTCAACTCAATGCCATAACACTGTGATGTGATTTGTGTATTATAAACCAAAGGTCTCACGCAGTACATCAAAGTCTTCCACTTGAACTCGCCTTTCTCCCTTACAGAGCAACAGAAGTCGGACATGCAGCATTTCCCCTCGCGCCAGTTCGTCCAACGGAGGCCCGGGCCGACAATCATGGCACCTCCCAAAAACCACGTCTCCACCACGATAGCCAATCAGATTGCCTCTATGAACGCTTTGTTCAGCTCCGCACCGTCCCAGGGCCTGCTGGCAGGTCACGCCAGCACCATCAGCACAGCTAGCAGCAACAACAGCGGCAGCACCAGGGCAACCATGAATGACATGAGCGTACACGGCAACGTAGGTCCAGGTATGACCACTGATACACACCCACCGTTTTGACCTGCTGTAAACCCATTAAGACCGGGGAACCGGGTTTTCAGACGTTTTTTCTCCCAGGACCTCTCAATGTCGCTGGAGTGGACACACAGCCTAAAGCCTAATTTATACTTTGTCACCCCACCTCTCCAGATTCTCTTTCACTGCTGGGAGAATCTGATGAGTACCTGGACCAGGACCACTATCTGGACGAGGAGGGGCTCATTTCAGGGGAGGAAGCGATGTCGGACGCCATCAACAACAACCGCCATCCGCTGAAGAGGAGGCGGCTCTTCCAAGTTCCCAGGGAGCGACAAAGAGGTGGAGTGGTGGTGGGGGGGGCAAATGACAGTAACCAACAATCAAGAGTTTTATAGTACAGTATTTTAACCCATCCTCTTTACATTTTATTAAATAGAGTATGTTAGCCCTCACTTTCATTCAGTACCAGTGGATAACAGCCTCTGTGATATCTTATCTTGAAGGAATCATTCATTTTCTATACACCCTCATGCAAGTTGAATAGAGCAGAATAGAGCAAGTCTGACGTAATTTACACGTCCTACCTGGTTTGCGGTTTTCCACCCCCGTTCTGAATCCCCATAGACGTCTTTAATATCGCGTCAAATAAGAACCGTGTTCCAAAAATAAACAGATGATCCCGGTGGTTTGACTCTTATGGATATGAAGCATCAACTGACGGTGAGAATACGATAATGTTACTTCCGCCGAGTTAGTTAAATTTTCGCCACAAACAGTATCAAATATGAGTGACTGACTATCATAAACGATACAGAACCACCTCCCTGACAATATCGCAGAGACAGTTTGTTTATTTTTGGACCACAATTCTTATATGAGACGATTCTAAGATGACCCAATGTTATTCTCCATCGAGAAATTACTTTACGAACCTGGGGATGAACGAGTGACGTCAGGACTTCTGTACTCTATGACAGATAAAGTTACTTTGTCCACACAACACACATGGAGTTTGCTAGCACAACATTCTCCAAAACAACTGATGTTAATGGTGACCAGCCAAACAAACACAAAATCTCCACCCCATGTTTACACTCCTACGCATAAGTCTTCAAACGGACACGGAAATGGTTTGCACTCAGGGTAATGGTTTGGCTCCAGAAGAAGACTTGGATTGCGCTGCACAAGCTGCATGATTGTCATTTTTGTTGTTACCTCTTTGGAGCTCTAATGGTCTGGTCACCATTATCTTACTTAGAGAAAGCTAAACTTTTGCTGACAAACTCCTTTTGTGTTGTTCGGACAAAGAAACCGTATCCACGTTTCAACAGGCACTAGGGTGAGTAGATAATGACAGTATAAAAATCTCTGAATTAAGTATTTCTTCAACACTCATCCAGTCCATTAAAGCAGAGAAAGCATCTGTGTCATTTCAGATTTTAGCTATAAAGCAACAAAAGTTTTTCAGTAAAGGATTTAGAACAGTGATTTAGAGCAGTAGTTCAAAAGTTCAAAAATAGCAGATATACAAGCTCACAGCGTGTCACTTCGTGCCGCACTGTGAGCTTGTACGTCTGCTATTTTTGTAAAATCTTGTGTTTGAATTTGGATTTTTTTTGTACACAAATCTTCTCTTCTTGGGGTCCACTGTCATATTTATATCAATTTGGGGGGTCCGAAAAAGTGTGAGAACTACTGATTTAGAAGGTATTTGTAGAATCGGCCTCGGGTCTTAATGGGTTAACAATCCTAGATCACCCCCTCCCTCTCGTCCACGCAGTGAAAGACGCGGCGGGAGTGCTGTTCCGCTACAAGAAGATCCTGCTGACCTACCAGCGGCTGAAGAACATGTCCAAGGCCTTCCAGATCCACGGCGTGGACCGCAACACCGTGGCCTCCACCACGCCCATCGCCGAGCTGCTGCTCGTGGCGCCGGAGAAGGTGGCCGAGGTGGGCGAGTTCGACCCGTCCAAGGAGAAGCTGCTGGACTACGCCCGGCGCTGCTACATCGCGCTGGACGAGGAGACGCTCAGCAGGGTGCAGGCCCTCAAGAAGAACAACTTACTCCTGCCCATCTCCTACAGGTTCAGACACTGAGAGACAGGGGCGTTGACGGACCGACTGACATGGGGGAGAGAGAGGGGTGGGATGGGTACTCTCTCCCTCTCCGGAAGACGATAGGACGGTTTGGTGGGTAAGTGAGGAGTAATCAAGTCCACGGTTGATTCTGCTGCAGTGGGCCAGCTCGACCGCTTAAGCATGGCGGCATCTCAGAGGACACATGGACTTCCTTTTTGCCCCCGGATTCAGCTGTGTAAACTGTGGTAAAGACTCTTTTTTGTTTATACTTGTTCTGTCACCTCCTTTTTAGTGTCAATGTGTTATATACAAGTCATTTGAATTCCTCACGCTCTCCACTCGCCTAGCCATTTATAATAGTGCAAGGGTTGACACTAACGGTTGCCCGACTGCCCGTGGCAAGTAAATAAAACGTTCAGGCAAGTGGAGTTTGCTTTCAGGTTGCCATTCCGTCTTCATTAAATATTATTGGCTACCTTTTTACAACTAGCAGTTGCACTCATTTTTTCAAAGTGACTGTCAACACTCAGTTATCGATTGGATTTAACATTAATTTGTTCAACAAGTGCAAACTTTACCTATCATTTTATAATGGAAGATTTGCTTTTCGGGCAAGTGGGCAAGTAGAACATGACCTGTACTTGCCCGACGGGAGAGTGCCTCTGAGACCTTAGTGTCAACCCCTGTAGCGTTCAAGTATGTGAGAGGGCCTGCTGCAGCCAGAAAAGGGATGAGAGAAGATTTGTTCAGTTTCCCTAAAAATACTGTATGTCCATGTGATTCACAACAGACATCTATCTGTCAGCCAAGCAACGAGGGCGTCATATTACAAGGCGTTTCGACCAGGGAGATGGATTGCTGAGGGGGAGTGCTACACCTACTGTTAGCTCCCAGTACTTACTACATGTCTTAGTTACCCAACTACAATAGATTTGGATGATTACTAAAATTATGTTCAACTGGGCTACCCCCGTTTTTTTTATTTGTTATCTTTATTTACAGAAACATTTAGTTTCTTTTGTGTTTCATTACATCCCTTTTCCCTTTTTCGTATCTTGCATTGTTTGCTCGCGTTACAATCATGTTTCAAAAACATTTCAAAATGTTGAAATTCAAATGTTTACCTTCCACTATAGAACAGTGTATACGCAGTGTGGCTACATTTGAACAAGAACAATGCCTTAATGTCATTTTGTGATTTGTCTCGTGTGAGGCGTGACAGTCAAGGGTCACGTTTGACACTCTAACCGCCCACTAGTAATTTATTACATTCTCCTTGCCTTCCCCTTTCTCCTGGTTTTTAATGAGCAGAAGAGAAGGAAACTGGTGTGATGGCAGACTGAAAAAAAACTAATTGCTCTAGCAGTCCCACACTGTGCTGTTTCAGATGCATTCACTAGCCGTTGTTTTTTACAGTAACTTGCATCAGAATGGCATGGTAAGCTGCTGTTCTTTGTCTTGGAGTCTTGGAAGGGGAACGAGTGCAGTGTCCCTACCTAATTAGTTATACCACCAAGTGTTTTACAAACTTTTTTTGTTTGTTTGTTTGTTTGTTTTTTTGGTCACTTTACTGCAACAAAATCCAGTCTGTATCATGTGTAATAATGCTCATGTGTAGCATCTGGTTATCTCTAGACAACTGTAAAGACAAGATATTTTGTGCTGTGGGACACAATGTAATACCTGTTGTATAATACAGTACAGAGCCTTTACAATGGTCTGCTACTATTTACTATGCTGTTTTGTACCACTACGTTCTAATATTCACTTTTGTGTGAAGAAATATTGACATTAATCACACAACACTTATAACGTTCCAGTGATCTTCCAGTGAGACTGAGTGATTGCGTTGATTTGTACTAGGGCGGCAACAGTTGATCAAACTAATCAATTCAGTCGATTGTAACAAATTATCGATCATTGAATAAAATAATCTATTAATAATCAATCCCCATTTTGGCAAAATGCTTTTAGGCAAAAGGTTTCAAAAATGAATTAAAATAGCAGTCCTACAAGCTCAGCTTGTAGATCGGCTATTTTCACTATTTCTGCACGACGCCATTGTGGGACGAATTAAAATTTGAAGCTTAAATGGTTAATCGATTTGTTGATATATAAAAACGCACTTCTCGATTATTTGGAAAAGTAATCGATAGAATAATCGATGCGATAAATAATTGACAGTTGCAGCCCTAGTTTGTGCACACGGAATGGTCTTTTTGTTGCTTCTCGACACCTTATTACAAATGCATGTGAACTGAGCTATTTGGATGTCTGTAGTTTATAGAGGTCTTGCTGAAATTCATAATTATTTTCAGCGCAGCAGGAGCGTTTGTCATAGTGTATGATAGTGTACAATAGTGTTTACTGTATAACTGTACAGTGAATTGATTAGATGTCTTTTTTGTTTTGTTTTGAAAGCTGATACGGTGAAGTTGGAAAAACTAACGTCAACTCGTTGTGTACTTTGTTGACCGGAGTCCCCCAGCCAGGGGTCTAGACTAGGCCCCCTCTTTTTCTCCCTCTGCACCAGATCTCTTTACCAAAAATGGCCGATCTACAAGCTCAAAGCATGTAGATCTGCTATTTTGCTCCAGAATAGGGAGACGCTAGGATTCACGTGGTTAAGATTGTCTTGTCAAAAGTCAAAACTCACTTCAGAGCAGTTCAGCAGGGCTCCATACACCTATCTGTGGAACTCATGTGTCTTTCTATTTGTTCAATACGGGTCACTTTAGTTGGAATTAAAAACGGAACCAATCAATGTAATGTTAGGGGGCACTTCAACTTTTGCCGAATCACATCATTGTATATTGTTTTTAAAGGTATCTTATTTGTTTGTTTCCTGTTGTATCTCCCTTATGTTTTATTATGAATGATATAGCCAAAATATTGGAGTGAAAGACTGCGTGTCTCACTAAAAAAAAAACAATAACCATGTATTGCTGATTATGCATCAGCTTCACTGTTAAGACAGAAATGTCATTAAAAGCGTTTGATTTCCTATGATGTATGTATGCATTTCTTGTTTTATGCTCAGTCTATCATTAACACTCAGATTATTTCATCAGGCAAAGCTTTAGTAATTAGTCTAGTAATTAGTTAATTACACATTATTATCGGAAGCAGCCAAAAACAGCAGCCTATGGCTCTGGCTGAAGAGTCCACATATAGACACACACACACACACATAGAGAATATTATACAGTATTGGACACATGATGTGATTGTGACCAGAAGATATGAGACGAGGATAGGGCTGTCACAATTACAAATTTAAGTAGACGATTAATTGTCACTCAAATAATCGCGATTAACTATTTAATTGTGTGTTTGGCGTTGAACATTGGAACATATGAAGCCTTTTAGGCTTTGTAATCGTAATCAATTGCACAGGGCAGGTATGACAAATAACTGAAATATACAAAGAACTTATTGACATATTTAATAAATGTATGTAGAAATAGCAGATCTGATGTAGATCTGCTATTTCTGCTTTTTTAATATTTGATCATGTGTGAAAAAATTTCAACATGGCAATGATTATGAGGATTATGGAAAGATAATTGCGATTAGACCAGGGGTCTTCAACCTTTTCAGGCCAGGGACCCCCAAACTGATGGGGAGATGGAGCAGGGACCCCCTACCTCGTAGGGTAGGGGGGCTACCACATATATTGTATATTTATGTATACAATTGTTTTATATTGCCTGCTCCTACGCACCTGCCCCAGTAGGTGTGCAAAAAATAATAATCTCTACAAAATAATGTATAAACATACCATGTTATTGTGCATTGTGCCTCCATTTATCTGTTTGCTATGGATTCATGTTATGTTTAAAGACAATTTGACATTTTCTGAAAAAATAAGAAAAGAAAACGTTTTTTTTCAAATGAAAATATTGTTTAATCAAACAACAATTTTGTGGACCCCTGCAGTACCTCCGCGGACCCCCTGTTGAAGACCTCTGGATTAGACAATTATGTAATAATTGTGACATTCATCAAGGTAATTTCCCATAATGGTAATTCATAACAAAATTAAAGCACTGGTTCTCTTCTCAACATGGGGTCCAGGGACCAACTGAGGATTTCACAGCATAGATTGGGGTCCCAGAAATATATATTCTTTTTTAATCAAACTGGGGTTCCTGGAATGAAATGGAACAAATGGGCTTCCTTGATGCAGACTAAACAATGTATACTTTGAAAAATGGTTGGCAGTAATGTTAAGATGGTTGTATGGTCATGGTGAGTAGACTAAACATGCTAGACTTCAGCTGGTTCAAGGGTTGTGCTTTATTGTTACATCTTGTGTACAGGCGAGGCGCATAAGAGTTGAACTTATTTTTGTTTGGCTTCCTTCAGACAATGCAGCAGCAGCATAGATAATAACAACAACAATAATAATGATAAAACCGTAAAAAGATTTTTAAAAGAAAGAGAGAGTGCAAAAAAGAGCAAAAAGAAAAAAAAGGATCTGCAAGCACACCTACCACAATGTCATAAGCATAAGCATCATTGATAAGGCACTGAAATCTGGTAGAAGTGCATTTTTATTGGTCATTTCATATATCACAAATGTGATTCCCTGACTCTATCCCAGTACAGTCACCCAGGATGCATGTTAAGTAGGTATAAAAAAGTATAACCGCAACAATATTGGATTGCACAAATGCCAGATAAAGCAATAGGTTTCACTCAGTACTCTAGCTCATCTGTATATGAAGTATAATTTAATGCCAAGTGCAATGATCTTTAAGCACAATATAATTTACAGTAATACCAGTAGCATTTCCTGTACATTTAATTCTGTACTTACACATCGTGGACTAAACAACGTTCAAGAATAATACAAATCTACGCGTTGTACATGGGATTAAGGTGCAGTGTCAGCACGTGTCGACAGCATAGTCCACATAAGGTAACCGTCACTGGTATAGAAGAAGGAAGGAAGAGCAAAACAAGTCCAAGTCACTGTCACTGCCAGTGACTCACTGGTATAATCCACAGGTACGCTCATGAGGAAGAGCAAATAGTGCAACTCCGTAGCCGGGTGGAATCTGTTCGTTGCTGTTGCCCTTGATACTGTAGGCCTCCTTCCTTGTCTGGCCGTGTCGTTGTAGGGGTTTGATTCTGAACAGTTGTGGCTGGGGTGGTGTCTTTCCTTGATGATGACCTGAGCTTTGACAGACTACACACCTCTTCATGTACAGTTCCTGGAGCGCGGGAAGCTTGCCTCCCATTATTCTCTCTGTCGTCCAGGACACCTTGCCATAGGGAAGAAAAACAGGTGCGCTTCCTCTGGATGCCTATTTAGTTTAGGCAGTAGGTGCTCAGCTATGTATATAACTTAAATCAAAAACCACCAAAGTGGAAAAAGCGGCACTCCAAAATAAATAATGCAAGACTGGCTCAGATGTAATTTCTAAACGCGTTTCGGCCGCAGCCTGCCTTCCTCAGAGCAGATTAAAAAGTGCCATAGGGCTAGGCCTCCTGTGTATGGGTATACCTTGCAGGCCTATAGCAGGAATTAGAATTGTGTAAATACATTCTAATAATGCAAAGTATCCCATGCCAAAAACAACAACCAGCACGCCAAGAAATGCTGTGATGTTCCAACCAGATCCATTGTGCAGAGTGACTAGAACTGCAAAGAGCACAGACAGACAGACTGACACACACACACACACGCACGCACGCACGCACGCACGCACGCAGCACACACACACACACACACACACACACACACACACACACACACACACACACACACACACACACACACACACACACACACACACACACACACACACACACACAAGTTATTTGTAAAATACAAGGAATGTGATGATCTGTGAATGTAATTAACAGTTTGCAATTGAGCACCAAAGTCCTGACGTCACTACCACTAGAGGGCGCTGTCTCCCTGAAATCCCCATTAGGGATTCTAAAATACACACACCAAGAACTTTCATGTATTCTGTGAATTATGTGAAAATGTAAATAGTGTTACTTTTGACCCGAGTCACCCATATATGCAGTTTTGATTTAATTTGATGTATTTGATTTGCACAACATGTTTGTATATATAGCCTACAGGACATGTTAGTTATTTACATAGGAAAGTTTAAGATTTAGTTGTTTTGCCGGTGAGGAGGGAACCCTAGGGATGCTTGAGAACCTCACCGTTTACATTACACATACTTTGATTTATTTAATATTAAAAACAAAAGACGAACAAAAAACTAAAAAAAACATAAATAAAAAATAAAATAAAAAATATATATAGCCTATATATATATAGTGTGATAGTGACAGGACTCACCGACGATTAGTGCCCCCTTCCAAAGCATTGTAAAAACTATATACTGAAATACAGCACTGAGCGATTGCTTGTACTGAGCCAATACACACTAATATGCGAGTGCGAGTGCGTTCAGATGATGTGAGTTCAGATGATGTGAGTAACTAGTGGGAGTCCGTTCAGATGCCAAGGCTTCTGGTTTCTATTTACTGAGATCCGGGACCGGTATAGAGTCCGCGTACAACTATATCCGGTCATTTCCAAGCAAACACACATGCACTCACAGACTATTTCCGTATCTTCTCTAGACCGGATTTGCAAATGGAAATGGAAATGGAAAACGGAATAATCTTCTGTTTTCAAGATGTTTTGGCTATTATCTCTGGAACAGAAGGTCCGTTTACATTACACATACTTTGATTTATTTAATATTAAAAACAAAAGACGAACAAAAAACTAAAAAAAACATCAATAAAAAATAAAATAAAAAATATATATAGCCTATATATATATAGTGTGATAGTGACAGGACTCACCGACGATTAGTGCCCCCTTCCAAAGCATTGTAAAAACTATATACTGAAATACAGCACTGAGCGATTGCTAGCCATGGTTCACATGACGCTTGTATACAAGCGTCATGGTGCCGAGTCCCCCTGGTCTAAAGTTGTGTTCGATTTTTTCACATTGCCATCTCTCACATAAAGATAAACGTTCAGATTTCAAATATAAAGTGCTTACCACCGAGCCACGGATGTTACAAGGCGATGCGGACCGCGATGAGTACCCGTATCTCCCGTATTGTTCAATAAAAAGCATTTTAATCCCATCGCCGGCCATTTTCTCCAAATTGTCTCCGATACTTTCAACCATGCGACACTAATGGTTGGGAGGTGTAATGCCCTCTGATACATTACAAAACAAAAAAAAACAAAAAAAGAAAATGGCCGGCGATGGGATTAAAATGCTTTTTATTGAACAATACGGGAGATACGGGTACTCATCGCGGTCCGCATCGCCTTGTAACATCCGTGGCTCGGTGGTAAGCACTTTATATTTGAAATCTGAACGTTTATGTTTATGTGAGAGATGGCAATGTGAAAAAATCGAACACAACTTTAGACCAGGGGGACTCGGCACCATGGTATGACAGTCATGTTTCAGGGCTAAGCGATTGTTTGTACTGAACCAGAAATGAACCAGAAATGTGACAGAAATGTGACAGAAATGTGACAAGGGTACATTTCTGTTTTCAAGATGTTTTGGCTATTATCTCTGGAACAGAAGGTCCAATTTTCTCAGTTCAAAGCTTGTTGGATGCGTGACTTTGAGGACATTAAGCACGCTATGACAACTTTTCGGGTTATTTGTTTTTTTTTAGGGGAGGCGAGATCTTAGTTGGGCAGGCGACCGCCTGCCCTGCCTCTACAGTGGTAGCCCTGAAACATGACTGTCATTCATACCATGACAGTCAGTCATGGTGCCGAGTCCCCCTGGTCTAAAGTTGTGTTCGATTTTTTCACATTGCCATCTCTCACATAAACATAAACGTTCAGATTTCAAATATAAAGTGCTTACCACCGAGCCACGGATGTTACAAGGCGACGCGGACCGCGATGAGTACCCGTATCTCCCGTATTGTTCAATAAAAAACATTTTAATCCCATCGCCGGCCATTTTTTTTTTGTTGGTAATGTATCAGAGTGCAATACACCTCCCAACCATTAGTGTCGCATGTTTGAAAGTATCGGAGACAATTTGGAGAAAATGGCCGGCGATGGGATTAAAATGCTTTTTATTGAACAATACGGGAGATACGAGTACTTATCGTGGTTCGCGTCGCCTTGTAACATCCGTGGCTCGGTGGTAAGCAATTTATATTTGAAATTTGAACGTTTATGTTTATGTGAGAGATGGCAATGTGAAAAAATCGAACACAACTTTAGACCAGGGGGACTCGGCACCATGACGCTTCAAGCGTCATGTGAACCATGTCTACTACAGTGGGTACACCACTGTTTGTACACTCTCAAGAGTAATTATGGTTTATTTTTCTCCTTGAAATTAAAATGTTTGAGAACCAGTGGTGTAAAGTACATTTACTCAAGTTCTGTACTTAAGTACACTTTTGAGGTATTTTTACTTTACTGGAGTATTATACTTAACTTTGACTCCACTACAATTATTTGAAAAATTTAGTTACTAGTTACTTTGTGGATTGTGATTATTATTACAAAACATACATTACCCACCATTTGGGCCAATTGAGAATAGCTGATCTACAAGCTCACAATGGGGATGTAGATCTACAATTTTCAGAAGTTTTTATACATTTGAAAACTTGTGAAATGGGACATTCTGCATAATGAGTACTTTATACTTTTGGTACTTTAAGATTTAAAGTCTTTAAGACTTAAAGTACCAAAAGTACATTTTGATACCAATGCTTTTGTACTTTTAATCAAGTACATTTTGAATTCCGGACTTTTACTTGCAAAAGAGCATTTCTACACTGCAGTATTGATACTTTTACTTAAAAGTAAAACATTTGAGTACTTTTTTCCACCACTGGGTTGAGAACCACAGCTTTTTGCACTTGCCGAGTCGCCGGAAGTCCGCGGATGATCAACTTCCGGTGTCAGAGGACGCGTTTCCGTGGGGAGAGCGGAGCAGAAAGCGGGCATTATTACAGTGAACATCTACAACCAGCTGCTATTCCTCGCGTTAAAACAAAACCCGTCGGAAAAGCAAACAAATTAATCACACTAAGAGGCCAACAAGTGCACGTTGGCTTTGGATTTGGCCTGCTTTGGGAAACCCCACTTACTCAATCTTTCTACGCTTCTCTTCTCTTTCCTGCGGGGCTAAAGCTAAGCTAACAGGCTAACCGTCCGCGTCTCGAGACAGAGGAGGCGGAGGCCCCATTATTCTCCTGGACTTTTGGGCTAACATGCTAACGGGCTAACACGTTGTTTTGTAACCTCCACCGTGTTGTGTTGCTGTGCGTGCCGTTGACCAAAAAAAAAGGCAGAAACCCACCCGCCGCACGCGTTTCTGACACGGTTTTGGTTACTATCACAAAAAGTAGTTTGTATACCATATTGAACGGTTTAGCATCGTTGTTGTGTCGGTGGGATATATACCGTGTAGCTTAGCTAGCGTAGCCCAGCTAGCCTAGCCACCGCCGCACACAGTACAGTCGTTTCACGCGAGCAGCGCGAGGCGATCATCGGCCACAGAACCACAGAACAGAAGATGTCGGATTTCGACGAGTTTGAGAGGCAGCTGTCGGAGAACAAGCAAGGTGACGTTAAACCCCCGACCGGGCTGATCTGTGTTATAATGCTGTGTGTGTGTGTGGTTGGTGTGTTTTTCATTCATGTCGCCATCATGTTGCTTTAGTTGCTATAGCTGCAGAGTCGTGCAGACACAGTGGAGTCGGTCAGTGCACCTGGCCGGGGGGGTGGATGCGTCTATTTGCTGGGACGCTGTGGGGGGGTTTCTCTTAATGTTGCATACGATGCATCCCTCGATCGTTTTATCTAGTTAAATTCTTATTCTTATTCATCATGTTGTTCGTCAGCTAAATGCCGTTTAAAGGCCAGATGCTGCTACTCGTTGATATCCTTGGACGAAAGACTATCATGGATTGTATTTGATCGAGTCTGGCTTTTACTTCTCGTATCTATGATGTATGCAAGAGTCGAAGTCGATCAAAATTACATCTATGCTAGTCTTGATCCAAGGCTACTGCTACTCATTGATCAACAGTTATTAGTAAACGCCCACACACGACAACCTAGGGAGACTAATACCTGAGTTACAATGAATAATTTAACTCTTTGAGAGTGTGCACGCATATGTAACCAAATGGACCCTTACGGTTACGGGTCCATAAGGTAATATTTCTTAACACTGTTAGGGAGTAATAAAAACATTCTGGATGGGCAGCCCTGCCTGCCCATCCAGGTCCAGGGGTCTGCTGCCTGGATGGATGGATGCTAGTGTCCAGTCCAAAACATGTTGCTGCCAGTTGTTGTTGTTGTTGTTGCAACACTGTGGCAGCATTTTGACACCTTAGTTACCCTGGGTCTGTTCAGTTGTTGCTCTGCCTGCCTGCCTGCCTTCTAAGCATACAAATGACTCTTTAGTGCAAACTATACCTGGATTGTCAATAAAATAATAATAAGGATTAAATTAAGCACACAATTTTTGAGTATTGAAGGGATATTTCACTTTCAAACATGTTTGGGGTCATTGTAACGTCTACTCAGGCTCTTGTAACTAATTGAACACACCCATCCTTGGTTCTGGTCACTGATATTGTCCTTCTAATGCATTTCATTTATTGTTTATACTTTTGGAGGGAAATGAAGAAGTACAAAAATAAATTAAAGAAAAAAACTGGGTCTCCTCATGCATTAGAAGGACATCAGTCACCAGAACCAAGGACATGTTTTGAAGTTTGAAGTTACAATGGGTTTGTGTATGAAGGGGGCGTGTCTGTTAAAATGAAAGTCAAATATCTAAATACTGAATCAAGCAACTTAAAAACTGTCTGGGGTGCACACAAAAGCCCAAGTAGACGTTGTGAATAAGCTGTATTTCATAGGTTCTTAGGTACTTTGTGCTAGATGTGGTCTAGGTTTTACAATGTTTTTTCTTAGTTTGACCCTGGCATATAACCTAGCAGGAGAGCTATGCATGCGCGGCCAGTATCCTAACTGGATTATTTTATAACTCACACGAAAATTAGGTAAATGTGTCTTTGTGGCGGTATCTGTTCATTTTATGGTGAAACCTTTGTGCCAGTTTGCTTTGATTTAACGTCTTCTGGGGGTCCCTTGCACAAAACGTTTTCGGATGGGGCTTGGGGGTCTGCGGCCAAATGCATATCAATTTGGGGGTTTCCTTGACATGGCATTCCTTGACATCTTACTGTTCAGAAGTTTCATTGACAGTGGTAGCCTTTTTTTTTTTCTCATTCATTTAGCTGTCTGTCTTCTCACCACAGCCGAGCGGGACAAGGAGAACCGCCACCATCGACGCTCCCCTTCCCGAAGCCGCAGCAGAGAAAGGAAGAGGAGGAGCCGTGACAGGGGGGAGAGACGCAGCAGGGACCGCGGCGCGCGCGAGGGCAGCAAAGAGCGCAGACCGAGACGCAGGTGGGTACCGCGCCGACAAGTCGGGGATGCTTTGTTACTCTTGTCGGTTTGAGGCAGTGTTGATTTCGTCGACTAAAACTATGACGAAAAATGTTCGTCGACTACCTTTTTTTCACTGACAAAAACTAAATAAAAACTAAGCTACGATGACTAAAATTAAGACTAAATATATTGACAATTTCGTCAACAAATAAAACTAGACTAAAATGTTAGTGAGGGACTAGTGGAGAAGAGATCCAGTAGAACGAAAAGACAAGTCATTTTATGTTTGGTTGCGCTTGGGTGTTCGCTCTGAAAATAGCAGATCTACAAGCTCACAACGCGTCGCAGCGCGTCACGTTGTGAGCTTGTAGATCGGCTATTTTCAGCATGCGACCAATTGTAAAATCACCCGTTACGACGCCATCAAGGCACCTCCAACATACAATTTTAGTCGACTAAATCAACTGTAGATTTTGACGACTATAATACTAAAGCTAAAACATTTCAGATAACTAAAATATGACTAAAACTAAATGGAATTTGATTCAAAAGACTATGCTAAATAAAAATGTGTTGTCAAAATCAACACTGGTTTGAGGCGGCAAGGTGGAACGGTGGATAGCGTGGCTGCCTTGTCACGAAATGTCCCCATGTCCAATCCCTGTTGCAGCCGTAGTGTCCTGTAAAACATGTCCTTGACCAAGACACTCATTGTAAGAGACACAACTGAATACCCCCCCAGCATATTTGTCATTCTGGAGAACATGTACCATAAGTGGCCCATGAATATGTCTGTCCATCTAGGTGTTCGAAACGCATTTCAATTGGTTCTCTAATGAATGCAATTCAGCGCTGTCTGTCTCAAAGGCATTTTGGGCAAGGAGACAGATGTGTTTTTCTGCTCTGGAGCAGGCCGGCGGTCAGCACATAGTTATTTTTGCACATCCCGTTTTCTACGCCCACATCACATCATTACTCTCAGCCTTCCCCTCCTGTCAAAACCAATAACTTTGGGCATTACTCGCAGGTGCAGCATCAAGGTAAATGTGAGCTAGCATGCACAAGATCACTGCCATTGATCTTAGTCTTTAACACAGTCCTATATTGATGATATTGAAGAGATTCAAATCTCTTGTCTTTACATTTCAGGGTCATAATTCCATTTGATTTGATTTTCACTTCATTTTGATCAATTGATCGATTTATTTTGTATTTCAATCCCATTTTTGTGACACTGTTAATGGAGAGGTAGTGTAGAAGTAGGAGCTTGGCTTGAGACAGCTAATCGCTCCAATAACTGGAAGTTAATGCAGAATGCCCCAGTGACTCAAATTACTGGGACATCCTGGGTTTGCAGTTCTTTTCCCTTCACATTTCTGACATTTTATTTTGAAATGTTTTCAAGACCTGTTTACTGAGCATCATGTTTGACTTGAGAGCAATGTATAACCCTTCCAATGTCATTTCAGCTCACCACGCAACCAATCCCAAGACATTGCTGTAAGGTAATACAGCAAAACATACACCACTGAGCTGATTTTTTTTTTGTTTCAAATACAACCAGACCTGCTTGTCATTCATTCAGTCAACTATTCATTTACTGCTGGCACTTTAGAAAAGGGTTTCTATCCATGGTCACCATTGTGCTTGCTTTGTCCAAATTTTTTTTTTTGTTAAGAATCAGAATATTTATAAAATGCCATAGTATATCTATTAACACATTCACTGCCAGGGGTTTTCTATAACGGGCTGTAGCTTCTGCCAGCATTTTTAAGCATTCTGACTAATCCTTCAAGAACCACAGAATATTTATCTCCAGTATGATCGATCCTCTGATGGTTGATAAAAAGAAAAATGTCATCGCGACATTCGCCAAAAATACATAGTAAAACACAGGAGCCGAGATACAGAATATTTCCCAAATACCAGGAAGTGAATGGAGCAGTAAATCTTTGGATCGCGTTATCTCCTGGTTCTGTGTGAAAAAATGGCGTTCACCTTCAATGGCGGTGAACGGGTGGGTTTGAAATGACGGAGATCTCCGTCAATGGCAGTGTTAAAAACATGGTGCAACATTGTTTTTGTCCTGTATTGCAGATAAAGCCTCATAAGGGGTATTGTTAATCTGTCAAAAATACAGAAAACGGCAGATCTACAAGCTTGCAACACGTTGTGAGCTTTTAGATCTGCCGATATGATCGTAACAGTATATTAACACGATATCATTTTCTGCTTAGTTTGTCCTAGTGTATTTTTTCTTAACTGTCCTGTCCTCCCCTACAGTCGTTCGCCACACCGCGAGAAGAAGAAGAACAAGGTGAAGAAGTACTGGGATGTCCCTCCGCCTGGATTTGAACATATCACCCCCATGCAGTACAAAGCCATGCAAGGTATACGCTTTAATAGAACAGCTCAAAGATTGATTGATTTCTGTCTCTGAGACCAGATATCACTGTATTGCAATATAAACCACTTTCAACCTGCTGTCCCTGTTTTGGCCATGTCATTATAGATGAAAATATTCGACGTAGTAAAGATTTAACATTTATCTTTACTTAACCTGTTTCAGACGTCTTTGCTTTTATTTGTTCTACAGGTAGACCCTTTTGAAAGCTTCCTTGGCAAACACTGAAATATACCGCCTTCAATCATCACAAAAGTCCTCATATTCCCTCATATTCAAACTGAAATAATATTGCTAAAATATCAGTATTCGTTTAATTATCGGCGGATACCGATGTGATGAATAATATATTGTGCATCCTTAAGATGAAAGACGTGGTTCTACCTAACTTGGTGGCCATTCGCTCACCACAGTAGGAGACTTGTCGTTTAGGTGGTATTAGATTGCTGACTGCTATCTGTTTGTGACCTTCCCTTTACAGCTGCAGGCCAGATTCCAGCTACGGCCCTCCTGCCAACCATGACCCCAGACGGCCTGGCTGTCACCCCCACCCCAGTGCCCGTGGTGGGCAGCCAGATGACCAGACAGGCTCGCCGCCTCTACGTGGGCAACATCCCCTTTGGAATTACAGAGGTGAGGGCCAGGATAGAGCGTCACAAGTCAAAGGCTGAGATTAATTCTGTTTTGAGTAAATCATATCTGCTTGGGTAAAAACTATAAACGTCAAAATGTGATGCTTATTATGGACCTCAATGGAAACGCGCCTTTTTTGTCTCATCCATTTGCCGTCTTTTTAACTCATTGTACTGCTGTGCTGTACAAAATGTGTCAAAGAAATATTCAATTAATTAAAAAAAAGACCTATACAATTATGGCACATATTTCATATTAGGAATGTCTTGATTATGATTCGAAAAGTGTTCGATTTCACGATTCTAGAGACATTTGCAATTGTCCAAAAAATGTTTGGCTAGATGTTTTTATTTAGCCATTTACTAATACACGTCCTCTCTGTCCTGCAGGAGTCCATGATGGACTTCTTCAATGCTCAGATGCGTCTGGGCGGTCTCACTCAGGCCCCTGGAAACCCTGTCCTCGCCGTGCAGATCAACCAGGACAAGAACTTTGCCTTCCTCGAGGTCAGCCTCAGCATGTCATTTACCCTGCCTCAATGTTCCTATCAACTCTGTTTGGATAAACGATTAGTTTGTAAATGAACAGCATTAAATCAAGCATGTAGTGGTCACAGATTTCCAGATGGGTTGCTGCCTTTGTCCGTGTCCGTGTCAAAAGTAGACAATCGACAGGCTTCACATCGTGAAGCATTGTGAGCTTGTAGGTCGTCTATTTTTGGTGCACGACACTGGGTGCACATTCACAACTAAGCCTAAATCAGCTGTTAGAATGCATCGTTTGGCACAAGTTCAGTGCATTGTTCAAGAACAGGTCACATGCAGTGAGTACAGGGTTGTCTTGGGGGGATGGGGGGGGGGGGGGGTTCCCTGTAGGCTGCCCCGCCAAAACTCTTAACAAGTTTAAATGAGCAGAAATAAATACTTCTTTGTGTGCGCACAGTTCCGCTCCGTGGATGAGACGACCCAGGCCATGGCGTTTGACGGCATCATCTTCCAGGGACAGAGTCTCAAGATCCGCCGTCCCCACGACTACCAGCCCCTCCCGGGCATGAGCGAGAACCCCAGCGTCTATGTGCCCGGTACGCAACGTCCTCTCTCTGCCAAACAACAATATACTGTAGAAATGTACTGTAGTGAATCGGAGGAGACTACATAGTCAATCTTTTCTGTTGAAAAGCGTGTTATTATAGTAGATATTACAGTGTATAAATATATAGTGTATGTATTTTATTTTTGTTGCTAAATGTAAACCCTTGTCATAATGTGAATTGTTTTGGAAATGCTCAGAAAAGGCACAATTGTTATGGTATTGGTTTGGTTCAGGTTTGGTTCAGGTTTAGAGCTTGTATTTTCCCTCCTGTAATGCCTGACCCTGCCTGCAGGTGGAAAGACTTGGGTCTAGTAGTATCTATGCTGATTTCTCCATCTCTACTGTCTCGCTATTCATTCATCATTCTTTCATGGTAGTTGATGTGCCCCCAATAGCCACCGAAACCCTCAGGTTTCTAGTCCTTAACTGATAAACTAACAGCATGTGAGTTTTATTGTGGGTTAGATATCTTCAGTGTATGGAATCAGAACTGAGGGCCTGCCTGTCAGTTCCCCCCTCGTCGGTTCATTCACAGACTCAACAAGTGTGTACTTCTCTGTTTTGTACATAGGCGTGGTGTCCACAGTGGTACCTGACTCGGCTCACAAGCTCTTCATCGGTGGTCTGCCCAACTACCTGAACGACGACCAGGTCAGTGCTTCTGCTAACCAGCTTACAGGCTACTTAAATATGGGTCATAGCGTGTCTCACAACACCACACATACTGACTGACCCGCTTCCTCCCAGTCTAAAACTATTAGGCAAAGCCCTAATATTAGCAACTGCTGTTCTAATGCAGCTTTTTCTGCATACATAATCCAAGTAATGGCGCCTGCACTTTTCCCCCCACACTACTGTTTTTGTTTGTATAGGTATTTAATTTGGTTGTTCCCAATGGCTTCCCAATCTTTCCCAGCTGGCGTAGTCTTAAAAAAATTACATAAGCCTGATATATTGCTTTTATTCTGTGGTTACACTTTCACAATATTACTGTGAAAAAGTTAGCAAAATTGATTTATTCAATATTGGCCTAAATCTCATGCACATTTTACAATGACTGACCAGATTTTTGTAACATTTCGGTACATTTTCCTCTAGGTTCCATCATCATGACCAATAACTTATGTTGAAATTCACACTTTTTTCAGTGCGCCTTGTACCTTTTTTAATGGTCTTGTAATGATGTGTCGGTCAGATAAGAATCAAGAAGGGTTATTGTCATACAGGTGCAAGCAGTGATTTTTTTTTGGACTGTGCTAACATAACGATAACAATATAAGAAGAATAAGAAAAGTTAAAGCACTGTATGAGAAATAAAGTTAAAGTACAGGTAGTATGGCAGTGTAATACCTCTTAAGACGGGAACAATATCTCTTAGCAGCAGTGTCAAAAACACTCCAAGTCAGGTCCTCTGTGAAGTGCACCTGAAGGTACTTGAAGCTGTCCACCCTCTCCACTTTTCTGTCGATTAGTATGGGTATGTAAGACCTCTGCCTCTGCTTACAGAAGTCTGTGATCATCTCCTTCGTCTTTTCCACATATAGAAAGAAGGAATTTTCCATCAGGCCTGCCACCTCCAGATAGGCCCTCTCGTTGCCGTTTGAGATTGGTCCAAAATGACCCTCTCTTTGTGTCTTTTCAGGTGAAAGAACTGCTGACGTCCTTTGGGCCTCTCAAGGCATTTAACCTGGTGAAGGACAGCGCCACCGGCCTCTCTAAAGGTTACGCCTTCTGCGAATACGTCGACGTCAACCTCAACGACCAGGTGAGCACATAGACATGTATTTTAGGTGGACAGACGATGTGTTAAACTCAATCAACGGCAACCTTCTTGTTTGAACTACTTAAGTTGTTCAACTCTCTGTTCGACTCGCAGAAAAATCCCTGTATATTGCACAGCAAGCTTTGTACCATATTAACATTAATAAAGGGGCCAAGTAAAACAGAACTGCAATTACAATGCTAATGTACAATGTAAAACACTTTTTTGATCGATAAACAGTTTGCCCTCCTTTCTGTCTTGTTATAAATATTTGACTGATGCTAGAGGTATACATGCATTTGCTGAGGCTTCCCTTACATTTTTATTTTTTATTATTTATTATTTATTTTATATTATGTACATTTATAGCTGTCAATGCCAAGATAACATAGTAATAATAATCTTGATTTTAAAAGTGTATGTCACAGCACAGTGTTGAAAATGTAACGTCAGTACCAAGCAAAAGTAACCCTGGTGGAACATTGTTTTATTTCAGGCCATTGCAGGGCTCAACGGCATGCAACTGGGAGATAAGAAGCTCCTAGTGCAGCGAGCCAGCGTGGGATCGAAGGACGCCACTCTGGTAAGACTCCAGATGCCTCTGGACAGGGTGGTGGTGGGGGGGGGGGGAGGAGGAGTGTGGCCATTAACCACTTACTAGGGCTGTAATAGAAATAATCGGCGGCTAAATTAAGGAAAGTTACACCTTTCCGCTGCCGCAGTGCAGCAAGGCAAAGCGGCAGCCATCCAGAAGTGTTAAGCCCTATATCGTTGCTGTCGGGGCAGAAACCTCTTATCTCCATATTTTAACTTTTTGTGTTTTTTTGGGGGGGTAAAATGAATGCCCTGCTTGATCATACTACAGCGTCGCTCAAAAGTAGCAGATCTGCAAGCTCTTAACGCGGCGCGAAGCAACGCATTTTGAGCTTGTAGATCTGCTTCTTTTGCTACTTTTGAATTTGAATCCTGAAAAGTAACAGTTTTGGACATATGAGGTTTCCACCTGACAGAGACGATATACTTAGTCATACGACGAGTAGTGTGTGTGTGGGGGGGGGAGAGAGAGATAGTTTGACCTATAATGACATGGCCATAATGTAGGATGCCATGGTTAATGTGAAGGACAAAACCCTCTCGAGATGCATCATCTAGTTTACGAGGGGGTCCTTAAAGTGCAAGAAGGATTTGATAGAGGTTTGGGTTGTGTAGTTTGCTTGCCATGATGGGCAAGAAATCAAAAAATGGTTGCTCCATTGATTAGAAATTGATCATTCAAAGTCACTATTTTAGCCCGTAAACAAACACAAACAAAGCTGATTCAGACAATATAGAACACCTCAAAACCCAGTACTGTTTGTTTTTTAAATAAAAATGTCAACTTCCTGTTAATCTCAATACTTGAAGATCCGGATCAGTGGATCCAGTCCGGGTTTTCATCTTAAAGGAATAGTTCACCCAAAAAAAAATCTTATTTTCTATCAATTACACACCCCAGAAAGCATTGAATTTGTGATGTTTCTTTTGTTTTTGTCTCATTCCTAAGCCAATAATTGTATTACCGGTGGAAAGATGCTAATAATGTATATGGTAGGAGACTTCAAAGGAGACTCTTTGAGTCTCCTACCGGAAATACCCACAGTCATCAAATTATTGGCTCAGGAATGCAACAAAAACTAAAACATCTCCATGAATTTAATGCTTCATGGGGTGTGTAATTGATAGAAAATACGTAATTTTTTGGGTGAACTATTCCTTTTAAGTATTATAATCACATAGGGCATTAACACATTGACCGCCAGAGGTTAATCTCATAATGTACTCACCAGTGCCAACGTTTTATTGTTGTTTTTTGTTTTTTTCACGTCGCCATAGACGTCGTTAAAATCCTTAAGATTGATCTGTGCACTGTTTGTAAACATCGCGGACATCTCCCTGTGTCTACCAGTCCAAACCACGTGTCAAACGGGGCATCCATTGTTGAGTTAGAACGGTTTATGTTAAACAGTGATCAGCGAGGAGAAAAACTACAATCGAAGAAAATGGCGTTTCAGTGTGCGCTTTAGAATGGGAGCCGGCGTGATCGTCAAAACCGGATCCCAAATAATTCTGTTTCCGGTGGTGTTACAATGAAATGTGCCGTGCCGGAAAATTGAAAAAAAAAAAGGAAAAAGCACCACAGCCCGTAGGCTACGGGATCGGCGCTTAAGCGTTGGATTTAACGGCCCGTAGAACTACGGGCCCGGCGGTCAGTGTGTTAATATACGAAAAAACACTGAAAGAGTATGGAGATTTCTGCCTGACAGCGACGATATAATGTACATGAGCCCAGTGGTGGAAAAAGTACTCAAATGTTTTACTTTAAGTAAAAGTATCAATACTGCAATGTAGAAGTATTCTGTTACAAGGGAAAGTCCGGAATTCAAAATTGACTTGAGTAAAAGTACAAAAGTATTGGCATCAAAATGTACTTAAAGTACCAAAAGTAAAAGTACTCAAATATTTGAAAATAGCAGAACTACAAGCTCACAACGTGTCGCATTGCGACGCGTTGTGAGCTTGTAGATCGGCTATTTTCAAATAGCCTAGGTATAAAATAGGGCTGAAGTGGTTAATGTATGTTTTATAATGTAATAATTTATATCTGAAAAGTAACTAAAGTTTTCAAACAATTGGAGTGGAGTAAAAGTACAATATTTGCCTCTGAGATGTAGTGGAGTAGAGGTAAAAGTATTGGAAATTGGAAATACTCGAGTAAAGTACAGATACCTTTTTTTTTTTTTTTACTTAAGTACAGTACTTAAGTACATGTACTTAGTTACTTGCCACCACTGCATGAGCCCTGTTGTAACCTGTGCTGGTGTCTCTCTCTCTCTCTGTTCAGACGAGTATCAACCAGACCCCAGTGACGCTGCAGGTCCCCGGCCTGATGAACAGCTCCGTCAACCAGATGGGCGGTCTGCCCACGGAGGTGCTGTGTCTGATGAACATGGTGGCCCCCGAGGAGCTGCTGGACGACGAGGAGTACGAGGAGATCGTGGAGGACGTCCGGGACGAGTGCAGCAAGTACGGCCAGGTGAAGAGCATCGAGATCCCCCGGCCCGTGGACGGCCTGGAGGTCCCTGGGACTGGCAAGGTATTGTTGATTTGGTTGAATACTTTTTTTTTTATAAGTCAGAAATGTAAATGGCACGCGGTCCAAGTAAGACATTAAGGCTAAAAGGATGACAAAAAAAAAGTCCATCCAACATTGAGGAACCGGAATCGGTTCCATCACATTTGGAACCGTTTCCGGAACTGGTTTATCAGCTGGTATGTGGACTTCACGTCTGCTATACATTTACAATGCTGGTGGTTTGTCATCAGTGAGATACGATATGTCTTGCATCGTGCCCTTTCCTCTCTTGTCTTTTACATTTCCTAGCTAGAAATTGTATATCTGCATATTTGGATTCCAAGAATTATGTATCAAAAGTTGGTATTTTTGTTGTCAAGTTCAATAGTTCATCCCTGTATCTTTGCAAACCGTTTGACATACATTTCCGACGATTGTTTTTCTCGGAAATAGATATTCAATCACCTTGTCCTATATTTAGCTCATAGCAAAACATTGAAATTAAAATAAACAGCATAGTCACTTATGCAATGTCGTTGCCTCAAGATGGGATATGTTTGCATCCCTTTTTTTAATGTGCGTTCTTTGACCCCGTTCTCTCCTCTCCTCACCTCTCTCTTAGATCTTCGTGGAGTTCATGTCGGTGTTCGACTCCCAGAAGGCCATGCAGGGCCTGACGGGAAGGAAGTTCGCCAACAGGGTGGTGGTGACCAAGTACTGCGACCCCGACGCCTACCACCGCCGAGACTTCTGGTAGAGGAGTTCCCCGGGATGAGAGGAGAGGAGGGGTGGGATGGGGGGAGGGAGGGGAGGTATGGATGGATGGGGGAGAAGTTGTGCCACCCAATTTCAGATCAACCCTTTCCCTGTGCTTAGGTCATACGTTCAGCTCAACGTTTCATGTATACCTTGGCTTGGGGAGTATTTAACAGTTCGCAGAGTGACTTTGGTTATGATCCATTTTATCACTTGAGGGCCTATACATGAAATGTCCAGCGGGCTTATGGTTAGGATAACGGTAGAGTTGGAATTGGGGGGGGTGTAAGGGTTAGGAGATCGGGGATTGCGAGGGTTTGTATTCTCGTCATTTAAAAAGGTAAAACGTTTAAAAAAAAAATCTTGAGGGGCGGGCGGGTGCTGTTAAAAGATTTTTTGAGAAATGTGCGTAGTGAGAGGTCATCGGGAAGGGGGAGGGGAGGTAAATGATTTTTATACTTTGTGCGAAATGGGGATGGTCGTTTCCGGGGGGGGGGGGGGGGGGGAGGCCGGGTGGGGTGGGTGGGATGTCACATGTCAAAGCTTTGTATTTAAATGGAGGTAGCCTGTTTTAAGTACTTTAGGAAGGAGCCAGGAGGTGTGGTGAGGAATACCTTACTGGACTATTCCCACCCCGGACGGGCGAACGATGGGGGCGGGGGGGGGGAACAACAACCGTAGAGGGGTGCGGGTGGGGGAGGGGACGGCAGTGGAAGATGAGGGCATTTCAGTTGTGACCTTCCAGTGTAGATAATAGCTTCATCGTCACCTTCGAGGCTGATTTTATATGCGGTTTGCGCGTTGTATCTGAGCTTGCAGATCTGCTGTTTTCAGCAACTAAGTATAAATCAAGCGTCGGGGGTCGCGATGTCTACGTGCGGCGAGGGGAGATGACGACCTCTGTTTTTTTTCTCTCTCTCTTTTTCAACAAGATAATTTCCTCCGCTTAGTTTTTCTCATCAGACCATGCAGCCCACCACCACCCCCTCAGGACGAGGTGTCAGAGTAACTAGTTATTTCGTAGGAGAATATCAGTCGTCGTCGTTTTCCCATACTGTGTTGTAGCATCATTGATCTGTAAAGTAAAAAAATTTTAAATAAATAGACGTCGTATTCAGGTCATCCGAACAGGATGAAATCTTATGAGTACATGTAAAAAAAAATATGATAAAGTCCCGTTTGTCAATTTAAATTATTTTTCTTTTGATTGTTTTCCCCCGATTCCAAACGTTTCACGTCCGTCTCTCAGCTTTAGTCCGTCGCAGTCAAAGAGGAAGCCAACGGTAGAAAAATAGTAGCAGCTACAAGGAGGAGAGTACACTGCAAAAGGTCCAGAGTGTTCATTTAGCCACTTGGCGTCCCCATTCTGGGCATGCCATTATAGGTGAAGATTTTGAAAATTCTTTGAAATATAGCAATCTTCTAGATTGGCTATTTTCGCCGAAACGACAGTCATATGACAAAGTAAAAATGGAAGGTAATGGTAATTTTTTTATTTATTAATTAAAGTAACACTCGTGATGTTTGCAGTGTATGCGGCTGTGGAGCTTCCTTTTTTTTTAATGAGGCATAATAATTTGAATGGTATCTGTTCCAGACACAAAAAAAAGCCTTAATGTTACTTTTCCCACATCTGTCTGTGAGCAAAGAACTGGCTAGGCTGTGTCCCCCGCCCCCTCTCTCTTTGTCAATATATGATGTCTGTATGTTCATACATGTCTCACTATATCATGCTTTAGTGTTGCATTTCTAGTTCTTCCTTCCATTGTTTTCCTCTTTATTTTCCAGCCAATATGGGAGATGTGTCGGACCCTGGTTGTTAACCTTTGTGTTGTACAGCATCTCTCCTCTTTTCACATGACCAAATAAACACATGACTAACACCAACGGCTCATGTTGCACTGCTGTCTGCTGGAATTAAAAGGCAGTACAGACGCAGCCATTGTACAAGTCCCAGTTGTCACCGTGTGCTTGGCTGATGCTTTCAGTAGGCGCTCTTAGTGCTCCAAGAACGCTGCGCTCTGAATCGTCAAACGGCAACGCTCTGAGCGCTCAACGACGTCAAAGTGTGTTCACGAACGCACAAGTTGTGAGGATATACTAATTTAGCAACTGAGTCATTATTAAAGAATGAATTGACGGGGCTTCTACCATGGCTGCCAGCATGTACTGCGTAGTAGGGCTAACATTTCAGGGCTTTGGGCCGTTCGGTTCCCAGCATAGTTTAACTTCCAGCATGTAAAATTAGCTAAACCAATGACTTAATTAAGGGGCTAGTTACAACATTACACTGGAGTTGGCATCTTTTAAAATGTTGGTCTCAATGCGCATGATGGGCGATTTAGTAGAAATCTATTAGGCTGAATCTGATGAGGGACTTTGGAATAACCACAGGGATTAAACAGTTTGACCTTGTTTTGCAATCTATGATGTCTACTTCTATCACTTGACCGCAGCAGTGAATTCTGCATTATGCTTAATTTATGTATATATATATACTCCGTCATACGACGATGACGGAAATGGCTAATCGGCCTGCAGCTCGCCTATTTTCAGCTTGGCGTCTGCGTCGTGTGACGAAGCATAAATCGGGCAATAAATGTACAGGTATCTCATCCGTCTATGGAAGTCGTAATGTTAATGGTAACCATGTACCCACATCAGTACTGCAACTAAAGCTGTCTCGCTGTCACTCATACCTCTCACCCACCCGCCCCATCATGGTCTCCTGCCGTCTTTTCTCTGAGGACCACCTGTTGATACGTTTCAGTGTACGGGCTTGAGCTCCATGCTTTTCATTTGGCTCCTCTGGCCGCTTAAGACAGAATGACTGTGTCAGTGAATTATTTGTTTTCAAACTCCTTTTATGAATTTTTCTTTTTTGGTTTTTAAATGTTAACTGTGTCGTTTAATTTCTTTTTGTTTTCCAGTTTTCTCAGAAAAAAAAGTGATTTCTTAAAGTGAATTAATGGAAAATTAAAACAAAAGTGCTAAAAAAAACAACAACCCACATCTAGTTTATGAAACAATCTTTCATTTGTCTGTTTATTTTGTTTTCAACTATTGATTAAAAACTGAATTTACATGATGGTGTGTTCTTGACATTTCACCAACAGTGCCCCGATTTCTTCTGTTATGCCTGTGTGGGCAGCAAAATGTGCCCTCATGCTTAGTGTGTACACCGTCGTACAACGGTGTCACCTACTGAAAATGTGTCTCAAGGATAATTGGTTTACAAGTCAGCCACTACAGCTCTGACCCTGATGTACTTTACTATTTCTTACTTACTACTACTTGTAATGCCGATGAACTAGGAATTGAGGCCTATATTCCACGGCCGGATCTAATTTGCTGTTGGGAAGAATATAAAGAAAGCCAAGAAAAGAGTGTAAAATGGAATCAATCCATTAGATGCGCTCGACCGGCATGATTTAAGCACCCTGCAGTAAAACAAGATGCCCAAATGGTGGAGCCATTTCACACTTAATGGAGTTCAAGTCACTTTGAGGTATTTTTGTTGCATAATTCTTACCTCTATAAAAAAAAAAGAGTAGTTATAAGTCACTGGATAAGAGCATGTCTTGAATATAAATGTAGGCTAATAAAAATAGGATGATTTCTTTACAATATATACACATGCTTTGTTGCATGGCGTGTAGGCTATTATTTTAATTTACACACCATATACAGTGCTGCCTTTCAGAACTGCACCAAAGAAAATCGACCGCATATGGCACAGACTGGGAGCCTAATGGCGTTTAGAGGGATTTTCTTTTGTCCTTTCCATTCAGTCTCTCTGAAGCAGTACACCGTTATGGGGGCATTGGCATTATTATGTCTGTGGCATAAAGCCCCATGATGCCCACCTGGGGTTTAACCCAGGGGGAATTCCTATATAGTGGAGCTCCCAGGGCAGAAATGATTCAGTGACGTGAAGTAATGTGTCAGCCAGCTTATATAGCGCCCATCATCTCCCTCTCTGCATGGCTGCACCCCTCTGAACACTACCCACACTGTCTGATGCTGCAGCATCAGCAACCATCACCCTGCTGCTCCCTGCGGGCAAATGTATAGAACCAGACCCTCCCAAATATCTCAGCTTTAATGTCAGTATTTATTTTAGTCATTTCTTTATGCGCTGTTATCTTGCACCATTTTTTTCTTCTTTTTTTTTTTTAGAACAGGACTGTTGTTTTCAGTTCTATCCAAAACAACGCAGAGGCCTACGTTTGGTGGCTACTAATGCCTTTGTTGCGCGCCCGGTGTCACGCACTGAAAATAGACCTGTTCTGTGCGTGTGAGTCTGTACTCTGTACATAGGCTTTTTTTTGTTGTTGTCTTTTTGGTTTTGTGCAACACTATACAAATCTGTATAATTGGTATACACAACACAGCCTTGTGTTCATGATCTTCAAGGTTGCAGCATGGGTCCTTGACATGCTGTAGGCCGACCTACTACGAAGCATTCTTTTCTCCAGGCAGTCTCTGTAGGCTATACTGTAGCAATGATAAAATAATAATACAATTTGTACAATACAGTCCAGTCAGGTATTTGGAAATGCACACGCCTGTTTCGCTAGCCTACACCAGTGGTTCTCAACCTTTTCAGGCAGCGACCCCCAAAAATAATCATATTTGAACCGTCTGGGACCCCCCCAAAATAATCATATTTGAACTGGGGACCCCCACCCTGATAAGCACTTAGAATGTATAGGAGTTGAGGCATGAAATTCAGTTTGACTCGGTTTCACAGATATATTGTGAAAATAGCAGATCTACAAGCTCAAAACGCTGTGCATTGAGGTATTGTGAGCTTGTAGATCGGCTATTTTCCACAATGTCTTTCTTATATTATTTGACAATTTGGCCAATGTTTGACCAATTTGCATAGTATAGGTTGTTGATTTTTTTGTGATAGTAGTAATGGTCTTTTTCTTTGTTTTAGTTTTTAGGTATAAAAAAGGTAATTAAAAGACCTTAAATTGCCACTTCACTGTCATCTGAGGACCCCCCCCCCAAAAAAAAATAACAAAAACATATGTGGGGATCCCCCTGTGGGTCCCGATCCACAGGTTGAGAACCACTGGCTTACACAGACACGTCACATGTAAGTATGACATATCCAGGGCTGATGCTGCAGTGTAAACTCTGAATGAATCACCATCCCCCCCTTGTGGCGGACCGTTGAACTGCTCTGCTGGTCATTGTCATTCTGGGCACCACCTCTCCATTGATCTTCATTCAGAAAGATAGAACACTGCAGCACAGAGGGCTAAAGCAAAACTAAAGCAGCACTGTGTGTGTGTGTGTGTGTGTGTGTGTGTGTGTGTGTGTGTGTGTGTGTGTGTGTGTGTGTGTGTGTGTGTGTGTGTGTGTGTGTGTCTGTGTGTGTGTTTGTGACACACACTGTGTGTGCGTGTGTTTGTGACACACACTGTGTGTGTGTGTGTGTGTGTGTGTGTGTGTGTGTGTGTGTGTGTGTTGCATGTGAGCCGTCTGATAATATTATAGGGAAGTTAATCAAGCATATTTTCTCAGTCAATACATTGCAGCATCAAAGTCATGCAGCGCTGGATGCAGCTGTGTGTGCGTGTGTGTGTGTGTGTGTGTGTGTGTGTGTGTGTGTGTGTGTGTGTGTGTGTGTGTGTGTGTGTGTGTGTGTTGAGAGGAGAGGAGGGGAGGGGGTAGTTCTTGAGTGCACATGGTTGCATGCATGCGTGCATAGATTTATGTAAGAGCATGCACGTGTGCATCTGAGCGTGTCAGAGCATAAATCAGTGTGGGTGCTGATGCTGACAGCGGGGACTTCTGAGTGATGTGTCGGAAGAGAGAGAGAGAGAGAGAGAGAGAGAGAGAGAGCCCGCGGTTGTCCACATCAGCATAACGTAGGCTATATTATTGATGACCTGAGATAGTCTATGCGGAGAGGCTCACCCTCTTCTATTAGTCTAATATACATGCATGACAGATGGATGGCTTGTGGGGGGGGGGGTGTACAGTCAGTCACTGTGAGTATTTGTAATTATTTACTGGGGGGGGGGGGGCAATAGTCCTTTTTCAGGGCAGCCATATTGACATGAAATGGTAGGTAAGCACAACTGTGTTACCAGCTATACTAGTAACCACACTTCTTTGGTCCATAGCTTAGAAGAAGGAGGCTATATGGGCAGTGGCGTCAGTTCAGCAAAAGCTAAGGTATGGCAACTTGGCAAGGTTAGGGTTGCCAACTCCCAGAGATGAAAATAAGGGACACCTATCCAGGATAGGTGTCCCTTATTTTTCACACATTTTTAGGTGTCCCTTATTTTTCACAATATTTTTGGGGGGGTCAAAACCCCAAAAAACCCCGAAATGCATAGAAAACTATGCATTATACCTATAACACAATACAAACACAATGGTCTTACACCTGCATTAGGCTACTATCCTTTTTTCTTTTTTTTTAATGAACTTTTTTTCTTTTTTTTCTTGAGCCAAGGTATGGCACCTGCCATACCTTGCCATACCCAATTGACGCCCCTGGCTATGGGCCTGAGCTAAACCACACTTAACCACCACTTAAACCATATGGTTGAGCGGAGTCCCTCAGGGCTCTATATTAGTGTCTTTTCTGTTATTGTGGGGAAAGCTTTTGCTGAAAATAGCAGATCGACAAGCGACGCGTTGAAAGCTTGTCGATCTGCTATTTTCAGCTCAAGCTTTCCCCACAATACGGATGCTGTGGTTTAAGTGGTTATACTTTGTACATTGGTGTAAAACATTGAAATATGTCAAAATCTATGACATCAATGCACTCCAAATCTGTTTAATAAATTCATGTTTTTCATAATTTAGAGAAACCAATTATTATTGGGCTTTTATTTAAAATTTCACCCGTTTTCTCCCCAGTGTAGCCATTTTGCCAATTAATTCCTCCCAGTGCTTGAAACTGCTGCGGTACCCTACAGTGAGGAGCCCCCACCGGGAGGATGTTGCCCAAGGCCGCCGTCCCACTCCTCCCGCTCAACATTCCCCGCTGACAGGTGTGACCCCCAGCCCATAGGAGTATGTGCACTGTGCAGTGACAAATGTCATCCTCCCTGGACCCTGCCCGGCTTTCCTCCCCGGAACACGGGCCAATTGTGCCCGTATAGACGCTCAGCTAAGCCGGATACGACGCAGTGGATTTGAACCACCATTGGTTCTCAAAGTGGGGTCAAAGTGGGGTCCGTAGACCCCCAGGGGTCCTTGGGAGGGTACCAGGGGATTCCCAGCAAAATGAGTTAATATAGCGTCACAATCATTTTAACCACTTTAAACATTATGTTATACTTTGGCTATTCAAAAATAGCTCATAGCATTAAAAAAAAATAGCAGATATACAAGCTCTGCTATTTTTGAAAAGTCTTGAACATTTGTGCAACTCTTTGAATGTGTGTGTATTTTATTTTCACATAATTTCTATTGAAGATGTCAGTTTTACAGGAGGATAAATAATGACAGAACTCTTCAGATTTTCTGTGAAACAAACAAACAAACGCACAAGACAAACACAAACCCCCCCACCCAACCCTCACAAGATAGTAATTGACAATGTATTAAAAAGTACAGGAAAGAGGGCAAAAAGTGGAAAAACCTGAGATAAATAAAAATAAAATTATAAAACTCAGCCAAAAGAGTATCAAAGTAGATGACATAACAGCGTGTGTTATACAAACAAAGGCACAGAGAAAGCTCAACCCACACTGTGACTCAAACACTTGAGGGGCCACCTCGAGCACAGGCTCCGTCTGAATGTGTGTGTATATACATATATATATATTATATAGTATATTTGACTCTGTGGTGGTTGACAGGTACTTTACCCCTGCTCCACCTGAGTGGCCGTTATTTGTTTTCCAGTACAAAACTAATCTTCTCCCTACAAGCTTCTGTAATCTTTTTGCCAAAGTATTTGCCAAATAATCATGTAGGCTACACAATTATCCAATAGGAATATCTTCTGTTCTCCTTGGCTTTCATTAGGACTATATAGGTCAATTTACAGTTCCATACCAAGGTCTATGCCTCTGGAAGAACTTGCCGGAACACCTGAAAGAAATTATACATTTGACTTCATTAAAAATGGACAAAAAAATTATTTTATCAAAAATATAATGAGACATGTAGCCTGGATACGACCAATTTTCAGCTCTGCAACTCTTGCCGTCCTCTTGTCAGAATTTGTTTTTATTTTATTGTTGTTGCGCTTTATTGAATGTCTCTTCGTTCTTGGTTTAAAACATTTCACAGGACAAACAGTGATATTTTTTTCAGGCTGGAAGTGGTTACGGTTCTGTTCCATTTTGAGAGCCTTTCCAGCAGCCCTCTGACTCACTTTGACCTGAATGGAACACAACCTTAATTAATGTTAACACCTGTGTTTAAATAAAAGGAAAAGGTCTCCAGCACCCACTTAAAGTCCTTTTTTAGGTACATTTTATTGTGTTTGGCATGGGCAGCAGGGCCTTCTTCAATTTCACTGATGCTGAAGAAGGCTCCAATGGAACGCGTCCGCAATGCTGCTGCCCATGCCATACAATAAAACAAATACAAACTAGAAAAGTGTGCTCCTCAGAGCACAGATCTCCGCCAGGCCGGGTTGCCTACCCAGGGCCCTTTGGAAGCCAGTCATAGCCAATTGGAATGGGGTCTGACTCATACATCTTGATCACATGACCCTAGTTAGTGTGTTTTGAAGAAACACATATGGCAGATAATGTAATCTGGCACAGATAAATTGCGAATCCAGGGGGGCAGGGTGTCCCCACTGGCTCAAATCCATGACAAATAAGGGAAGGAACATCAGGTGTAGAATCAATAACACATGTTTATTAAAGAATTAACCTAACATAATCAACTACGATATAAATGGATGGCATAACTGAACAGATGAGATGTGAGGTGTGGAGTCAGTAAATCAGTGGTGTATGAATGTGTATACTGTGGATGTGTGGAACATGGTGTAGTGCAGGTGTGTGGATGGAAAGCCGAGCCTATAAGAAAAAGAATATGGAGCACTGAGGGGAGAGTGCTGGCACGTCTGAGTACTTGAGTAAAAGTACAAAAGTATTGGTATCAAAACGTACTTAAAATACCAAAAGTAAAAGTACTAAAATGTTTGAAAATAGCAGATCTACAAGCTCACAACGCGTCGCGATGCGACACGTTGTGAGCTTGTAGATTAGCTATTTTCAAATAGCCTATGTATAAAATAGGGCTAAAGTGGTTAATGTATGTTTTACAATGTAATAATTTATATCTGCAAAAGTGCAAAGTAACTAGTAACTAAAGTTTTCAAATAATTGTAGTGGAGTAAAGGTACAATATTTTCCTCTGAGATATAGTGGAGTAGAAGTAAAAGTATTGAAATTTGTAAATACGCCAGTCAAGTGAAAATACCTCAAAATTGTACTTAAGTACAGTACTTGAGTAAATATACTTAGTTACTTCACACCACTGGCCACAGGGCACCCACTTTGAGAAACCCTGCCCTATGGGAGGTAGTTATTGCTCCACACTCCCTAGGAAGCAGGGAGGGAGGGGCGGGCTTTATAAGTCCTCCAATTATCCCCCCCCCCCCCCCCCTTACACACACACACACACACACACACACACAGACACACATACACAGTTTGTTACAAGCTCTGCAAAGTTTGGAAGTAAAAGAGCAAAATAAACAACTCATAGTGCAACATGAACGTTGTGTAGAGTTGTCAGTGTTTACCAGAGTGGTGAAAGCTGCTGCTTGTGACAAGACTGTAGAAACAGGAGTGCATTTTCTCCATCTGACCAAACTGAGGTGAGTTTCTGCAGGTGACTTAGCTTAGCTAATTAGCTGCTTAGCATGAAAGGAATTGATGGAATTGCGTGTTTACTTCACTCTGTTTCACTCTTATTTTACTTGGTAAAGCAACAACTAGTCAGGATGAAGCATTGTTGTGTTGTGTGATGTGATGTGATGTGATGTGATGTGAAGTGAATATGTTGTATTGTTGAGCTGTGTTTGATTGTGATGCTAAGACAGGCTATGCAGGCCTAGTCAGTGGTGTAAAGTAACAAAGTACATGTACTCAAGTACTGTACAATTTTGAGGAGCTTTTACTTTAGGCCTACTGGAGTATTTTAAAAAGTATTTTTTACTTTTGGTACTTTAAGTATATTTTGATGCCAATACTTTTGTACTTTTACTGAAGTAAAGTTTGAATACCAGACTTGTACTTGTAATAGAGTATTTCAAAATTGCTGTATTGGTACCTTTACTCAAGTTAAGATTTTTAGTGCTTTTTTTTGGTGCTTTTTGCACCACAAAATATATCCAAAGATTTGCAAAAACTTTTTTTTTAAATCAAAACTAGCAGATCTACAAGCTCAGATATACAAGCTCATAGCGCGGCACCGAGTGCGACTTGAGTGACGGACCGAATGTACCCAAACGGTCCATCACTCAAGTTGCCCCCCCTAGCTCCCTACAGAAAGTCGTCCGTGTGCAACTCGTGAAAAAGTGGAGATATTTGACTAAACACACGTTTTCTGGCAGAACTTTCAAATGGATATGAAACTAGAGGACAAAATATGACTCCAACTCTTAGGAATTAATTATTGGGTGAGTACAGACGGAGTTTAGAGCACTTTTATGGCCGCTCAGATCGCCACTACACAGTGGGGCTCCGAGAGCGATCTATGACTGTGTATTTGGAATACTTGAAATGTATGTAAGATCACAGACATTCTAGGGCTACCGCACTATGAGCTTGTATATCTGAGCTTGTACATCTGCTATTTTTGAATAGCCAAAGTGTAAAATAATGCTTTTTTTTTTGCTCAAATCTAAAAATTACACAGATGCGTTCCAGGTCTTAAAGGAGCTACACCATGAATTTAAAAAAAAGATTTGATATTTAATATCATATGGTGTATGTCCCTCAAACCTTTTTCAAAAGGTTTGAGCCTAAATCATCACTCAGATATACTCATCCCAAGTCAATTGTCTCTGGCTTATACAGCACTTTCAGCTGCAATACCAAAACGTCCTCTTGGGCAGGGGGGGGGGCTACTGAGCAATTCTGTTAATACAAAATTCTGTTAATAAAAAAATATATTTAAAAAAAAAATGGAAAAATTCTGCATAAAAAGAAGCATCTAAGAAAAATACAAAATCGAAAAAAAAACACTTTGAACATTTTTGAACAATTCCACCAAGTGTTTGAGGTGCCTGTTTCACCCACTTCCGGGGGGCGGAGCCAAAATCCGAGCCCGAAGTATTTGTTCGTAGACCCCCACTTAGGGGGGGTAGAAAAAGTTTCGGAGCGATTCGGGCACTTTTCATTTAACATTGGGTTTGCCATCAAAAATGTTTATGACCTCATAAACATTGCCATTCTGAGATCGCCTGTTCAGACACGCCCATTCTGGAAATCCATGAAATGAGAAGGAATGAAAATTAAAAAAAAAAACATTTTTTGGGGTACAAGAGACACTGGGGACCCCAAAAAATACAAAAAACCAAGAAAAAAGTGATTTTCATGGTGTAGACTCTTTAAAGGCTTAACATAATTTATAAAAAATATTTTCGGAAATCTCCATGGTATACTAGGCTGTATGTTGACAGGGTACAGTATATGTATACTAGGCTGTATGTTGACAGGGTACAGTATACATATACTAGGCTGTATGTTGACAGGGTACAGTATACGTATACTAGGCTGTGTATGTTGTGACAGGATACAGTATACGTATACTAGGCTGTATGTTGTGACAGGATAGCCTACAGTATACGTATACTAGGCTGTATGTTACGACAGGATACAGTATACGTATACTAGATTGTGTATGCTGTGACAGGATAGGCCTACAGTATACGTATACTAGGCTGTGTATGTTGTGACAGGATACAGTATACGTATACTAGGTTGTGTATGTTGTGACAGGATACAGTATACGTATACTAGGTTGTGTATGTTGTGACAGGATACAGTATACGTATACTAGGTTGTGTATGCTGTGACAGGATACAGTATACTAGGTTGTGTATGTTGTGACAGGATACAGTATACGTATACTAGGCTGTGTATGTTGTGACAGGATACAGTATACATATACTAGGTTGTGTATGCTGTGACAGGATACAGTATACGTATACTAGGTTGTGTATGCTGTGACAGGGTACAGTATACGTAATACTAGGCTGTATGTTGTGACTGGATACAGTATACGTATACTAGGCTGTATATGTTGTGACAGGATACAGTATACATATACTAGGCTGTGTATGTTATGCAGTTATGACAGATACAGTATACGTATACTAGGCTGTATGTTGTGACAGGATACAGTATACGTATGTGGCTCTCTCGGTTACTTGAATTAATCTTTCTTTCTTTCTTTCTTTCATTCAGATACTCAAGGCTGGCAGAGGTGTTGCAGGGGACACACCCCCTTCCTCCCTCCTCTTCATTATAAGCGTGGACTATGAAGACAGGCCATCAGTGGAGGAGGGGAGCAAGAACTGGGCTTCAGTACTACAACTAGGAGGTCTAGATGACTCTCTAATGTAGTCTTTTTTTTATTTTATAAACACACACACACACAAACACACCCCACACACACACCCACCCACCCATTCACCCCCACACACGTACATATGACGATGCAGATGACATCTGCATTGTAAATGCCTTGAAGACTGAGGTTCTCACCTACAGTGTAACACCCTTCCAGACCATCCACCTCTAATAAAGTACTGGTGAAGCTAACCAGAGAGATGTAAAGTACTGGTGAAGCCAACCAGATGTACGGAGGATGGAGATGTAAAGTACTGGTGAAGCGAACCAGATGTACGGAGGATGGAGATGACGGGAGACGCCCACTGGAAGGCTCATCCGAGGATGCCCTGCCCTAGAGAACGAGATCTGGAGATCTCTCTCTATCCATGGGTTTGTCTGCATGGGGGATTCCTCCGAAGACTTGGTCCGCACGGTCGAACGGCCGAAGACCTTGTCCTTCTCGGGTTTCCCCTGAAGACGGCTGATGAAGACGGCTCAAAGTAGGAACCTCTTTAGGGCTGTCACGATTATGACATTTTACTTGACTTTTTAATTGTCGCTCAAATAATTGTGATTAACTAAGCTGAATTAATTAATTATTGCGTCGTACACTGAACATTGTAACATTATTAATAAAAATGTGTCTGTCTTCGTAAACAAAAGGTGCACGGGTCAGATATGACAAATAACTTGCATAGCTCAATAACTTTATACTTGAAAAAAAAACATGAAGTGGAGAACATGAATAGTGGAAATAGCAGTCTGCTATTTCCACTATTTTTTTTTATGTTTGAAAACATATGGACATTTTTCAACATGGAAATGATTATGTCGATAATCCGAAAAGGTATTGCGATGATCTCAAATACTTGCAATCAGGTGATTATGTAATAATTGTGACATACCTAATGTTTCCTTTTCCTTTTCTGGATGCTGCTGCTGCTGCAGTTTGTGTTGTATGATGTTTTTGTTGTGTGTTGTTCGTGTTTGATGCTGTTCGTGTCATGTGCTGATGTGGTTCAAGATGTGCAGTAGCTCTGTTGCTGCCGTGTTGGGGCCCGGTGTGGCAGTGAAACATGTTCAGCGACTGTTGGTTTGTGGCTCTGGAATTGAAGGCTGATTTGAATCTACACTATTATGTCGGTTGTATTGTGACTGTTATTGGAAGTGTGTGCGTGTGTGCGTGTGTGTGTGATAGAGAACATTTGCATTAAACATTTTTTAGACATTTGAAGAGGTCACTTTTTTCTTTTGTAAAGTGAGGGGGGGGGGGGGGAGAGACCAAGTTTCGGACACTGCATTCATGATTTGAGGCATTTTGTTCCATAAATGTGTTTTGCAAATATGACCTGCTGGTGGCGCTATAACAAGCCAATGTTAAAAGGGTGGCATTTGTTCCTCAACATAGTGTGAATGTGCGTTCAAAGTTTGACTGCAATCGGACGCTGCATTTTGTTCAAAACAAGCCACTACTGTAAACTTTAGATGTGAATCTTAGCCAATCAGGATGGAATATGAAAAATCAATCGGATCCGTCGTGATCACATGACTATAGAGATCATGTGTACCGATTTGCATGAAATTTGGATAAAATCGGAAGGAGTAATATTTAAAAAATGTTTTACGTAAGTCGGCCTCCTGGTAGCACTATAAAAGGCAGATGTGAAAAATGCAGGGCAAAGGTTAGCCAATCAGGATGGAATATGAAAAATCTGAAGGACCTGTTTCGTTTAATGACCATAGAGATACTGTGTAGCGATTTGCGTGATGTTTGGACAAAATCTGTAGGAGTAAAAAATTGCAAAAAGTGGCCTTCTGGTGGCTCTATAACAGGCCCCAAGGGGCAGAGGTTCTGAATTGGCAGTGTGTGTGTGCACAGTTTCGCTGCAATCAAGCCAACAGTGCCGGAGATTAGCTGTACACAGACATACAGAATGACACACGGACGGACGGACGGACGGACGGACGGACGGACGGACGGACACACGGACGTACGGACAGGGTGCAAAACATACTCTCGCCAGGCCGAAATAAAACTAGGGGTCTTCAACGTTTTTCAGCCCAAGGACCCCATAGCTGAGGGAGAGATGAAGCAGGGACCCCCACTACATATTGTATAAAATGTTGTTGCAGATTAAACTTTTTCATACATTTCATAGATTCATAGACGTGTTGGACAGCACTATCAATGTGTTGTGTTGGATTCATGTTAATGTGTATTTTCAGACACTTAAACCGTCAATACTTAGTAGAAACTCTGAGGACCCCCTAGGGGTCCAGGACCCCCTGTTGAAGACCCCTGCCTTAAACCCTCTAGTAGAGCCATATGAAATCCATGTTAACGGAATCGCGGACGGAATCGCGGAAATGACCAATAAAAATGGAATTGGAATAAAAAACGGAATATTGCTTAATTTGGAATATAAAAAATATTCGCGGTAAAATTTTTTTTTACAAATCCACGGGACACCACCATTTTGCATGGACACATCCTACTTTAAAACAATAAAATCCACGTAGAAATCGTCTTAGAAAGACGATAGAAATGATAATAATACATGGGCGTTGTGTAGATTTCTTTCAGAGACATGTATGGACTGTTATATCTTATTAAATTGTGAACATTTATTCATTTCCACTTACCAGACACTTTTTTTAATGGTAAAAATGAGCATAAAAAGCAAAATACAGAATTCAGAAATATTAAAATGGAAAAAACAGAATTTGGGAAAAAATAAAACGGAATTGGGAAAAAAATAAAACGGATTTCATATGGCTCTACCCTCTAGCGCACTTAAGTTGCAACTGTCCTCAGACCACTTTTTTTTTGCCTCTACACCAAATCTCTTCACCAAAAATAGCCAATCTACAAGCTCTGCTATTTTTGGCGAATGTTCGAGGCATGCAATAATGGGGTTCAAGTACTTAAGTGAGTGCTGCTGGTGATCTTTTCGTTTTATTGGAACGCATCCTGAAACTAAGTTGTTGAGAGAAGCGCTCGCATTCCTTTGAAGAAACACCTGTGTTTACCCAATCGTTTCATGTCAAAATAATTACTGTGAAAAATGGTCTATTGTATTAATGCTTGCAATCACACAAACACATTATGTCAAGGTAATTTGAATTTGTGCATCACTTCTTTTTGCTACTTTTCCACTACTGGAGGTTCAGGCCGCTATGCTGCCCTCACATCTAGAGTTCGGGGCACTCACAACTACGTCGCACTGCCGATCCGGCCAATATGTCTGGGTCCATAGTGCTGGGGGCTTTGTCAGGGTACCCAATTGTACCCGTCTGTCTGTGTTCCTTTTGTGCCCATATATGGAGATCCCTGATGTCATCAGTATATGCCCATATACATTGGAATGCCCATATATGGGCATATTAGTTGGATGGCCCTTTCTCTCTCAACTGTACAGGATGCAACACTGTTGCTATACGGTGGAACTTGCAGCTTGCGCTTCGTTGCTGTCGGGCAGAAACCTCTTATCTCCATGTTTTAACTTTTTGTGTTTTCTTGCAAATTAACACCCTACTTGATCATACTACAGCGTCACACAAAAGTAGCAGAGGTAGCAGATCCACAAGCTCGAACGCTGCTTTTGCTGCTTTTGAATTTTAATCCTGAAAAGTAACAGTTTTTGGAACATTATGAGGTTTCAACACGACAGAGAAGACTTCAAAAATGAAGTGTGTGTGTGTGTGTGCGCGTGTTCGCGCGCTTGTGGTTTACGTTTGTCCTTCGAGCCTGCAGCCATATTAACTTCACTGAATCCCCCTCGTTGCACCTATCTTAACTCGCCCCCTCCTTTCTCCTCTGGTTCACTCTCAGCTTACACTGTCTGGCACTTCTTCTTTCACCCACTCTCTCTCTCTCTCTCTCTCTCTCTCTCTCTCACTCTTGTAGTTTCTCCCCCTCTTTCTCCACTCTCACTCACTCACTCACTCACCAGTGTTGCCAGGTCTGCTTATTATAAGCGACTTTTGGCTTGTTTTTCCTGTAAAGTCGCTTGTAAATATTGGTAGTTTGCGAGTTGCTTTTTTTGGGGGGGGGCTTGTTTTTATTAAAGTGTAGAGTTGCTTTTTGGGACTTGTTTCCTAATGTTGTTTAAACCAGTGGTTCTCAAACCTTTTCAAGGACCCCCAAATTAATATGTATTGGTATGCGGACCCCCATCAGAAAATATTTTGTGCCAGGGACCCCCTCACAAGATTTGTGTATTTAAAACATTTAGCTGTTTCTTTTTTTCAAGATTGTTTTTGAAAATAGCAGATGCTCAAGGGAGACATATGCTTCTTACAAGAAACTCATATGCGCACTGCACGGGTGTCGCGTATTAAAAAGCCGTGGATGGGCCACCTGTTCCACTCAAAGTATTCTGAAAGCTCTAGAGGGGCCGCCATTATTATACATCGTGACACTGCATTTGAATTAAACACCACTGTGTCAGATCCAAATGGACGATATGTTATAGTCTCGGGCAAATTGCTAAACACCCCCGTGGTCCTGGCCTCAGTCTACGCTCCAACATGGGATGACGACAAATTTATTACCAAATTTTTCTCTTCCATACCTAACCTTGATGAATATCAAATAATCATTGGAGGAGATTTTAACCTAGTCCAAATTTTTGCTCTTGATAGGTCATCTGCTAAACAAACTACTTTGTCAAAATCAGCCAAAGTTTTGCAATATCATGCTGACCAACTTGGGTTAAGTGACCCTTGGAGGACTAGGTTTCCTACTCAAAAAGTGTTCTCATTCTTCTCACAAGTTCATCACAGTTACTCAAGAATAGATTTTTTCTTACTTGAACATAGCAGATGCGACGCGTTGTGAGCTTGTAGATCGGCTAAAATAGCCAATGTGTATAGGTTCAAAGTGGTTAAACTGGTATAGGCGCTTCTTTTGGGCTTGTTTTTTGTAGACCTGTTGTGCTTGTTTCTTTCACAGAATCTGGCAACACTGTCACTCTCTCTTTGCCCTCCAATGCGTGCAGTGTAGTGCAAGCATGCAGTGCAGGCTTACTCACCGTCAGTGGTGTAAAGTAACTAAGTAGATTTACTGTGCTTAAGTACAATTTTGAGGTATTTTTTACTTTACTGGAGTATTTCCAATTTTCAGTACTTCTACTCCACTACATCTCAGAGGCAAATATTATACTTTTACTCCACTACAATTATTTGAAAACTTTAGTTACTAGTTACCTTGGATATAAATTATCATATTATTATATATGAGGACTGCGGATGAAAACTAGCATTGTTGCTAAATCCGGTGTATTTACGTCCATGTGACGTCCATTAATATGCATTGTCCTGTCCAAATAAGTAAAGTAAAACATACATTTACCACTTTAGCCCTATTTTATACATAGGCTATTTGAAAATAGCCGATATACAAGCTCACAACCCGTCTGCTATTTTCAAACATTTTTAGTACTTTTATTTTTGGTATATTTTGACGCCAAGTAACATTTTGAACACAGGCCTTTTATACTTGTAACAGGGTGTTTTTATATTGTAGTATTGCTACTTTTACTTAAGTAAAATATCTGAGTACTTCTTCCACCACTGAGAGTGCAGGCATGCTGGCAGCCTGGGGTTGGCCTCCTCCTCACTCACCGTGGCCCATGTGTAACCTGAACTGTCAGGGGAATGCGCGGTCGCTTCTCTGTGGCGCTTTTATGTATTTAATGTGTCTGTTTGACAGGGCCTTTACACAGCATAATCCTCAGTGTTAATTTAACTGACAGGACAGTGTATGTAGGGCTATACGCTCAGAGTTACAGCCACACTGAACATTCTTTTTTTTTTGCGCTGTAGCCTACATTAATAGACAGTCTATAGCATTTTTCACATGCAAGGAAGCTGACTGGGCGGGGCTGGTGATTAGTAAAACAGCAAATATTAGTATATTGCACGTTAAGCACTTATCCTTATATTATGTATATTATATACATATATATGTATATAATATACATGATATAACGATAAAGGATAGACTGTGTGTGTGTGTGTGTGTGCGTGTGCGTGTGCGCGTGCGCATGTGAGAAGGACTGGATAGTGGTAGCCTATAGTCCCAGAGTGATGGGACAGGGGGCTTGTTTTTGAGTCTCACTGCCATGGGGTTTTGATATTAGACCAGAACCAGTTGCTGGATGTGACTCTTTCTTCTAAGACAGTGGTTCCCAAACCTTTCAGGCCGTGCCCGTGAGTGACCCCCCCAAAAGAATCACATTCGAACTGGGGACACTTGGAATTGTAGGAGTTGAGGCATTACATTTAGTTTGACTCGGTTCCACAGATAAATATTGTGAAAATAGCCGAACTGCAAGCTCACAACGCCTCGCAATGCAAGGCGATGTGAGCTTGTTGATCGGCTATTTTTGCCTCTTTCTTAGGCTAATATTTGTTTTTGACTAAGATTTGGCCAATGTTTTTAAAGTATAGTTTGTTTTATAGTATAGTTCTTTTTTAAGTTATTTTTGATGTTGTAATGGTCTTATTAGTTTTATAAAAAAGAAGAAGAAATGTGCAGATGCCCTGTACACGTATAATAATAATAATAATAATAATAATAATAATAATAATAATAAACTTTATTTGCATAGCACCTTTCATGACATGACATGCAGCTCAAAGTGCTTTACAGAGCAAGAATACAATTACAGTTACAACTAATTTAACAATAAAGCAAAAAAGAAAAGCTGAAGCATAGAACAACATTAAAATAATAGCAAAGGGCAGTGAATCAGGCAATACGGCGAGGACATGGACAACAACACAGAGATTTAAAAATCAACCAGTATAGCCTACTGTATGTTGGTTTGTTTACTGTTGAGTGAGAAAACAATGTTGCACGTTAAGCAAATCATCTGGGGACCCCCACAAATCATTTGTGGACCCCCCTGGGGGTCCCGACACCCAGTTTGGGAACCATCGTTCTAAGAGGTGGTTTCTGGGGATAAAAAAAAAAAGGGGCCAGCCACTCTCCGTCAGTCCTGGAGCATTATTGCAGGTCCCGCCCGGAGAGACGGCAGGTCACACCACCCCGACGACCCTGTCTGCCGGCTGAGGGATCTGCTGCAGTCTGCCCTTGTCCTTGGCACTGGAGCCGGCGGGCCACCATGATGCTGATGGATGTGCTGAGGATGGACCCCTTGATGGATGCGTAGAACTGGACCATCCTTTCCATCCGGCTGCCTCAGGGAGAACATCCTCTGCTGGGCCCTCTTGATGAAGGTGAATAGGGTCTGTCTAAGACACAGAAATAAAATAAATGAAAAATGCCATCTCCAGTTTACTGTGGGCGGCAGTGGCTCAGGGGTAGAGTAAACTGGAAACCGCAAGTTAATGTCGTTGAGCAAGACGCTGAACCCCTAATTGCTCCCGATGAGCCTTGCATGGTTTCCTCCGCCATCGGTACTGTATGGGTGAATGTAATGCACAACCTATGTAAAGCGCTTTGGATAAAAGCGCTATATAAATGCACCATTTACCATTTTATTTACCATTTACTTCCCGTATCTGCGTGCAGTAGGTAGCCGCCTGAAGCAGGTTGGAGTCTATTATTAGAGTGAACGTGAACACAGCTTCTGAACGATATATGAACGATATATACTGTATATCTCTGCTGAGATCTCTCCAAAATGTTAATTTTTCAGGAAATGACAAAAACTAAATCAAAGTGGAGTTAGGAGGTTTTGTTCATCGTTGATAAGAACCGCTGAATGGACCTCCAAGCTCACAATGAGGTTGGAGGTCAAACGGGGGTGGAGCCTGGAGTCAGCAAAACCAGATAACTCCACCCCCCTTTGATGGAGTTAGCTGGTTTAGCAGAAAGTTTGAGGATCCAATGGAGTTAGCTTTTGTCAGAAGCAGTTTTTAATACTTTTCATTGGTTCAATATTTGTTTGACCAACACACAGACGTAAAGGGTGTTCAATAGCACTGATTTATGGAAACAAATGCAAACGCGTCAAAATGGAGTTAGCTGGTTTCTGCCGGACAGCAACGATATGTACGTTAGTGCAACTTGTGCAAGTAACAGTGTGAGCAACTAGTACAGCCTGTAGAGCATTGAGCTCCAAATGTTTCCTACCTCTAGAAAGCAGATGGTCAACCTCCCATCTGTAGGTGTACTCATCCCCAATGTAGACCAATAATTGGTGATCAGAGGTGCAGCCTGTTGGTGTAGAGATTTTAGAAGGCATTTGTAGAATGGGCCTCAGGTCTGTCTGTATAAGATCATGGAGTGGAGGTCAGGTGGATGATAGACATGAGATGTTTGGCCTTAGAATTAGATTGAGTTAGTCGTTTGATTAGTGGTAAGCTGGGTAGAACACGCTTCTGATACCATCGACCTTGTCAAAGTAGGTGACGAAAGCTTTGGCAGAGAGGGAGATTAAGCCTCCTTGCGTCCAAGGCCAGAGGATCCGAATTCAAGTGCGGTCGTTCTGCCGCCTCTCATCTATAGCCACGAAAACCACGTGTTCCTCTGTCTAGCTGCGGAACAGTGAGTGGCTATTGAGGATTCTTGGAGTTGGAGGCTTTTTATTCAAAGCCCCCTTTTCAACACAATCCCAGAGACTATATCCGACGCTCAATCTGGTTCTAAAGTGTATAGCCGTGGAACAATTGACTGGTGGTTCTGCCGTCTAGATCAGATTAGAGATCGGCCACATGTACAACAGGGGTCTGTGGAAATAGCTTCCAGTTAAAGCAACGCAGAGTAACACACCGTTGAAAGGAAAGTGAGAATTTGACACGGCGATAAAGACTGAAGGTGATAGAGGGTGTGTGTGTGTGTGTGTGTGTGTGTGTGTGTGTGTGTGTGTGGTACCTGTTGTGGTACCTAATAGAACTGTAATTGAGCCTCGATTGTGCCCCCCACACACACACCTCACATAAACAAGCGGTTTGGCTCACAACTAGCTCTGGACATTCTGTGTGTCCTGTTACGCATGATGTCTGCTGCTTCTCTCTTCTCTTCTCTCTCTCTCTATCTCTCTGTCTCTCTCTATCTGTCTACTGTCTGTCTCTCTCAGTCCCTCTCCCTCTCTCTTAATACTCTGTCTGTCTGTCTGTCTGTCTGTCTCAGTCCCTCTCCCTCTCTCTTAATACTCTGTCTGTCTGTCTGTCTGTGTCTCTCTCTCTCTCTCTCCTCTGTCTGAGGGTCACGGTCCTCTCCACAGTCGTATTCATTCTGCGCGAGCCTCCTGGCTCCTCTCATACAAACACAGGCTCCTCCTTTTTCCCGGCGACTTTAATGTCATTAACAGGTGGCTGTCTAAAATAGACACGGATACAGATACAGACACGATTTTTATTCATGAGGGGGTTGAGGGGTCCGTCTCGTCTGTCTGTCTTTGTGGAAACAGACCAGACCACCCTGCAGGCAGCATAGCACCTTTGGCCCAACATAACATAAAGACCTTAAGCGTACACACCGGACGCTCACAGTCCATACGTTGTAGTGTCAACACGCTGGATTTGAGGAGGGGGGTCGTGTCGGTCCGAGCCAGAACATACACACACTTAAATCATCGACAGCAACCGAGCCTCACAGTATACTTACTCCCCTCTTACACTCTCTTTCCATAACCCTCATGTACCTCCCTCCTTCCCTCCTTCCCTCCCACCCTGTTGCTCTCTCTCTCTGTCTCCGTCTCTCTCTCTGTCTGTCTCTCTCCTTCTCACTCCCTCACAAACTCCCACCCTCTCTATTACATTTCAAGCGGCTCTCCCTCCGAACTGAACAACAGGCAGCAAACAGGTCAGACTTCCTATCTTTTCGCTCGAGTTGCATTTAGACATCTGTTGCTTTCTCTGGTTTTGCCCACCACCGCATCAGCATCATCATCATCATGCCACGCAAGGTGACTGACGGGGGGATGCTGTCGCTGTTTAAATGTGAGAAAGAGAGAGAGAGAGAATTCAGGCAGGAGGAGGAGGAGGAGAAAGTCCTTGTTTTGCATTTCCTGCACGGCACATGTTTGCCTTATAAAAACAGCAGAGAGAGAGAGAGTGTCACAAGCTTATATATGCTGTGCTCGACTGCTCTGTATACATGCCATAATATGAGGCTCCTTGCAGCTGCAACAGATACTGGATTACTTGGGGAAATGAGCTTGCATTTTGGCATGCTTCTTCTGACCGCTCCTGCATTAATCAAGACCGAATCATTGGTTTGGGTTTTATATATCGTATGCCATGCTTGTTGAGTAGTTCTGGCATGGATCACACCTCATCTTGACCGTGTTGTGGTTCATTTGGAGGTAATGCGACCGAGCCGTGTAAACGGAACACTAATGTGGCTGTCAGCAGCTGCCTTTGGTCTTGATTAGCGGTCTACCATTACATCGGATGGTTGTCGGAGAAGCACTTTGAACCAGCTGTTCTCCACCCAGCAGTGGCTTGAGTCGTCTTGCCATGATTGGACTTTGGTGTTCTATGTCTAAAAACCCATTCAATCCGGGAAAGCATATCTGTGTCCTTTTAGATTTTAGCCATATTTATTTTATGCTTTGGCTATTCAAAAATAGCAGATATACAAGCTCTTGTAGATCTGCTACTTTTGCTCATTTTAAAGTGAACATTTTTTAACTCAAATCTTTGCTTCTCGGGGGTCCCTGGGACGAAGTATTTTGAGGGTCCTCCTTGACATGGAAAAGTTTGAGAACCACTGATGTATAGCAACATACGTTTTTCAGAAAACTGTTATAGGATTTAGAAGACATTTGTAGAATCGGTCTCAGGTCTTAAGGGGTTAAATTGGCTCCTGATAAGATGGTCAGAATGGAAACCAGCTGCATGCCTGGGGGTCGCCAGAACAACTGATGATGTTTGTTTTGTTCTGGCCAGAGCATTCTGACATGTCATAGGTGTTTATGTGTCTGGCAGGCACACACAGAAACACCTAAGCGAAAACACACCCCGGAATTAATGTTAATACCTTTCAGCTGCGTTTACCTGTCAGCGGCGATTCTAGAAATGTATTGCTGGCGTGACGGAAGGGCGGCAAGGTGAAATGTAGGGGTGCTTTTCAGGCCGCGACCCCCTAAAATAACCATATTTGAACTGGGGACCCCCCGAAATAATCATAGTTGAACTGCGGACCCCCCAAAATAATCATATTTGAAATGGGGACCCCCCCCCCCCACCCAGACAAGCACTTGGAATTGTAGGAGATGAGGCGTTAGATTTAGTTTGACTCGGTTCCACAGATAAATATTGTGAAAATAGCCGTTCCACAACGCCTCACAATGTTGGCCTCTTTCTTACATTATTTTGGCCAATGTTTGTTGGTTACGTTATTACTTTTTTTGCACAGACAATAAAAAACAAGAAATTGTAGCAAGTAGTAAACTCAAAGAGGTCTGTCATTTTCCGACAAAAAACAACAACAGCAATTAAAACAAAAACAACAAAACACAGCATAACAGAACAAAAAAACAGTAAACAGATAACACACATACAGGTACATGTTCAAATGCAAGGCGTATCAAAACAAAACAACATTAATAGACAAAGACAGACAGTAACCAAAGACACTCATTCATACCGAGGAACAGGAAAGAGAGAGAGAGAGAGACAGAGAGAGAGAGAGAGAGAGGGGGGGGGGCTTCCTAGCTATAGTAAAGTTGTGGAAGCAATGACTCGGCGTGCTGAGTTGGACGCATTAGGCATTATCATGGGGATTCCGAAAAGGGCAGTGAGGGGATCAGGGTCAATTGGTTCACCCAGCAAGTGTTAAACACAGCAGACCAGAACAATGATAACTTAGGTTAATTACTAAGTTATCATCAGATAAATTACATGCATCGGACCTGTTGGGGTATATTCTGGCCAGCTTTGCGTTGGTGTAATGGACTCTATAGTATCTTGCACTGCAATAGTCTGGGCCTTGCACATTTAGAGGAGGTATGTACCAGGTCTAACGCAGGTTACCCACTGGTCATCTGACATGTTAATACCGAGGTCCCGGTCCCAGGCAGATCTCTGGGAGTCTGAGAGCTCCCTGAGAGCTGAATTGGACTCCTTTAATGAGTCGAATTAACTTTAAAGATAGTATCGTATATACTTGAGGTAAGCTTCCTTTCACCAGTCCCAAGAGATAGAAAGGAGTCTATCACAGAATCAGGTGGACGGGAATTGAGGGTTTTGACTTCTCACAAAGTGCCTGATTTGAAAAAAGCGGAACATATGACAATTGGGGAGGTTGAACTTAACAGACAAGTCTGCGAACGAGGAGAAGAAATTATCAACATAAAGGTTGTTAAATGGCTCGTAAACCCTTGTTTGACCAGATCTGTTGGTTACTTTTGATGTAGTAGTTTTTTCCATTTAATTTCATTTCTTTTTTTCACCCTTTTTTTTGTTTAGGTATTAAAAAGGTCTTAAAAGTCCTTAAATTGTCATCTGGGGACCCGGCCCCACAGGTTGAGAACCACTATCCGGTTAGGCCATAACGGATACATTGTTTTGTTGGGTAATAGGTGGCATCAATATAATTATAACTTATTCAATGATGGTTGTATTTATTTGTGCATGCCAAAAGCTCACTTTAAGACAACACAGTCTACAATAAATATTCCATGATGTTGTGTCTAGGTCTTCAGAGTTTGGTCTGAGTCTTGCCCTATTCTGAAAAGACCCCATCCTTTTTAAGTTTGGGGTCTTAATAGAGCATTGGTTCTCAAAGTGGGGTCCGGGGACCCCCAGGGGTCCTTGGGGGGGAGGGGGGGTTCCAGTGGGTCCCCAGCAAAATGTGTTAATTCAGCGTCACAATCATTTTAACCACTTTAACCTTTTATACTTTGGCTATTCAAAAATAGCAGATCTACAAGCTCATAGTGCGGCACAGAGTGCCGCGCTATGAGCTTGTAGATCTGCTATTTTTGAAAAATCTTGATTTTTTTTGCAAATCTTTGAATATATATATTTTAAAGGGAACATTTGTAACTCAAATCTTTGCTTCTGGGGGGAGGGGGTCCCTGGAACAAAATATTTTGAGATGGGGGTCCGCGGCCAAATACATAATTTTGGGGGTCCTTGACATGAAAAGGTTTGAGAACCACTGTAATAGAGGATGGCACTAAATATTGGCGTATGTATACAGTATACATCTTCTACAGGGTGTATGTCTTCTGACGATATACTGTACTGTAAGTCAGTGATTTCCAACCTTTAACATTTTAAGGACCCCCCAGGGTGCTATGCATAAGTCCATTCTAAAGCTGTAACTATTCCTCATTCACTCATGTTAGTAAATGAGGAATAGACTGTAGTTCCATTTTCCAGTGTTGAGTTCTTCTTCAGAGGCAATGAAAACGACCAGAGCTTGCGTTCAGATTGTTTACTGAACAATAATCTGCAGTCATGCAATAGAGATAGAGATATATTGCTATATACACACACACACGCACGCACGCACGCGCACACACACACACACACACACACACACACACACACACACACACACACACACACACACACACACACACACACACACACACACACACACCCACACCCCGGTGGGTCCAGATAGTGGTGGCACCAGTCATGGCGGCACAACATTATTATTGCTATATACACACACACACACACACACACACCGGTGGGTCCAGATAGTGGTGGCACCAGTCATGGCGGCACAACATTATTTTAGGGCAGCAGCTGCCACCCTATGCCCCGGTGGCTGTCATCCTATATTAAATCATCCCACAATCAGACAATGTTTATCTGCCATTTTGCACACAGGAGCACAGTGATGCTCAATGTCATGACAGGCCACGTTCAGAGTGGAGCGGCGGGCAGGTTCAGCAATGTAGCACAGTGGAACCGTGCAGTGGAACCGTGCAAGTGGAACCGTGCAAGTGGAACCGTGCAGGGCAGTGCAACAATAGTGGTCGCAAAAAGGAATGCACAGTTTTTGGTGTACGCTAAGACAGTGGTAGACCTGGAACGCATCTGTGTAATTTTTTTAATTTGAGCTAAAAAGCATTATTTTACATTTTGGCTATTCAAAAATAGCAGATATACAAGCTCGTAGCGCGGCACCGAGTGCCGCGCTACGAGCTTGTAGATCTGCTATTTTTGAAAAATCGGTGTGAAAATCATTTGAATATACATTATTTTAAAGGAAACATTTTTAACACAAATCTTTGCTTCTGGGGGTCCCTGGAACAAAATGTTTTGAGATGGGGGTCCACGGCCAAATACTTATAATTTTGTGGGTCCTTGTCAAGAAAAAGAATGAGCACCACTGATATAGAAACATAGGGTTTTCAGAATACTGTTGGGATTTAGGAGACATGTAGAATCGGCTTCAGGTCTTAATGGGTTAATGGCTAAATTTTCAGGCCGCTATGCAGCTTTTTGGTGTGACTATTGTCATGGAATATCCCTGAACACCATTTAGTGCCATGTTTAGTGAGGATTGGAATAACAGTGTGCCTCTGGCCCCCGGGGGAACCCTGACGTGGCCCCCTGGTGTGACTATTTTCATGGCAGACCCCTGAACAGTGTTTGTGCCAAGTTTGGTGCGGATTGGAGAAACGGTGTCCCTGTGGCACGCAGGATCCCCCGGGGGGCTCAAACTCTTTGCTTTGGGGATCCTTGACAAGAAAAAGTTTGAGAACTTCTGAGGTAAGACAATGAGCCCTGTCTTACGCACATGAGCCCTAGCGACCCTATTCTGGGGGCAGACATTCCACTCTCCACACGTCGCAATGTGACGCGTTGTGAGCTTGTAGATTGGCTATTTTCAAACGAAGAGATTTGATGTAGAGGGAAATACTACACTAGAGGATCTAGTATAGAGCCCTGGGGGGGCACCGGTCAACTAAGTATATATGGTTCCGTTCTCTACACTGGCTCCCCGTAGCGGCTCGCATCCAGTTTAAAACCCTGGTGCTAGCCTATAGGGCAGTGAAAGGAACTGCTCCTTCTTACCTCCGCGCTATGGTCGATGCTTACACCCCTGCCCCGACCACTTCGGTCTGCCGCCTCGGGACGACTGGTTGCCTCGTCGCTCAGTGGGTCCTTCTGGCCGATCTACACGGTCACAGCTTTTTTTCTGTTCTGGCCCCACAATGGTGGAATGAACTCCCCACTGATGTCAGGACAGCAGAGTCACTGCCAATCTTTCGCCGCAGGCTGAAAACCCACCTCTTCAGGAAACACTACCCTTCCTCTTCGCCTTGCCTACTTGTTGTTAACTAGTTGTACGAACTCTTGTTTTATTGTTGTATTGTTTTATTGGATCTTGTTTATTCGATACACTTATTTGTTTTAGCTCTTGCTCATTTGATTTTCCTATTTGTCTCATCTGTTCATGAAAGTAGGTAGCTGATATATTGCACTTTTACCTTAGCGCTAGGTATACTCTTAGTTGCTTGTTTTAGAAGAGAATGCACTTCTGGTGATAAGTAGTTTCGTTCCCTACCTATGTTTGAATGCACTTATTGTAAGTCGCTTTGGATAAAGGCGTCTGCTAAATGACTGTAATGTAATGTAATGTAATGGTTTAAGTGGTTAAATGAAACCCCTGTCTTCCAGGGGTGTAGTGTTAGGGGACGGTCACACATCATGCGTCAAGGGGAGCGTGTCTTGAAAGGGAGGGTACAACGCTCCACACGTCCCAGACTCTTCTCCCTTTTGGATCCCAAACTGTGGAACAAACTCATTGCAATTAGAACCAGTGTTGATTTTGACATAACATTTTTATTCAGTTTTAGTCATAGTCTTTTGAATAAAATTCTATTTAGTTTTAGTCATATTTTAGTCATCTGAAATGTTTTTTTTTTTTTTTTTTTTTTTTTTATCCCACGATTTTGTAACACTATTTTTTACACCCAGTGCCAATTGTCTATGTAATCCTGGGCACTACCTTCCCTCTGCCAACCTAGGGAGGCCAGGGCCGAGCTCATGCCTCCTTCAATGCATGAGAGCCAACTGACCTTCTTGTCACCTGACAGGGGAGAGTTTCCCTGGTAGGACGTAGCGCGTGGAAGGAACACGTTATTCCAACCAGTTCCCTTCCCCTCCATCAGGCGCCCCGGCTGGCCAGGGGGAGGCAGTATAGTGACCAGGATTACTGCATGTTTTTTGTGAGGGTACCTACCCTAGGAGACACGGGGAGAACATGCATGCAAACTCCACACAGAAAGGCCCTTTCGCCAACCCCACCTAGGGTATGGGCACTGATGACGCGGAGGAGAGAACACACCCCCAGTGCCCACAGCGTACCCAGGACCTTCTAGCTGTGAGGCGACAGCACTACCGACTGTGCCACCGTGCCCCGCATCTGAAATGTTTTAGTTTTTGTCTAGTTTTAGTCGACTAAATATCATAAGGTTTTAGACTAAAAATGTATTGTGGCGGGCCTTGATGGCGTCGTAATGGCTGATTTTACACTTTGTTGCATGCTGAAAATAGCCGATCTACAAGCTCACAACGTGACGCGTTGTGAGCTTGTAGATCTGCTATTTTCAGAGCGCAACACCTGAGCGCAACCAAACATAAAATGACTTGTCTTTTAGGATCTCTTCTCCACTCGTCCCTCCCTAACATTTTAGTCTAGTTTTTATTTGTTGATGGAATTGTCAATATATTTAGTCTTATTTTTAGTCATCATAGCTTAGTTTTTATTTAGTTTTTGTCAGTGAAAAAAGGTAGTCGACGAACATTTTTCGTCATAGTTTTAGTCGACGAAATCAACACTGCTGAAGACTCACCTCTTCAGACTCCACCTTAGCCCATAGCACTTGCCCTAACCGTGGTGACCTTGCAGGCTTATGCAAAGGTTAAATTGTAATTTAGATAGCATGTTATTAGACAGATTCTAGGTTCATCTGTTGACCTGGCATCCTATAGTTTGTATAGTTTCGATGCACAGATCATTTTTGTATTTTATATTATACTGCTTAGAGTCTAAACCGTATAATATAATTTAAAAACTTTAGACTGATGATAGGTTCTTGGTGTACCTATGATCTTACCTCTAGATTAAGAGTGTCTGCTAAATGCCTAAATTGTAAATTGGACCTATGAGTCATCGGGCACATCAATTCATGCTGTCTTGTGGATTGTGGGCAGTATCAGGAGTGACATGGCATGCACGGAAATCAGTTTGCTGGTGTGTCGTTCATTTTACTTACCTTGGAGTAGGCTCACTGAAAGAAAACTACAAGGAAAAAGCTCACCAATAGGCTCTATGCACAAGCATCCTTATTGGAAAGAAATTGGACCTCTTCCTTCCTTCACAGGTCTTACCAATAATACTAATTAAGGCTCTGGAAAGGGGTCATCCCTATGTTCCCCGGGTTCTACGTTCCCCGGGTTCTATGTTCCCCGGGTTCTATGTTCCCTGCTTACCTAACGGTGCGTTTTAACAGCGGCGATTCAGGATAGTATTTTCCGGAAGTGCATTATGTCTATGAGAGCCGGCAACTACTGGCGATAGGGCGAAGTGGGCGGGGGGGCGATGAAAGATGGATTTTCTTTATCTTTTGGACGATGTCGCCCGGCGATCGCCCGAGAGTCGCCCGCTGTTAAAACGTACTGTTAGGGTTAAGTGTGTTCCAGGTACCCTCATGGTTTGTTGAGGCTCATGGATCCTTGAGGGGGTTCCAAATGGCCCCTTACGGGTGTGTTATGGGGGTCCTTGAAATGTAAAGGTTTGAGAACCACTGTGCTACACTAAATGGAACAGAGCCTTAATTTGTATAAAAAGACCTGGTAAGTAAGGAAGAGGTCCAGTTTCTTTCCAATATGGCTGCTGTGTATAGAGCCTATTGGTGGGGTCAAGCACATGCTCCTTTCCTGTTGGTTGACACGCAGCCAAGTTTCACCAACGTTGAACTCCATGCGTTGAACTCGACGTGTCAACACCACCGCAATGTGAAGCTCCACCCCTTTGCTCTCATAGGATGGAAGTGAATTGGATGCTCTGTTTCTGACGTGTATGTGACGTGCCCATATGGGCTGGTTATTTGAGTGGCTTAATTAATGTCAAACAGCTCCATTTGTGTTTTATTTTAAAAGGATAATAGACCCTTTACCACGGCAGCCACATTGACGTGAAATAGTAGGGTAAACACAGGTGTTAACTGTAATGACGCTAATTAAGTTCCTGTTCCATTCAAGTCAAACAGAGTCAGAGTATTGCTATTGTGCATGTTGGCTCTGCCTCGCTAAATGGAATGGAACCTTTAATTAGTATCATTGGCAACACCTGGCTGTCTTTTTGTATTAGCTATTGTAGTTCAGAAAGCTGAGGAGGAGACTGAGGTGTCGGGGGCACAGAGAGCTGAACACGCCGGTAGGAATACTAGATCAGCTTGGCTTCGCACGTTGCTGATCCGGCCTGGGTCTCTAGAGCAGTGGTTCTCAACCTGTGGGCCGGGGACCACTGGTGGGCCACGAGGCTATTGAAAGTGGGCCCCCAAATAATTGGCAAAACATTAAGATACAATGTTATTATTATAACATTAAATTAAAACAAATTATGTAAATGTCATGGGATTTTTTCTTTGGAACCTTGAAAAAAAATATTTTCCTTGTTGATACCAATACATAGGAACTTACTACGTTAGTTCCATTGATCCAAGCTGGAACACAATCGATTGATTGATTGATCATTAAAATAAACCTAATAAGCTTTTGAGATGTTTGAGAACCTCTGGTCTAGAGTGGATACAGAAGCGGTGCATGCATGCGTGTGAGCGCAAGTTACCGGATTTGGAAAGCGGGCTCGAGACCGGATCCCACTGGTCAAAACCAGGCTTTCTCTGCCGTTTGGAAAGCCTGGTGACGCAAGGTTATAGGTCTACTGTTCGCCTGGGTCCGGCGACCGTCTGCAGTGACCCCATTCCTCTGGCTGATTGATGGTTTTTACTATAGATCTTGATGTGGATACCAGGAAGGGCGTTCATCTCGTCTTGATGTACCACTTTCCTGCTGTCATAACAATGGGATTAGATTGCCCACTTATTCTCCTGACAAATTGAAAACGTATCACGTTAATGGCCTCAGTTAGACCAAAGACTTGTGCTTTCATCCAATGCATAACCCACAGACAAACAGATAGGCCTATACCTCAAATTCACATCCTCACAGCGTTGCTGCCGGGCGGAAACCTTGTAACTGTTACCTGTGTTCCATTGGATTCAATGCAGTTATTATTTAGATATTTATAAAACCCACAGACTTAACCACTGCCACTTTCACTTTAAAAAAATGTTTTGCTACCTTTGTGTGACACTGTAGTATAACAAAGTAGGGCATTCATTTACATAAAAATATGGAGATACAAGGTTTCTGCCCGACAAAGACAATATGTTTTTTTGGCACCAACTTGAGGCCTTTGTGTGTGTGTGTGTGTGTGTGTGCAGCCTCCACAATGTGACCCGACCTCATGCACTGTGCATGGTCGTCTCTGTCGGTTGGAAACCTCATATCTCCAAAACTGTTACTTTTCAGAATTCAAATTCAAAAACAGCAAAAGTAGCTGATCTACAAGCTGATCGCTTGGTGCCGCGTTTCGAGCTTGTGGATCTGCTACTTTTGATACTTTTGTGTGACGCTGTAGTATGACCAAGTCGGGCGTTAATTTACGAAAAAAACACAGAAAGTTCGAGTATGGAGATATGAAGTTTCTGCCCGACAGCAACGATATAATTACAGCAGCCCCCCCCCTTCACTGTGTTGCAGGGTTCAGCCTTTGAATTATCACCTCCGCTCCCACAGACAGCACCCACCCGCCATCCGGGGTGCTCCCACAACAGCACCCACCCAGCACCCGGGGTGGCCGCGCTGCCGTGCCCCGGACGTCACTCACACCGTCACCCCGCGGCCCCACCCCACCCCGCACTCTCTGGAGCAACACAAACACCTCTGAGAGTGAGTTGCACCTACACGCATGCATGCACGTATACACACACAAGCATGCACGCAAGCACGCACGCATGCATGCATGCACGCACGCACACACACACACACAGTGGGGTGTGTGTACACGTGCATGACGGCAACCAGTGTTGCATTGCCGATTTGGTATGTGGTTGCACTCTATTTTAATGACGTCATGCGCACGTCGCTTAACACCTACACTAGAGGTCACACAATGGACAATTGATATGCTTCTAGGCTCATTCCTATGTTAATTCATGCTGGTGTGACAACCGGCGGTCGGCAGCCTTTGTTAACTTTGTTGAAGAGTGAATTTAAAGTTGTTTTAAATCTATGCATGTGCCTGCGTGTGCTCCTGTTCAAAAAAGGTTCTTGCACGCCGTGTTAGGCCCGTCCCATGAGCAATGCAAACCTTGACGGCAACATATAAACACACCCATGTGATGCACACGCACACTGCTGTACACACATACAGTATATATTGTTGCTGTCGGGGGAAAGAAAACCTTGTATCTCCATATTTCAACTTGCAAAACTATAGCGGAAATAGCGGTTCAACAAGCTCACAATGTTCCGAGCTCGTAGATTTTGACAGTGACACTTTGAAAGTGAAAGTGGTTACGTCTGTCTGTGAGTTTTATAAATGTTGAAACAATGAAAAGTATTAACGAGAGCTTGTGACTAAAATAACTTGATGATTGGATCCATTGGAACGCAGGTTATATTTGTATCCCCCATTTCCTGAAAAGTAACGGTTTTGGACATACAAGGTTTTTGCCCTACAGAAACCTTGTATGTCATTGCATGGCCACAGACACACTAACATACATGTCCTCACCTCACTCAGTCCCTCCATTACATACATGTGTACACACACACACGCACACACACACGCACACACACACGCATTATTAGCATTCTCGTGGCATGGCATACAATTCCCGCCATGTTCCGGTATAGGCCTCCATGTAACACAGGAAGGTGAGTGAGACAGACAAGACAGAGAAAGAGGGAGAGAGAGAGAGGGAGACACACAGAGAGAGCGATAGAGACAGATAGAGAGAAAGAGGGAGGGAGAGAGAGCGGTTGGGGTATTTGTGGCAACCCATTATCCCCTCGGATCAAAGAGGGATCTGTGTCTGTAATGCCACAGATACCTGCTCTGCCTCCGCAGGGACCATAACTCACTCCCGCCACAACGGGTGGTCCGCTTACACAAACTGTGGGGAGGGTGGGGGGGGTGGGGGGGGGTGTTATCACTCTCCTTGACCCCCGGGTATCGGTCCAACTCTTAATACCTCTAAATCGGGCCGACACTCGGCTCCCCTTTTGTCTTTTCATCGGAAGTGGAATCTGCCTTTCAGGGAAGTGAAGCCGCAGCGGCTTATCTGTTGCTGGCTGAAGTAGGAGCAGCCGTCGGGTCAGACACAGCTCCTCAGACGAGGAGGGGTGGGGGGGGGGCGAGATGCTGATAAAGCTGTTGGGAATTAAAACGCTGTAGCTGACGATGAGAGGGGATTTTCTTATCTTCTTTTACAACCTGGGCGGTCGCTTTTTTTCCTCCGCTGTCCGCTCTTTAATTCTCTCTCTCTCCTATCTTATTGTTTTTCAGGAGCAATTTAGAGGAACAGCAAGAAGCCTGGACATCACCTATCTATCTATCTACATCATCCATCCATCCATCAATCTATCCATCCATCCATCCAGTCAGTCCACTGACCAGTTTTGCCTCTCAGTAGAGATACTTGACTCATTGTCAAATGTTTCTCCCGTTGCATCCTTACAACTGGGATCTTTCCCTGACCCAAGCCCTCACTAGTTAACGATAACTCTCCTAGTCCTCTCGTCCACATCCCTCACTAGTTAACTAGTCCTCTAGTCCACATCCCTCACTAGTGAACTAGTCCTCTAGTCCACATCCCTCACTAGTTAACTAGTCCTCTAGTCCACATCCCTCACTAGTTAACTAGTCCTCTAGTCCACATCCCTCACTAGTGAACTAGTCCTCTAGTCCACATCCCTCACTAGTTAACTAGTCCTCTAGTCCACATCCCTCACTAGTTAACTAGTCCTCTAGTCCACATCCCTCACTAGTTAACTAGTCCTCTAGTCCACATCCCTCACTAGTGAACTAGTCCTCTAGTCCACACCCCTCACTAGTTAACTAGTCCTCTAGTCCACACCCCTCACTAGTTAACTAGTCCTCTAGTCCACATCCCTCACTAGTTAACTAGTCCTCTTGTCCACATCCCTTACTAGTTAACTAGTCCTCTAGTCCACATCCCTCACTAGTTAACTAGTCCTCTAGTCCATATCCCTCACTAGTCCTCTAGTCCACATCCCTCACTAGTTAACTAGTCCTCTAGTCCACATCCCTCACTAGTTAACTAGTCCTCTTGTCCACATCCCTCACTAGTCCTCTAGTCCACATCCCTCACTAGTTAACTAGTCCTCTAGTCCACATCCCTCACTAGTTAACTAGTCCTCTTGTCCACATCCCTCACTAGTTAACTAGTCCTCTAGTCCACATCCCTCACTAGTTAACTAGTCCTCTAGTCCACATCCCTCACTAGTTAACTAGTCCTCTTGTCCACATCCCTCACTAGTTAACTAGTCCTCTAGTCCACATCCCTCACTAGTTAACTAGTCCTCTAGTCCACACCCCTCACTAGTTAACTAGTCCTCTAGTCCACATCCCTCACTAGTTAACTAGTCCTCTAGTCCACATCCCTCACTAGTTAACTAGTCCTCTAGTCCACATCCCTCACTAGTTAACTAGTCCTCTTGTCCACATCCCTCACTAGTTAACTAGTCCTCTAGTCCACATCCCTCACTAGTTAACTAGTCCTCTTGTCCACATCCCTCACTAGTTAACTAGTCCTCTAGTCCACATCCCTCACTAGTTAACTAGTCCTCTAGTCCACATCCCTCACTAGTTAACTAGTCCTCTAGTCCACATCCCTCACTAGTTAACCAGATCTCTCCCAATCCTCTAGTCCACATCCACTATGTGGTCCAACTTCATCCTAAAGCAGGATGCAAGGGGGGCTAAAGGCGACGGCGGCGGCGGCGGGCGGAGGCGCCCCCCCAAGATGAGCGACACCCAGGAGGGGAAGATCAAGCTGGCCTTCTTCGTGGCCATCGTGGGCGTGACGCTGACGGTGCTGGGCGTGGGCACCGAGTTCTGGGTGCAGCTGGCCGAGCCCAAGACCTTCAGCGGCAACCACACCTGTCAGATGGCCCACTACGGCCTGTGGAAGGGCTGCACCAAGACCCTGTTGGTGGCCGACATAGACCCCGACAGAGCCAGCTGTGGCCCCGAGGAACTGCACGGAGGTGAGACGCTACGTACTTCTGTGTTTCTCAAACCGTTTCATTTCAAGGACCGGCCCCAGTTTGATTATGCATTTGGCCACGGACCCCTAGCCTGGCATTGGCCAGACTGATAACGTGGATTCACTCTCACGTTCCTCCCCGGTATCAGTCTGGACTTCGGCCCATAGGGAGCGAGTATGAGAAATCAGAAAATGATTTTGATGCTTTTCACTGTTGTACGGACAGCAGTTGAAACGCAGTCACTGATTGGCCCGATCATTTTATGATTTCTCATACTCGCTCCCTATGGGCCGAAGTCCAGACTGATACCGGGGAGGAACGTGAGAGTGAATCCACGTTATCAGTCTGGCCAATGCCAGGCTAACGGACCCCCAGTTTGATATGTATTTTTTAAATCTCTAGGACCCCAATCTGCACTGTAAAATCCTCAGTGTTAATTTGACTCTTGACAGTGTACAAATGTAACCAAATGGACCCGTACGGTCCATCTGGTTACATTTGTACACTGTCGGAGTTACAGACCCACAAGGGTCCATTTGGTTCCTAACTATCAGTCATTTAGCTGCGGACCCCCTAGCTCTGGTCCATAACGTTAGAAAGAGTTCTTCTTAACGCTATCTTACTTTTCAGCCGTTGGCCGCGCACCCCTGGTAGCTGTGATAGAACAATTCCATTGTTCAGATCTGTAGGGGGCGCAGTGGAGTAACTAAATCATTTCTCCATCCGGTGAAATATTTTCTTTTCTGGCCAAAATTGTAAAAGTGTATTTTAGACGTGAGGTGGGGGGCTCCGAGTGTTCCCACTAAGGAAAGTAGGTTTTCAACATCTTAAAACCGTCTTTGTTTTGGTGAGTAGCAAAAGTGTATATATATTTTTTTACTGCAGACGAGAGGCTGCGCAGCCTGCGCTACCGGGGGTGTGCAGGCAACGGCTGAAAAGTAATATAGCGTTAAGGAGAACTCCTTCTAAGAGCTATAGGGACCCCCTGGAACCCCTCCCAAGGACCCCTGTGGGTCCCCGGACCCCACTTTGAGAACCACTGCTCTACTTGACTGGCTGACTGGTGTGTGTGTTTGTGTGTGTCTGGCACTCGCTAGTTTAAAGTCTTTTTTAAATGATCATGATATGCGTTTAGTAAATTATGGTCCCATTAATAAAATAATCATAAAGTAGGGTATGTTTTTAGGGCTTCTATTGGTTCTACCGAGTGAAGACCCGCCCTCGCTGCGGTTGCAGCCTATAGCAGTCGTTTCCGGTTTCTTTTCGGGACCGGAAGTTCAAAGATGGCGGATTTGAATTCGCCAAAAAAGTAGCCTCGATCTCCAGGCTTTTATTGTTTAGTTTTGCTAAAAAATAAAAGCCTGGCCCAGCGCGTCGGTGTACTCGGTATGAGGAAGTGTTTCATTTCCCAACCAACCAGAGTGCAGTGGGCGTCGCTCGTAATGTTGTGTTAACGGGGAGGGGGTTGACGGACAGATCGGTGAACCAATGGGATCAGGCGCAATCTCTTGCCGGCTCTATACACACGAAATCAGGAGCGTTGGGGCAGTCTACCAAAAAAGTGACTTCAGTCTATGGTTCAGACAGGCAAACCAAATCAGATTTTTGTCCAATCCAGATTGGAATCAAGTTTGAACAGCAAAAAAATTAAACAGATTTTTTTGCTAATCTGATTTGAACCGCATTCCTATCCACAAGTTTCCCAAGGAGCTAACTGGGGGAAAGTTGCTTGCGTTCTTTTGGGCTTGTTTCTAAACTGTAGTTGCTTATTTGGTCTTGCTTCCTAATGTTTTTTAAACCAGTGGTTCCCACATTTCTTCATGTCAAGGACCCCCAGATTAAATTGTAATTGTCTACGGACCTCCATCTGAAATTAATTTGTGCCAGGGGCCCCCATAAAAGATTTGTGTTGTTAAAATGTTTCAAAGATATAAAATTTCATTCGCAATAATTTAAATAAATAGCAAATCTACAACCTCTCAACGTGTCGCGAGGCGAATAGCCGATGTAGAGTAGTAAAACTTAGCCTATAGTCGCTTCTTTTGGGCTTCTTTTTCATAGACCTGGCCGTTTTTCACAGGTTTCACTGGTCACAGCAGCAACTGCAGGCAGCCAGTAAGAATGAAACACAGGACAGGAGCTAGGCTACTGCTAAGAGCAAGCGTCAAGAGCAGGGTCATCAATATGTCCGTACACGGACAAAATGTGTCCGTGGCAAAGACTTGTTCTTGTCCGTGGCAAATTTCTTTTTAAAATCTTTTTTACACACCATTATAATGTTCTTATTTTGATCATAAGACCCAATTACTGAATGTCAAGTCTCCAGGTTTTCTTCTGAATATGTAAGACACTTATTTACTACGACACTATGGCATATTAGGAGTCCACTGGTAAAGTGGTTCTCAAATGTTTTATTTGCAAGGACTCCCTTAAAGCAATACAAGGCAGGTCCACAAATAACGATTTTTAGCAACCTCTGCTGGTCACTACCGTCACTGCATGTATTTTCCGTAGTCCTGCATTACCCAGAATTCCATTTGTTTTCACCGGAAGGCGGAAGGGTTTCAAAAAGCGTTATTTTAATTGTTTTATACTATCTGCGGATCGTTTCTCTTAGCCAGTGGAGCATTACCATGAGCTGTGTTTTCTTTTGCTGTTGTTTTTCCATCTTCAAATCCTATAATGTCTTAAAAACAGCGTGAGTTCCTTTTTGTTAATAGCGCGGTAGTTCCTGGCCAAACAGGAAACCGGTGCGGTAGTTCCTGGACAAACAGGAAACCGCTGCATTTCCGTTACTGTTTTCCGGCCGGATGACGTCATTTTCGCGGGAAGGGCGGCCCGCCACCGTTTCAATAGAACATCCACTCATTTTGTATGTCCGTGGCAGAAATGGAAATTTTACAAAAATGTCCACCACAAGCCGGCATGGCGATGAACCCTGGTCAAGAGCCATTGATCATTAGTTTGAATCAGCTGTGTCACGGGAGATGTTGTGGGGGAGAAGGCTGGTTTAATGTGACCCTTTCTGACTTCTGTCAGGTTCTGTGTCAGTCATTATTGTTGACTGCCACAGATCACTTGAATGCATTAAATGACTCTGACAACAAGAAGTGATGTCCATAATTCACACGACGGCTCATGGAAACTTGTGGATAGGCGGTTTGTAATGCGATTGAATGGAGATTGAATCGCATTACAGGTTAAAAAGGAGATTACAATTGAGATTTGGGGAGCACTTGGGTCTTTTGGGTCTTTCACAACATCTAATGGAAGTAGGCAAATGAAGCATTATGGACATTTGCTGATCTTATATGTTTATTACATGTCACACTGTACAACGGTTAAACGGTAAACTCGTCATTATCTAGCTTGGCTCCACCCCCTGAATTCACTAGCCTCGCATTCAGGGTCTGGTGACGCTGTAGAAGGCGGGGTTTTCTCGTTTGCAAATCTAAACGACCCAATCGGGGTCGCGATAATCCAGTATGAACCAATCGCCACAAAGAGTCCCACTTTGGCCACGCCCCATCTCAGAAAACTGCTGCACTGAGAGGGCTTTCAGACTGAATAGTGGAGTGTCAGGCTAGTCATTATCCACCTTGTCAGTCGAATTGAATTCAGCCTGAGCCTATACCTGTCACTTAGAGCAGGGGTCTTCAATGTTTTCAGGCCAAGGACCCCCTAGCTGAGAGAGAGATGAAGCAGGGACCCCCTACTCTATATTGTATAAAATTGTGTTTCAGAGTAAAGTGTTTTTTTTATTAGTCTGCTCTTTTTTCCCTCTACACCTATTCACCTGTTTCCTAGGCTGTGTGTGTTTCACTTCCTGTCGATTTCATTGGATATCATTGGTCATCTGACCAGTTTCATTGGATTTCATTGGATCAAATCGACAGGAAGTGAAACACACACAGCCTAGGAAACAGGTGAATAGCCTCTTTGCCAAAAATAGCCGATCTACAAGCTCTCAACGCCTCGCAGCGCGAGGCATTGAGAGCTTGTAGATCTGCTATTTTTGGCTAAAGGTTCTCCTCAGAAAAGGGATGCTAAGGTTCAAGTGGTTAAGGTAAAAAAATATATATCACACAAAGATTTGGCAGACCCCCTGTAGTAACCCCCTAGGGGTCCCAGACCCCCTGTTGAAGACCCCTGACTTTAGAGTGAAAAGACTACAACCTGCTCCTGTAAACACAAACAATCACCCGCTCTTTATTTTTAACGTGCGGGTATAGCTGATATATAGCGGTCTCCCGTTGACAATCGTAGCACCTGCCACCACACAGCACACACACGGCCCAGAATTTCAGACACTGCCAGAAACTCTGTGGTGGATTGGCGTCCTTGACTCTGTTACATTTCATACTGCGCTGAAGGACCCATTTCTTCTGACCCATTCCGTCTGGGATGGCGCTAAGATGGCTGACACCATGCAACATAAATGTATGTATAGATATTAGGGGTGGGACGATATATCGCGATACTTTCTCCCGCGATAAATAATCGATATACAGCCGAAAAATATCGATATTTATAAAAAAAATTAAATAAAAACAAGTTTGTGATACGTTGTTTTTCCTACTCTGTATTTGTGTAATGATGATTTTGAACTGTTTGGTGCTATTTTATGTGTTTATGAATTGAATACAAGGACTATCGTGATATATCGTTGGCGAATTTTCATGCAATATATCGTGATATCGCAATATATCGATATTTTCAGATATCGTGATATATCGTTGGTGAAATTTCTTGCAATATATATCGAATATCGTGATATCGCAATATATCGAACATCGTCGAATATCGTGATATATATTGTTATCGTGGGCCTAATATCGTGATATATATCGTATCGTGAGGTACCCATATCGTCCCACCCTTAATAGATATAGTGCATTATATTTTTCACTATAGACCTCTCTGACTTTTGTAGGGATAGTTTTTAATGGAGCTTGCAACCATGCCTCCCAGTCCCACCCCTCCTTGTCATACTCCCAGCCACTCAGGCCAGTTTTCTCACCCAACCCTCGGTGCTCCAAGTATTCACATGCAATGAATTGTAGGATAGGTGTCAGGCCAGGGCTTACCAGTATAGTTGGTAAGACACAAACACCCTTTGACACATCTCTTGACTCCTATTTCTGTTTTGATACCGTAGGAAGAGCAGCTGTTTTAAAGTTTCAGGCTGGTGTAGGAGAGTTGGGGGGTGAATTTAACATAAAAGTGTTCAAATTGATCCCTAAATCAGTATTGTGTTTTAATATTGTCATAATCTTATGGTTCAAACATTTACCATATCTTTTCCCAAAGAGGTATTAAAGATCTGAGAAAGTAAAGTATGGAAATCATCGGCAAAATGGTAAAAACCCCAGCATATTTTTGCCGCTGCGATGCATTGTGAGCTTGTAGATCGGCTAGTGTATTTTTGGCGAAGAGATTTGGTTTGGACGGGAAAAAGTACAGTTGCAACTCACTCTATTCTTTCACTATAGGAATAGAGGGTCTAAGTGGTTGAGCCTGATTGCTCAACAATGTTTGGTCAATCTAAACAAAACTGTTCTAAAATGTTTGTTTTTTTTAAACTTAAAAAATCAAGTGATACCTGATTCTGTAGGTATGATCGTCCACTTTCATATTAAATGAAACAGTGACAATTCTAACATTTCCAGTGATCCCACGTTTTCCTGCGTTGGCTTACATAGACATTGATGCCGCATAACCCTGTATGACCCTGTACAGCCAGAGGCTATGGCTTGTTGGGGGTCCTTGGCGTGGAAACGTTCGGGAACCCCCTGAGGTATAGGTTTTGTTGTGGTTGTAACTTGGCACTAGGCGTCAACATTCAACAATGCTATTTGCACTGGGGGTCTGCTTCGCGACATGTTTCGAGCTTGTGGATCTGCCTCTTTTGATCCTTTTGTGTGTGCCTTTGGCTCGCCCAACCCAACCTCCAGAGAACAAGGACAGTCAGTCTAATAACAGTGTGGCTTCCGTGTGAACCTTGGACGTCCTTATTGATGACATCCTATTGACACTGTGACGTCATATCAACTTCTATTCCAAATCATTTGCCTTTCCATTGACTTCCAGTGTAAAAAAGAAAAAAGGTATAGAACATATGGGAAATATTTTCGAGATTGTATACTTCATTGGCCTACTTGCGGTGTGCTTGATTGGTCCACAGGGGAGTGACATGCAGCAAAGGCCGTCGGGATCGGGACTCGAACGCGCGACACGCCGTCAGGCTACTCTGAGCCGAGGTGCCTGGACCGCTACGCCAGCGGCCCAGGCCGACAGACACTCTTCTCGAGGACTCGGCCTCTATAGTGAGAGCAGAGTCCTTCCTTCCAAAGAAATGTTGGAATTCTGCACACTATGGATACGTTGAATGTCAACATTTCGGAACCAAAAATAGATTCTAAACCGATTCCAACCCTATCGGTATGCAACTCGGATGACGCCGAGTCGACACAGGGCGGGGCCATCACACCACCCCTCGGCGCGGTGCACTCGCTTGGCTTGCACCTGGCCTTGCTTGGGCCGGGGCGCACCGCCCTCACAGGGGCTCAAGCCCCGGCTTCTGTTGGCCTGCCTGCCTTGTTTTCGATGCCAACATTTTTATTGAGTCGACAGGGTTCCACGTTGTTTGAGTTTCTTTGTGGAGCAGGGGGTGGGTGAGCGGGCCTGGGTGTAAATAGCCCAATAGCTGGCGGGAGACTATTCTCACCCGAGTGTGAATAGGCACTCTGCTATATTAATCATGAGGATACTAGGTGAGTATAATCAACCACTTAAACCCCCTGTTGTCTTAGAGCACTGGACTTGAGTCACAACTGAACTTTGACCACTTTTTCCCATCTACGCCAAATCTACAAGCTCACAATGCTCACGCATTGTGAGCTTGTAGATTGGCTATTTTTGGCTAATGTCCCCTAGTCTCGCGTGGCCAGACAATATCACACTGCCTAGGGCAAAATGCAATGCAATTTTTTTTTTTTTGCAATGCAATTGTTTTGAATAACAAATTATGTAATTTGCATCATATCTCCTGAACCAAACATGATGATACGGAATATGTGATGTCTACACCTACAGTATGTTTTGATGATCAAGGATTACAATAATATCATGTACAACATCATAAACTGTTGTTCAGGTGAATTGTTAAAGGCGAATTCAGTGACATTGTGAGGATTACATGGAAATCACAGTATGACGTTATGATGCAGACTGACAATTCAAGCAAATTTCATGCAATCTTATAATGTAGAATAGATGATGTCTCACACGTATGTGTTGATGGTCAAGGATTTACAGTGATACCATATAAAACAGAGGTTCTCAAACTAGGGAGTCGCGGGAAAGTGACAGTGGGGTTGCACATTAACGGAAAACATTGAAATGTGTAGATTCCTTCCAAATAAGTTTCGTTTTTTAAAAGCACATGCGAATGCATTTTGTATTAAGGTTCTGTCAACAGATATAGGCTATATACTGTACTGTATGCTTCCATTCACAAATATGTACGGAAAAACATAAAAACAGAAACACTACTAGAGAAAAACTACTAGAGAAAAACTTCTAGGGAAAAACTACAGAGGTTCAGGCCGCTACATGGTTCTCACATCGAGAGTTCGGGCCGCTACGTGCCCCTCACATCTAGAGTTCGGGCCGCTACGTGCCCCTCACATCTAGAGTTCGGGCCGCTACACCATACGGCGCACCGCCGATCAGACCAATATGTCAGAGTCATAGTGTCGGGGACTTTGTCAGAGTACCCGTTGTATCTGTCTACCTGTGTCCCTATTATGCCCATATATGGAGATATCTGTATATGTCAGTCCTTGTCCCTTTTATGCCCATATATGGAGATCCCTGATGTCATCAGTATATGCCCATATTGAAATGCCCATATGGGCATATTGGTTGGTTGGATCAGCAGTTCTGGACAACTGGATAATCTGAACTACTCGACGGCGGGCACTGCAAGGCGGGCACTGGCAAGGACTCCTAGAGTCTCCTAGGACTCCTAGAGTCCTTGCCGCTGCACTCGCCGAGTTGGAAGTGGGTCGGTCTCATATATGCAAATGCCCATATATGGGCATAGCAGTCGGATCTGTGGCTCTGGAAAACCGGATCTCTGTATCTGTCAGTCCTTATCCCTTTTATGCCCATATATGGAGATCGCTGATGTCGTCAGTATATGCCCATATCAGTATATGCCCATATTTGCGGCTGATGCCATGACGACACATTGAGGTTAGACAGCACAACACACTCCGTATTTGGGTGTAGCTGCATTGGGAACTCCTTATATGGTAATGGCTGAGTCAGAGTGATGTCAGAGGTCCGCCCGCCCGCCGGCCCTCCCATTAGCCAATGTTAGGATGTTAAGACACAATCAGCGGACTTCACTGCAGCAATGCCGGACAACAAGCAGCAGCCTCCAGAAGCTCCCTATGCGAAGAGGATAGTAGTGGGCACCTCCTCGTCCTCCTACCAGGAGGGCCGTACTGCTGAGCAGGTCCGCCTCATCAGACAGATAGAGCTGGAGCAGTGGAAGAAGAAGACCCAGACACTCCGGGGCAGGAACGTTCTAACCGGACTCGCCATCGGAGCCATAGTAATGGGAATATACGGCTACACGTTTCATTCAGTCTCCCAGGAACGCATCATGGACGAGCTGGATGAGGAGGCTAAGCTGGCGAGGATGAGCGGGCCGAAGACGGGTGCCAACTGAGGTTGATGCAGCCTTCTGGAGTGTGTGTGTGTGTGTGGGTGGGTCAGCTGTTCTCAACTCTCTTGTTCATTTGAAGGACCCCCAGTTTTTTTTATCTCTCCATGTGGTTCCATTTGTACACTCTTGGAATTACAGACCCGTATGTGTCCATGTGGACCTCTGGTGGTCCCCGGACCTGTCGTTGAAAAACAGTGCCCTATACATCTCCAGCACTTACAGCAGAGAAGGCACTGATGTGGACATTACCTGGTCCAAACCTGGTCCAAGCCTGTCACTTATTATTGAGATACTGATGGACATTGTCTGGTCTGGACTGTACAGCGCTTCGTATGATTTGTGTGTTGCTGATTTGAAATTATAGGTGTCTATCTTGTGGTTGTAATTAAAACGTGCCTGTCAGTGGATTAGAGTAGTGGAAAAAGTACTCAAATGATTTACTTATGTAAAAGTACCAATACTGCAATATAGAAATACTCTGTTACAAGTAAAAGTCCAGAATTCAAAATTTACTTGAGTAAAAGTACAAAAGTATTGGTATCAAAATGTACTTAAAGTACCAAAAGTAAAAGTACTAAAATGTTTGAAAAATTGCAGATCTACAAGCTCACAAGCGTTTTGAGCTTGTAGATCGGCTATTTTCAAATAGCTTAGGTATACATTGGGCTAAAGTAGTTAATGTATGTTTCATAATATCATAATTTATATCTGAAAAGTAACTAGTAACTAAAGTTTTCAAATAATTGCAGTGGAGTAAAAGTACAATATTTGCCTCTGAGATGTAGTGGAGTAGAAGTAAAAGTATTGGAAATTGGAAATACTCAAGTAAAGTACAAATACCTCCAAATGTTACTTAAGTACAGTACTTAAGTAAATGTACTTAGTTACTTTACACCACTGGAAAGGATGGCTCCACTTTCAACATTATTAAGATGCGTAAAAGGCAAAAAGACTAACACATCCCGGAATAACCTACGAGGCGGGTGCTGGATACAAAATTCAACATGCGAAGGAGAGTGGCATCTGCACGCCAAAATTATGCTCCCACTTGAAAAATTTTGTTTGTTTGTGAACGTTTCAACTCTTCCTCGGAGGAAGAGCTTGAAGCGTTGCCAAACAAATAGGCATATTCTGGTGTGCAGATTTTATTCTTTTATACTTTTCAACATTACCTTCCTGGAAAGACATTTTGTCATTGTCACACTGTCCAGAGGCCGCACACTGGAATTAATAATCATCATAACTAACATTGTGATCATCTGTGCATACATAGCTCAATAATGTGAAACAGTCGATTACTTATGTTGTGTGGCCTTGTAAACACCTGGGAATGCAGGTTACTGCTGAAATATCTCATATCTCATCCCCATGAGAGCTATTTATATTGATATAAAATAATAATTTGTAAAAGAAAAAAAAATAAGAAAAAGACACACAATCAGCAGAACTCATGCATTTGTTTCCCCTGTCAGTTCATGTCATGTTATTGTTGAACCCCAAGGCCATATGGGGGCTTACCTCAAGGCTGTCCTCATGTGCCGCGTCCCTAACAATACCTGATTGATGAAAGGGGATTAAAACAGGAAAAAAAGGGCCAAGAGGGGGCTTTCGAAATGAGTTGCACCAGTTGATGATGACGTCATAGGCTATAGGGGAGAAAGAAAAGGATGGACAACACACACACACCTCACCGTTTCTTCATTTCCCTTTATCATCACGCTGATGTGAACACAGAGGGGAGCAGGCATAGCCACGAGGGGATGCACATACATATGTCTACGCATGCATTTACATACACACTGTTTGTTTATTCATCTATCTATATAGAGTCATTCTTTCACCCAATTGCACACTGCTGCATTGTATGTGTATGTGTATGTCGTATTTTGAATATCTTTGCTCTCGGGCAGAAACCGCTTATCAGTTTTTTTTTTACGTAAATGAATGCCCTACTTGATCATAGCATAGGCCTACTACAGCGTTACTCAAAATTAAGCATAAAAAGTTGCGGATCCACAAGCTCGAAACGCGGTGCGAAGCGGCGCGTTTTGAGCTCGTAGATCTGCTGCGTTTGCCGTTTCATTAATTTTTATTCCTGAAAAGTAACAGTTTTGGACATCTGAGGTTTCCACCCGTCAGAGACGATACATGGGATGTGTTACGGGTTTTGATGGTCACTTTGACCGTATAGCACCTCGCTCCTTTTGTGTGTTATCAATCTGTGATAGGCCTATAACAAAAACGTTCCACGGGTATAGAATGTATGATATTCTGGTAATGGCATTATTATAGGTAATAATAACATATTAGTGTAGTGCAGTCATCAACTGAATGAAATATGGGGGAAATGGTCTTTGGAGAGCATTATCTGGACCCGTATAAAGGAAAAAGCAAAAATTCTGGATTCCTAGCTGAGGCAATCTACAGATTTATAATCGACGCAAGTGATCTCTTAGATCAATGCACCCTGTGTGTGTGTGTGTGTGTGTGTGTGTGTGTGTGAGTGTGTGTGGGTGCGTGTGTGTGTGTGTGCTGTAATCTTGCAGAAGAGGGCTAGTGAGAGAGGGGGAGAGGGGCTGGTTGTGTGAGTGAGGCTGGCTGTATATGTATGTATCTGGGTCATCCTACAGATAATGTGCAAATCGAGTCATTAAAGAAATATGATGCTGAGCGAGAAATCCAGTTACTGTATGTGACTATACCGTAGACCAGTGGTTCTCAAACTTTTTCATGTCAAGGACAGCCCAAATTGATATGGCCGCAAATCCCCTTCTGAAAACGTTTTGTGCCAGGGAACCCGAGGCGAGAAAAAACTAAAAACTAAAACATTTTTGATATTCTTCACGAAGTGATGCGCTGTGAGCTTGTACATCTGCTATTTTTGAATAGCCAACGTATAAGTAGATGAAGTGGTTAAAATGATTGTGATTGCTACATTAACCCATTCAATCCGGGGACCGCATCTCTGTCACTTTCGATTTCTTTGGCTAGTGCGGCTGCCGCGCATGAGCTTGTAGATCTACAATTTTTTGAAAACCATGAACATTTGTGCAAATATTAGATTTTTTTTTTTTTAAGCGGACATTTGTAACTCAAATCTTTGCTTCTGGGGGTCCCTGGAACTCAATATTTTCCATATGTTCACTTTAAAAAATATATATTCCAAGATTTTCACAAATGTTCACGATTTGTCTAAAATAGCACGTATACAAGCTCATAGCACGGCACTCGGTGCCGTGCTATGAGCTTGTATATCTGCTATTTTTGAATAGCCAAAGAAATCTTAAAATGACAAAGATGCGTCCCCGGTCTTGGGTTAACTCATTTTGCTGGGGACCCCCTAGAACCCCCCTCCCCCAGGACCCTAAGACACTTTAAAAAATAATGTAAATAAGAGAATGAGATCAACCTTTATTGATCATAGGCAGCAACAGCAGTGAGAAAGAAACACAGGTGAGAGAATGAAGAACCAATACTCTCAGGAACTTGTAGTTCTCCACCACCTCCAATAGGAGGTATAGGGCTGTCAATGATCATTACATTTTACTTGACGATGAATTGTCATACAAATAATTGCGATCAATGATTTAATTGTGTTTTTTATCTGCCTTGAACATTGTCTGCCTTTTAGGCGTTGTGAACACTGTGAATGCATGGGACGAGTCTGGACGAGCATTTACATTAAAACGTGTTTTATTTACTGTTATGAAACATTTCTCTACAGAAAGGCATTTTTCGGTCCAACGCTCTTATTTGTCTTTGCTTTGTTTGTCCCTGTTGTGCTTTACAGGCTTTTGATGTCGCTTTTCTGGCAGAACATTGAGATTTTTCTTCTGATAAACAATGTGTTAGAAATAGATATAGTCTCTGTCGGTTGTAAACCTCATATGTCTAAAACGGTGCCTTTATTCGATAGGACAGTAGGCTGACATGCAGGATATAGGGAGCGAGATGGGGACTGACATGCAGCAAAGGCCGTCGGGAATCGGGATTCGAACCCACGACACACTGTCAGGCTACACTGAGCCTGTAGGTGCCCTGACCGCTACGCCAGCGGTCCAGGCCTATTTTTGATACATTAGTGTGACTCTGTAGTATGATCAAGCAAGGGCGATAATTTACGATAAATCCCCCAAAAGTTAAAATATGGAGATAAGAGGTTTCTGCCCTCGACAGCAACGATATCATAATGTCTATTTATCTAGCCGGATGCTTATAGAGACACAGACAACGTGGGCGTCCCGAGAGAGAGAGAGAGAGAGAGAGAGAGAGAGAGAGAGAGAGGCAGCCAGAATGCTTTCTGACAGTCTCTCTTTTCTGTAGCAGCCATCCAAACACAGTGGGCCCACGCAGGGCCATCGCAGTGGGCCCACGCAGGGCCATCGCAGTGGGCCCACGCAGGGCCATCGCAGTGGGCCCACGCAGGGCCATCGCAGTGGGCCGTGGGCATGTGGCATTTGGAGAGAAAACAGCTGTCTTTGTTGTCTGCCGCATATCCGGTTATTATTACGGCCCCGTTTGCACGCCTCTGGCGCCCTTGTCCCTGCCTCCCTGGTGCATGAGTTGGCCCCCTGATTGTCATCTCTAGCCATCCATCTATATCTATCCATCTATCTATCTATCTATCTATCTCCACCACCAAACAGTGGGTGGAAAAAGTACTCAAATTCTTTACTTAAGTAAAAGTACCAATACTGCAATATAATATATACTCTGTTACAAGTAAGAGTCCAGAATTCAACATTTACTTGAGTAAAAGTACAGAAGTATTGGCATCAAAATGTACTTAAAGTACCAAAAGTAAAAGTACAAAAATATTTGAAAATAGCAGATCTACAAGCTCACAACGCGTCGCGATGAGACCCGTTGTGAGCTTGTAGATCGGCTATTTTCAAATAGCCTAGGTATAAAATAGGGCTGAAGTGGTTAATGTATGTTTCATAATGTAATAATTTATATCTGAAAAGTAACTAGTAACTAAAGTTTTCAAATAATTGTAGTGGAGTTAAAAGTACAATATTTGCCTCTGAGATGTAGTGGAGTAGAAGTAAAATTATTGGCAATTGGAAATACTCAAGTAAAGTACAAATACCTCAAAATTGTACTTAAGTACAGTACTTAAGTAAATGTACTTAGTTACTTTCCACCACTGGCACCAAAGGTCTCTTCTGCCAACTGCAAAATATTGTTATCATATCGTCGCCGTCTTAACTCTATATTTTAACTTTTTGCGTTTTTCCGTAAATTAATAACGCCCTACTTGATCACACTACAGCGTCACGCAAAAGCATCTAAAGTAGCAGATCTACAAGCTCGTTTTGAGCTTGTAGATCCGACAGAGAGGATTTGCAGTGACGATAAGAGTATAAAGGTTTCACCGGGATGCATGTGGCGGAGGAGCATGTGTTTGACCACATAGTATCTAGTGCAGAGGTCTTCAACAGGGGGTCCGGGACCCCTAGGGGGTCCTCTGAGTTAATACAGGGGGTCTGCCAAATATTTGCGATGGGATTTTTTTTTTTACATTAACCACTTTGAACCCTACCCTGTGTGTGTGTGTGTGTGTGTGTGGTGATGCGATGCATCACATTGGCTAAATATTGGTTAAAAAAATATTTTAAAATAATGTACATTTTAGTTTTTTTAATGACATGCCCAAAACAGGGACGCCATGTTGAAAGTGGTTACGTCGACTAATTGATTATAGTCGACAAATTCCTGACTATTAGTTCAGAGGACAGCCCTAGCACCCGTGTGTGTGTGTGTGTGTGAGAGTGTGTGAGAGCACACTGTGATCTTTTCACTCAGTGGGTGAAAGTCTCTCTCCTCTGTGCCGGTGAAGCCAAGCGGAATGTGACCACTTCACAGTTTTGATCTAAATATAGAGGGAGCAAAGGGGGGGGGGGGGGGGGGGGAGAGGGAGAGAGAGGATCATGGGGGGCAGGTTAAAGGAAGCGAGGGATGAGGACAGTGGTGGAGCAAGAAGGAAAAAGCATGAGTTGACTTTGGAGGGTGAGCGAGAGAGACTGTGTTTAATACACCCCCCCTCTCTCTCTTTCTTTCTCTCTCTCTCCCTCCTGTCATCCCCTCCCTCCATCTGTGGTCCAGTCTCTTTTCCCCAGCACTGCCCACCTCTCCATCTGCCCTCTTCTTACCCCCCCCCCCCCCCCCATCCCACTCTCCCTCCATCATCCTTCATCTCTTTCCATCCATCCATCCATCCATGTTATCGTCCAAAAACTGTTACTTTTCAAAATTCAAATTCTAAAGCATCAAAAGTAGCAGATCTACAAGCTCGAAACGCGTCGCTTCGCGCTGCGTTTTGAGCTTGTAGATCTGCTACTTTTTGATGCTTTTGTGTGACGCTGTAGGGTGATCAAGCAGGGAGTTAATTTACGAAAAATACGCTAAAAAGATAAAATATGGAGATAAGAGGTTTCTGCCCGACAGCAACGATATGTTCTTCAACCCGCCCGCACCCCCGTGTCATTCTGTTTCCTCTCCTCCCCTTCCGTCTGCACTCATCTTCTCATTTCTATATAAAATCTTTCATCTCCCATCCAGCCCTCTCACTGTCTTGCTGCCTCTCTCTGGTGGCACCATATGTGCGAGAGAGAGAGAGAGAGAGAGAGAGATAGAGAGAGTGTGTGTGTGTGTGTGTGTGTGTGCGTGCTTGCGTTTGTGCGCGTGTGTGGATATAAATAGGAGAAGATGCCTGCGAGGAAAGAGCACATGGATGCATGAGAAGCCACATCATACATAATAACCAGCAACCATAGGGGTTGTGTGCGTGTGTGCGTGCGTGCGTGCGTGTGTGCGTGCGTGCGTGCGTGTGTGCGTGTGTGTGTGTGTGTGTGTGTCTCTGATCATTGTTTCTCTCCCCTCACAGAGACCAACTGTACTTACTTCAAATTCTTCACATCTGGGGAGAGCGCCGTCATATTCGGCAAGACCGCCAACAAGAGTGAGATACACACTTTCACCCCCACACTCCTTTATCCATCCCTGATCCTACTCTCTCTCTCTCTTTCTCTCTCTCTGTGTGTCTCTCTGTGTGTGTGTCTGTGTCTGTCTCTCTCTCTCTCTCTCTCTCTCTCTCTCTCTGTGTGTCTCTCTGTGTGTGTGTGTCTGTGTCTCTCTCTCTCTCTCTCTCTCTCTCTCTCTCTCTCTCTCTCTCTCTCTCTAATTACATAAGTCAGACACAATGATGAACACTTACAGTATCATCTTGTGCTTCCTGTCTATCTAACCCAGAGACTCTTTGACCTTCCCCCCAACTTCCTTCTTTCTTTCTTTCTTTCTCCCTGCCTCCATCCATCCTTCCTTCCTTCCTTCCTTCCTTCCTTCCTTCCTTCCTTCAGTCAATGTTCTTGCTTAAATAAAAAATACAAAGACGTTTTTTTAACTCTTGTTTAAAATGACCAAACCTGCCTGCCGATGATGTCACTGTAGGGCAGGTTTCTGAGACACATAGACAGAAATGGTACCATATTATAATGAGCAGTAGTGAGGGCCGGCTATATGAAGATGTGTCGAAAATGGGTGAAATGGTCCTTTAAGGCCTATTTCAAAAGTTGTGAAAATAGCCGATCTACAAGCTAACGGTGCGTCGCATTGCGATGCGTTGTGAGCTTGTATCAGCTATTTTTATTATTTCAGAAAATGTGTGATTTTTCTTTTCTGAAATTAGTTTGAAAATAGATTTTTTGCCCCCCCCCCCCCCCCCCCTAAAAAAAAAGAAAAGAAAAGATATTTACCTGTGACCCATAAAAAAATCTAGTCATAGTAGTCAGAGACCCAAAATGGGGTCGAGACTATGTTCCCAATGCACAAGCACCTCCCATCCATCCATCCAACCATCCATACATACATTCTCTCAGCCACCTTCAATTACAAGTTGCAAAAATAAGGCTGCCAGACTAGTTCTGGGTTGTTCTTATAGAACAAGTGTGAAAGATATGCATGAACGATGATTATCGACTTTTGTAATGTATTATTTAGATTTTGTTGTTTTTAGTATTTCTTTGTAATACACTGTGATATGAATGTTTTTGTTAATGTATTTTAATGCCTTGGACCCCAGGAAGATGAGCTGACGTTAAGGCGTCAGCTAATGGGCATCCGTTTAAATAAACAAAACAAAAAATTCCATCATCCTCTCTTCGGATAAGGATAAGGATAATTCCTTTTAACAGGTCGTTCATGAAAGTCCTTGCGGTCTTGTTTCCAATGAGAACCTGTGAGCAATTGGGGTTAAGAGTCTTGCTCAGGGACAAATTTCATATCATCGGCACATATGCTGGGATAGCCTGGAATCGAACCTGGGGCAACCAGGGCCAGCTGGTTCCCTAGGCGGGCTCACTAACCACTCAGCTATCTTTTCATCTCTCGTAAAGTAATCTCGGTTCACTTTCCCCATGTGATGTCTGTCTGTTATGTGTCTCTCTCAGACCTGAACTTATCAGCAGCCGTCTTGGCCCTGTTCAGTCTGACCATGATGGTGATGGGCTCCATCTGTATCACCATGTCCATCAGCAAATCAGTGCCCTTCTTCCTCAAGCCCGCCTCCTTCTGCTTCATCCTATCAGGTGAGACCTAAATTGTAAATTGTAATATCAATAATAATATCCATAAATCCCATTCGTTTTGACCAAGGGGCAAACCCCCTTCGCTGGAATTGAAGCTCACTTCTGGGTTCTCGTTCAGCCTGCTGTTCCTATCAAGTGTAGCCCATGCAGCAGATGTTGCTATTTCACCTTCTCCGGTCGCAATACATTATGAACTCAATGCAAGTCAATGAGGTTTTGGGCGAACTTTACACTTGGTTTTATTACCTTAGTAAACCTTTTCATAAACACTTTATGTTTTCAATCGCTAGTTTAAAGTCTTTTTTTTTAAATCATCATGATGTGCGTTTAGTAAATTATGGTCCCATTCATTTTGAAATGAATGATAAAGTAGGGTGTGTTTCTAGGGTTTCTACTGGTTCTACCGAGTGAAGACACGCCCTCGCTGCGGTTGCAGCCAATAGAGCATCGCAGTTGCGGCCACTTCCGGGTTCCACTGCAAAATACTCAATGCATTTTTCCCATTGACATTTCTGAAAATATTGATATCAATTATTTTAAGCCTAGAATCAAGCCATCCAGGGTCCTGGTGAATCATGACCATAAAACGTTTGATTCTGTGAAAAAACTTTTTTGAAAACGGCAAAACAAAGGGTATTTATTAAATATAGTATATCATATAATTAAATATAAAATAAAAAAAATCACAGAAAAAAATGTTTTATGGTCATGATTCACCAGGACCCTGGATGGCTTGATTCTAGGCTTAAATTAATTGATATAAATATTTTTGGAAATGTCAATGGGAAAAATGCATTGAGTATTTTGAAGTGGAACCAGGAAGTGGGCGGGAACTGCGATGCTCTATAGCATTAATTTCCGTTAGCATTTCGGACCGGATTTCGGACCGGATATAGAAAGATGGCGGATTTGAAAATCGCTGAAAAATAGGCTTCATTTACGGTCTGTAGAAACCAATGGCATCACTTTGTCCATACATTTTTATGGTCTATGGTTTTGACAGAAGGAAAACAGTAAATGATGTGGATGTAGGCCTATATACTCCCCCAGTAGATCCAGCTCTGAAATTATGCCAAAACAGCCACAGGTCTGTAGGCTACTCTGTACATGCAGGGTTCCAGTTGGGGATTAAAAAAACAACAACCTTGGACTCACTGTCAGGCATAAGAGCCTATGTGGTGGTACATACCTTAAAACCAATGATTCTCAACCTGTGGGCCAAGGGGGGTCCCCTAATGATTTTGGGGGGTCCCCGGATGATTAGCTTAAAGGTAGGGTAAGTGATTTTCTTTGGTTAAAATAAGTGTTAAATACCTCTATATTCTGATAGTACTCATTGCTATAGAGTGTTTGTTAGAGTGTTTCACTAAAAGGAGTCTCCCATGTCTCTCCAGCTCTTTATTAAACAGGAAATGCATTTTCAGTGCTCTCTCCTGATTGTCTTAAATGTTGTCACCTACCTGAAAATGTACTATATTCTGTTTACTAAAGAGCTGGAGAGACCCCTGTGACCGAACAAACGCTCTGTAGCGATGATTACTATCACAATATAGTACTTTAACCTTTTTAACAACAAAAACGAATTCTACCAAAAAATATCACTTACCCTACCTTTAATGTGCAACATTGTTTTCTCACTCACAATAAACAAACCAAAATGTGTATACAGGGTATCTGCAAATTTCTGAAGTTACAATTTAACTACTTTACACCATATCTGCATCAAAAGTAATCAACAAACTATACTATAAAACGTTTTCAAACCTTGGCCAAAATTGAGAAATATTACCGGAGAAAGAGGCAAAAATTGTGAGAATAGCTGATCTACATGCTTGCGAGGCGTTGTGAGCTTGTAGATCAGCTATTTTTTAATAGCCAAATAAATCTAAAATGACAGAGATGCGTTCCAGGTTTTAAGACCTTCCACTCGACGTTCCACTCGTCTTACTGGTGCCCCCAGCTGATCCCTGTTATGGACAACATTAAACTGGAGGTTTTCCATGGCAAGCAAACAGAAAGGGGGGGGGGGGGCTGGCAGAGTGACATGTAGATTTGCGTTTGAGCCACATTTATAACTACTAGGGAGGATGTAGAAACCCTCCCTGCAGGTATTTACAACCGAACACCCAACACGCCGCGTCGGGTGTCACTATCAGTGGTTAATTCCGGGACGAGGGGCTCATGTGGACTCCCCTTGTGGATGTTTGTTTATGAGCGTAAGGATGCCATTGGTTTTATCAAGTTGGGCACTTCCCAACTTCCCGTTTGTTTGAACTGGAACGCCTGACACTCCCCCCCCCCCCCCCCCCCCGGCACGAGGCTCTGCTTCACATTCTGGAAGTCCCTGAACCACACCCTAACACCGCCCCAAAATGTCTGGGTTTTACGTTTCATGACTTCCATAAGGTCACGAGAGGAGATCGAGGTAGACAGCGCGGTTGGTCTACAGCCCCATTATTACCTCAAACAAACCCATCTATGGGGATTTGCGGATTCATCACTTGGGGGAGAACTGCCGATCTGACCGTCTTCGCAGCGGGCACACCGCACAGGGGCGCGCCACACCCTTGGGTCCGCTGTGACGAGTTACGGCGCGGCGAGTCTATCAGTGGGACGGTTCTCGAGATGTGCGAAGGAGCGATGCGCTCACACGGCAGAGATTTCACACATTTTATAGAAGGATGGGATTTAGGGTCCGTGTTCACCAAGACACTTCTTTCCAGAGCACAGAGTATGTTTTAATTTGTTCACAATGGGAGAGCTGCGTTATTCTTTTGGGAAACTCCCGCCGCGTGACAACTCTGAGGCGCTGAACGTTTATCTTGCGGTCGCGCGATCACGTGTGGCGTTTTTAACCCATTAAGACCTGAAGCCAATTCTACAAATGTCTTCTAAATCCTAGTTTTCTGAAAAACCTATGTTTCTATATCGGTGGTTCTCAAACTTTTTCATGTCAAGGACCCCCAGAATTATATGTATTTGGCTGCAGACCCCCATCTCAAAATATTTAGTTCCAGGGACCCCCAGAAGCAAAGAATAGAGTTAAAAATGTTCGCCCTGCCCTGCCCTGCCCTGCCCTGCCCTGTCATAGCACTCGGTGCCGTGCTATGAGCTTGTAGATCTGCTATTTTTGAATAGCCAAAGTGTAAAATAATGCTTTTTAAGCTCAAATGAAAAAGTGACACAGATGCGTTCCAGGTCTTAACGGGTCAATCTGCTTGCTGAGAGCTGAAATGCTTTCAGGAAGCGTTTTGAGGCGAGCGTCTTGGTGTTTTCGCCCCCCCCCCCCCAAAAAAAAAAGAAATGGCTCGAAGTTTCTCTCTCTAACCTCCCCATCCCCATCCCTCCCCAGGTATTCTCATCCTCCTGTCCGTACTGGTGTTTCACCAGTCCGTGCTGGCCCTGTTGGCCAGTGACCACACCGTACCGCTGCACCACGAGCTCTCCTGGTCCGTGTCCTGTGTGGGCGCCGCCGGAGCCATCCTCATCATCGGAGGGATCCTCTTCCTCCTGCTCTCCCTCCCTTACAGCCCCTTTCAGAAGTGTCTGCCTCGAGGAGATGGTAGCGCCACCTAGCGTTTTTTTTTTTTTTCGGATGCCAAAATGCCCCCACGACCACCACCACCACCACCACACGTGTCCTTGGATGTTGCTGAATGAGAGAGTGTGTGTGTGTGTACCTGTGAGCTAATGGTCACCAGCGGGCCTTAGTTGATCAGAGCAGTGGTTCTCAAAGTGGGGTCCGGGGACCCCCAGGGGTCCTCAAGGGGGTTCCAGGGGGTCCCCAGCTGAATTAGTCAATATAGCATCAAAATCACTTCAACCACTTTAACCCTATATTTACATTGGCTATTTGAAAATAGCAGAGCTTGATCTGCAATAAAATAAAATAAAAATCAGATGGGGGTCCCGCAGGCAAATACATATTAACATGGGGGCCTACATAACATAGCTCACAACGCCTCGGATCGCGAGGCGGTGTGAGCTATTTTCACTATTTTAAAATGTGTTGAAAATAATAACAAAAAAGTAACGTTTTTCCCACCTGACACCAAGTACGATATGTAATGTCCACATGATTATGGGTGAAATATCTTCAGCAGCATCTTGTCAGCTTCTTAAAACAATGGCATATTTTCATGTATGTCTAAAAACTTAATAAACTGAACCAAATATAGAATATATTTAAGTAATATGACAATATATAATTAAAAAAATACTATATAAAATAAATCAAAATGACTTGGGACATTATAATTAGAAGGTTGATGATATTACAAATAATGTAGCGCTGGATAGCACTCTAGGGTTTGAGTTCAAGAAGCGTTTTGTTGTTTGTCCATAGAAAAATGACACAAGTATATCAATGACTGACTGTCCGACTGACCAATTATATGACTGATAAAGTGACTAAAGTCATCAGTCATCAGTCACACACTGTCGTAGAAATGATTTATCGGTTGCTTAAATATAGTGAAGCACAGTAGACATTTGTGTCATTCACTATGTTACATGATGCTCTATCATCTATTCAGATAGGTCCCGAGGGGAAAAGCTAATATCTATTGATGTGGGTCACATTTTTTTTGTGTCACACTTTATCCATTAGAATGCTTGTGGGATGGGGGATGTGTTCTGTCTGGATGTATCCATCCCATCATTTGAAAGGTCACGTGTCTTTTGATGGCCATATTATGTCCACACAAAAATGGCCTTGATACCCCTTGCAACCATAAATATGGAGGAGTCCCCCCTGTCGGGTGATAAGAAGCGGCTCGCTAGCTCCCATGCATTGAAGGAGGCATGAGCTCGGCTCTAGGCTCTCCCTAGGCTGGCAGAGGGAGTGTAGCGCCCAGGATTACATAGGCAATTGGCACTGGGTGAAAAAAATGGGTTACAAAAATAAAACATTTTGAGAAAAAAAAATATATATAGAGGAGTCACACTGCAGCCTACAGCACATGTATGCAGTGTTGGTAGCAATACGACAATACGACAATGTCATACCTTATGAACAGGGGCAATATCCTAAATTTGATCCCAACAAATATTAAATGAATTAAGTTTCGTAAAAACAAAACCCCCCCCCCCCAAAAAACCAACAGCACATTTTTTCCCCATTGAATTCAGTATTTATTATTCAGTGGTGTAGCCAAAGTGTGAATGCTGCTTTAGAGACAAATGTATGTGTGAATAAAACCGCGCTGAGAGGGGTATTAAAAATGTCAATTTGTATTGTCACAGTGTATTATATATAGACTCACTTTGTTAGCACATCTCTGTATATAAAATGTACGTATTTAAATTTTATCTTCTTGTTCACCGTTTTTGAAGTGCCAAGTTGTGCTCAGCTGATGTCATTTTGTTCAGGTCATAAAATTGACACTTTTTAAAATCGTAGATGCTGTGCTTAATTCTTCATGTAACCAACCACACATGTATGGCACTAGTTTTTCTTATTGAAAGAAAGCCTTTTGACATTCAACGACTGTCTCCAAGATACACGTCACATACCTGTGTGTATGTGTGTTGTCTGTATATGTGTAGAAATATAAAAAATATATTATATATATATATATATATATATATATATATATATATATATATATATATATATATATATATATATATATATATAAGCTAATAAATGTTTTGTTTAAAATAAATGTTTTAGACAATGGATATGTGATTGCATTTTTCTTAGGTCCTGTTAACAACATAAACCTGCAAGTATGGTGAATATATCGTCTCTGTCGGGTGGAAACCTCATATGTCCAAAACTGTTACTTTTCAGGATTCAAATAAAAAAATAGCAAAAGTAGCAGATCTAACAAGCTCGAAATGCGTCGCTTGGCGCCGCGTTTTGAGCTTGTAGATATGCTACTTTTGATGCTTTTGCGTGACTCTGTAGTATGATCTATAGGGCATTCATTTACGAAAAAAAACAAACAGTTAGAATATGGAGACGATAGGTTTCTGCCCGACAGCTATATATATATTGGAAGGATTCCCTGGTGATTCAACAAGTAAGAGTGCATACATACATAGCACGTAAATCAGGTTATAGTGCTTCCTCCAGCTGGCCTGGGTTTGAATCTGACCCCGCAGGCACTTTACTTGACTGCCCTAGCGTGTCTGATATCATGTCTAGACGGGGCGAGTTCAAAATCTGCGGAGAAAATTTCCGCCGGATTCTATTGGTTCACCGATCTATCCGTCAGCCCCCGCCCCCCGCCCCTCCTCCTCCCCAATGTGTAGCATTGAGAGCCCTGACGTCACCACATTTGGAGCGACGCCCACTGCACTCTGGTTGGTTGGGGAAATGAAACACTTCCTATTCCAGGAACATCAAACTGGTTGGTCCAGGCTTTTATTTTTTAGCAAAACTAAAAAATAAAAGCCTGGAGATCGAGGCTATACTGCATGTCAACTCCAAGGCACTCTCTGACTACCAATGTTATAATGTCACAATGCTTGTGAGCCTGTAGAACTCTTTTTTTCCCAATATTTTTTCAAATTAAAATATTTTCAAATAGTTTACATTTTGACATTTCTTTCCTTTTTCTTTTACATGCCCAAAAACGAGGTTGAATGTGGTTAAAAGCTAACGTTGACACTTTTTGTCCATAAATCCTCATCAGGGTGTATCAAAAACATTTTGTTTAATATAATATATATTCTATTTGAAAATAGCCAATCTACAAGCTTGCAGATTGGCAAAAAAAAATAAGAAAACTTTAAAAAGTGTGAACACTTCATTATTTTCAGATGGATGGATATCAAATACATTAAATGTGAATTTTGGGGGTCCATGAAAATGTTTGAGAAGCACTGGTCTGAACCACAAACACTCTGACCGTCCACCCCAGCTCCCTTCAGCTACAGTAGCTATAATTAGGCATAAGCTCATCGCCAGCACATTTCACTGCAGAGGTTGAAGAAACTTTATCCATGAATGTAAAGTATGTCTCTCCTCCACCCCCCCCCCGACCTCCACCCGGCCCCATCTGCCCCGCTGGCACTGTCCCCTTCCCAGTGGTGGAAAGTAACTGAGTATATTTACTCAAGTACTGTACAATTTTGGGGTACTTTTACTTTACTGGAGTATATCCAATTTCAATACTTGTACTTCTACTCCACTGCATCTCAGAGACAAATATTGTACTTTTACGCCACCACAATTATTTGACAACTTTAGTTACTTAAGATTTTGAATATTATTACAAAACATATACATTAACCACTTCAACCCTATACATTAGGCCTGTAACGATACAGTAACTGCATCGATGCATCGTTTTGAATTTTCAACGATCTACTATATCGATATGCAAACAGCTAAATATCGTATCGTTTGACTTTGAATCGTATCGAATCGTTTTGCAATGCAAATAATCGTATCGAATCGTTCTGCAATGCAAATAATCAATTATATCAATACTAAGTACTTTTAAGAAGAAAAAAAGAGAAAGAGGGGTTTATATCCAGTATCCAGGTATTTATTTTTCACACAGAATTTTTGGGTAAATAAATAGTTACTATATCGATTTTAAATCATTGAATGGAATCGTATCGTTCTAAATTAACCTGTCCTGTATCGTTCATGTATCGTATCGACTAAATCGCTGAATCGAAACGTATCGTATCGTTCTAAATTAACCTGTATCGTTCATGTATCGTATCGACAACCAAGTATCGTGATACGTATCGAATCGTTGTTAAAACGTATCGTTACACCCCTACTATACATGCTTTGGCTATTTGAAAAAAGCCGATCTACAAGCTCACAACGCGACGCGTTGTGAGCTTGTAGATCTGCTATTTTCAAAATATTGTCATACAATTGGAAAAACTTGTGAAATGGGACAATCTGCATAATGAGTACTTTTACTTTTGGTACATTGAGCATATTTTGATGCCAATACTTTTGTACTTTACTCAGGTAAATATTGAATGCCGAACTTGTACTCGTAACAGAGTATTTCTACAATAGGGTATTGATACTTTTTACTTAAGTAAAACATGTCAGTACTTCTTCCATCACTACCCCGTCCTTTCCTTCCGTGCCCTGACCTCGCTACGTCACTCTGCCCGCTGTCTCCGGGCAGACAGAGCAGAGGGTAAGGGGGGATCTAGTGGATTCAGGAGGTTACTGCATTGGTCCCTGCAGTGGTCACCATAATGCTGTTGACCAAGTGAGACGCTATTCGGTTGTTAAGACGTGACGTTGCGCCCCGCTAGAATAACTTCCGGGTCCCAGTGTGTATTTTCCCAATATGCGCAGTGCTGTGTCCCTCGCTGTTTTAACAGATCTGAGACTAAAACAACGACTAAAGTGTCATTCTACCGCTTTCCTGGCAACGACAAAAAGAAGAGGAAATCGTTTTTTTTATTTACATCTAAATATAAATATATATATATAAATAAATATAAAAATATATATTATAATGTTAATAATAATAATAAATAAATACAAATATAAATATATATATTAGCCTACTTTTTACTGTCTATGATATTAGCATTAAGACCCTTATTAACCCTCAATGGTTAATTTCTGAAAAAGGAGGTTATTGTAAAAAGATTTACGGGTTCTAACATGTTTGTTTACAATGAAGAGTGGACGGCGCTGGTGCCTTTTGGACCCGGACGTGACGTCGGACTACAAAATGACGTCAGACTTAAGAACCGAATAAGTGAAACTCCTCCAGTTAGAGCCTGATCATCTCCGCCATGTTTTCACCCCTGTGTGTGTGTGTGTGTGTGTGTGTGTGTGTGTGTGTGTGTGTGTGTGTGTGTGTATGTGTGTGAGCCAATCAGCACTAGTCTTTTTGCGCAGAAGACACTCAAGTTTTTGAAAATCGGCACCTCATGGTGGCCCTAAACCACCATGAGGCGTGTGTGCGTGATGGTTTTGTGATGGTTTAAGATGGTTTAAGCCTGCTTAAGCCTGCTTCACGTTTTTTGGTTATATAACTCTTGAGCCGTATAGGTAACGTTCCCATTTCCGCTAACTAAGTTTCATGTCATTTTGCATTTTCTTCAAAATACGTTTTTTTGCTAGAATTCACATTGGGCTTCTCTAAACAACACATGTCCAACTGTCTGTCTGTCTGCCTGTCTAAGGGTGTTCACTAACTACAGTAAAAGTGAAATGAGACTGACTGCTGTTGAAGGCCCAATAACACTCAACAGCTCAGTTCACACACATATGCACGCATACGCACACACGTGGTAATGAAAATTCAATTGTGCTGATGATGGTTTAAGATCAAAATGTTGACCTTATCTTTTTCACTGTATCACCCTTCTTTGTAATTAAATGTTCTATCTTTGCATCTGATGAACCTCTCCATGGATTTTGTCAGTGTGAGGGCTTTTTTTCCTCCTTATATTGGCACACTCACGCACGCACGCACACACTTCAACTTGTGATGAGGTGTGATCTTTTATTGTCACATCACAAGTTCACACTATGGGTATAAAAGAATGGGTGAATTTATTTTGTGCAAGCTTCCCACAAATGAGATGCGGTTAAACTTTAAGTAAGAATAAGAGTGAAATAAAGAGATATAGCAGCAGTTATCATACAGCATAATAAGATGTACAATATGTGAATGTATCAGTGAGAGTGCTTGTTTTGTACTTCAGTGCAATTTTGAGGAACTTTTACTTTATTTGAGTATTTACATTTTCTGATCATTTATACTATTACTACTATTGAACTACCCCACTAAATCTCAGAGGCAAATTGTGTCCCTTTTACTCCACTAGAACTATTTGAAAAGTTTAGTTACTTTATAGATTTATATTATTACAAAACGTACATTAACCACTTAAGCGTTGTTTTATTCTTTGGCTATTCACATTGTGAGCTTGTAGATCGGCTATTTTCAAAAAGCATTTTCAAATTTGGGACATTCTTCATAATGAGTACTGTACTTTCACATTTGGTAATCGAACTATATTTTGATGCCCGTGCTTTTGTACTTTCACTCAAGTAACATGAATATAAGACTTTTACTTGTAACAGAGTATTTATACATTGTGGTATCACTACTTTTACTTAGGTAAAAAAAAAAAAATTCATCACTGTGTATAATGGAATTATGTAAGACAGACATGGTGATAGAGCTCAGCGCCTGGTCAGCAGCCAGGCGGCCTGGCCGTGCAAATTGTCGGAAGTATTAAATTGTCCTTTAGTGTGTCCACTCCGTTCTACATTTGATACTCCTCCGGTGTCGCCTGGCGTAACGGTAGCAGCGTGAACCAGAGTGTGGCTGACGGTGGCGAGTGTCTTTGATTATCAGCTCAGCCTACGCTATGCGACGCTTGGCGTACATGTACAGTATTATGTCCTCCTGTCCTGAAGCTCATTCACCTCCGATGACGTGCTGCTGGGTCCGTTTGCACCAACAGGTCTGTAGCGCTCTGCGGTTGAAGGCGATGCAGCAGTGTTGATTTCGTCGACTAAAACTATGACGAAATTTTTTTCGTCGACTACCTCTTTTCACTGACCAAAACTCAATACAAACTAAATAAAAACTAAGCTACGATGACTAAAACTAAGACTAAATATATTGACAATTTCGTCAACATATAAAAACTAGACTAAAATGTTAGTGATGGACTATAGTGGAGAAGAGATCCAGTAGAACTAAAAGACAAGTCATTTTATGTTTGGTTGTGCTCGGGTGTTGCGCTCTGAAAATAGCCGATCTACAAGCTCACAACGTCGTGAGCTTGTAGATCGGCTATTTTCAGCACGCAACCAAGTGTAAAATCAGCCATTACGACGCCATCAAAGGAACCGCCAAAATACAGTTTAGTCGACTAAATCAACTGTAGAATTAGTCGACTATAATCTTATGATATTTAGTCGACTAAAACTAGACTAAAACTAAAACCTTTCAGATGTACTAACATATGACTAAAACTAAATGGAACTGTATTCAAAAGACTATGACTAAAACTAAATCAAAATTTGCTGTCAAAATTAACACTGGATGGCAGGGGCTCAGGAGGTTGAGCTAGGCTGCTTGGGAAAACAGAAGGTTCGTTGTGTCGTCGGCATACTTGATGAGGACCTGTGGAGCGTGAGTGTACAGGGAGTAGAGGAGAGTAGGGCTCAGCATGCAGACCTGAGGCGCTCCTGTATTGAGGGTCAGTGATTCTGATGATGTGGTGTTGTCCATCATTCTGATCACCGTCCTGGACGACAGGAAGTCTCCAATATCCATCTGCACATGGTCGGGTGCATGCCCTCCCCGATCGCTGAGCTTGGCAGGAATGCTGAGCTGTTTAGTCCACAAACAGCATTCAATTGCATCGTCAGTAGGTATATTTGTTGTTGTTGTTGTTTTCCTTTCATTTCAAGCGGTATTGAAAATAACAATGAAAACCGCATTAAATAAAACATTTCTCATTCATACAACATGCAATAGCTGCCATCCTCACTAAGACCCCAGTATTGTCATTTTTTGATAGAGTTCAATAACTCCTATTCGTGATTTTAAAAATAAATTGCAATGCAATTGTCACGGGTTATGGATACCAAGAATGTACAACATCCCTCCATGCTAGATGTTTTTTTGATATCGTCTCTGTTGGGTGGAAACCTCATATGTCCAAAACTGTTACTTTTTAGGATTCAAATACAAAAACAGCAAAAGTAAGCAGATCGACAAGCTCAAAACGAGTCGCTTCGAGTGGCGCTTCGAGCCGCGCTTCGAGCCGCGCTTCGAGTCGCGCTTCGAGCCGTGCTTCGAGCTTGTAGATCTGCTATCGATGCATTTGCGTGACGCTGTAGTATGATCAAGTTCGGCGTTAGTTTACGAAAAAACACAAAAAGGTTAAAACATGGAGATAAGAGGTTTCTGCCCGCGACAGCAACGATATGCAAATTGCCATGCGGGTCCAGTCCAGCGTGGCGGGTCAAATTGAACAAATGGCGTTTCAAAGTATCCACTGTCACTTGAGGTGAGGGCGACAGCTTGGGGACAAGGCTAGCCTGATTATCAGCCTGAAGCTGCATTCAGAGAGTGGGCGGGGTCTATGGGCTGGAGCCAGGCTAGGACAAGGCACAAGGATGGACATCTTTAAGCCCGCAAGGGACCACAGTCGTCGTCCCCCCCCCCCCCCACCCCAGCCCGCCAGCTGGACCACGCACGCTCTGAGGACCCAGCCCGGGATGCCATCAGGGCCTGCAGCCGTACAGATGTTCACCCACCTGAAAGCTCTCCTCAGAGATGTTTCGTGCAGTGGTTCTCAAACTTTTTTTTAATTTAAAGGACCCCCAGTTTGAATTAATTAGGCCACGCGGACCCCCCATTTGATACCATTTAAATCTCTGAGAGCGGGACCCTAATCTACACTCTAAAAATCCTAAGTGTACAAATGAAACCAAATGAACCTAATGGCCCCCTGTAAGGGTCCATTCGGTTCCTAACTACAGTATCGATCATGTAACAGAGAGGTCCTCTGTTACCACAGTAGCCTATATTTGTAACCCAATCTTAGTTTTTGCTTTTGGGGGCACCGCCTCCTGTTTTGTGTAGAAACAGGAACTTGGTAAGTCCTCTTACTCCCGGATGCTTCTGCGTTTATTCGATAATAATTTATCTAATGGGTCTAATAACAATACTACATGTTTAGGGCAGTGGTGCTGACAGATTCCGCTGTTAGCAGAATCTTTGAGAGATTTTGAGAGATTAATTGTAACCTCATCATTTGCACAGCATATTGGCACTTTAGATTTTTGCACAACATGGTTTGCACAGTCATACTTAGTTTGCAGTCATGATTTTATTGTTGATAGAACACATTGATTTGTTTCCTGTTTAGCTGAGCCACTCAGCCAACGATTTCCACCTGTGGAAAGAAGTTCAAAGAAATGTTTGGGGAAATCATGATGTGCAAGTAAGTGCAATGTGTATGAGATTAGGTGCAATATAGAGAATATTAAGTTTGATTGGATATTTAACATTTTACAGTGCTGCTGTTTTGTGTTCCAGTGTAATTGGGCTGGACCTAGTCAGAAAGGCAGAGGGGGATTGCGATGTGCTTGTGGAATTGCTAAAGTGTAAAGTTGTAGTAGTGTGAAAAAGGTTGTGTAGTTCATGGAGTTTTAATAATTTCCTGAGGGTTAAAGGTACATTAATTGAGCTGATGGTGGGACATGAGGCACCACCATGTCACCTGTGTTGGAGCTCCTGTTTTTGTGTATTTTTGTGTCGGTGAATAAAACACGTTTGGGTTACACTGTACAAGTGCCTCTGTACTGATTACAGCCGCTAATGGGCCAGCCTAACAGATCATTTTGCTGGGGAACCCCTGGAACCTCAACCCTCACTGACCCCTGGGGGCCCATGGGACCGCACCTTGAGAACCAATGGTTTTAGTAGACTGGGGCCTGTTCCTCAAAAGGTGAATTAAAAAAGCCTGGCCTTAAGCCAAATCCAGGCTTGACAAAGTCGGGTCCGAAAAGCCTCGTTTATTCCGTTCCTCAGACGCCAAGCCAGGCTGAAAAGGAGCAACTTTGCCGAGCTAGGCTATGTCAAGCCAGGCTGTGTCCAGCCAGGATAATGAAGCCAGGCTGAATGGGCGGCGATTCGCCGGCGACGTATTTCTATAAAAGACCATGAACTCGAGCGCAGATTCCTTGAACTTGACCAATCATGGCAGCGGGGAACAAAACTCGAGCAGCGTTTTTCTCTGTGGCCGAACAGCAGCAGCTCATGCAAGCATATATGAGGAAGTGAAATATGTTATCAACAGAAAAGGAAACACGGCTGTTATTAATAAATCCAGGGAGAAAGCGTGGCAAAGTATTGCAAGCACACACAGAGAGAGTGTGTGTGTGTGTGTGTGTGTGTGTGTGTGTGTGTGTGCGTGTGTGTGTGTGTGTGTGTGTGTGTGCGTGTGTGTGTGTGTGTGTGTGTGTGTGTGTTTGCGACGGACGGGACGGGACGGGGCGGACGGACGGACGGACGGACGGACGGACGGGTTGGTGTACTGCGACGGGGGCCGCAACGGGACGCACGGGACGGACGGGACGGACGAGGACGGGGACGGGGGGTTGAGCGCAACGGGATGAGCGGGGGACGGGGGACGGGACGAGACACACAATAACCCCACATTTGCAAGACCACTTTGGTAGAGATTTGGGTTGTGTAGTTACCTTGCCATCATGATGTAACTCCAAAGGTGGACAAGAAATAAAAAATAATTTCTCCATTGACTAGAAATTGATAATTTAAAATATGCTCCTTATTGACTTACAAAGAGGCTCCTTTAAACCCGTAACTAATAATTTATATATATATATATATATATATATATATATATATATATATATATATATATATATATATATATATATGTTTTAGACATTTTTTATAATATAAAAAAAAAATTGGTAATATATTATCAAACATCTAACAACAATATGAACTATAGTGACAATGACATAGCACATGAGTCATTGTGAAACAATTATAATTCATGGTCACACACTATTTCAGTAATATAATTACATTGATTATATCTTATTGTATTGATTTCATTTTATTTGAATGCAGGGTCATTCAAATGAGTCCATATACAAACACATGTGTTGAATTAACCGTGGAAAAACTTGAAGAACAAAGACACTGGATTAAGTAAGCTTGGCTGTTAGCCTGCTCCTGACCAGGCTAACTTCACAGCTAAATTGCCATGGTAACTAAGCTAGGCTTGCTTCAATTCTCTTTTGAGGAATCGGATAAGGCTAAACTTAGCCAGGGTGAACTGGCTAAACTAATCTTCAAGATAATTCACCTTTTGAGGAACCGACTCAGCTCTAATCCTGGCTAAATTAAGCCAGGATAGGTGGTAAAGCCAGGCTTTAGCTCTAATTCACCTTTTGAGGAACAGGCCCCTGGCCTCCTTAGGTGGGGCTATCTCCGACCGCTAGTGATGTGCGGGTCGGGTTTTTTCATGACCCGCCCCGCCCCAACCCGCGACGGAACGCGACCCGCCTCAACCCGCCCCGCGAACCCATATATAAATCTATGGCTCAACCCGCCCCGCGACCCGCGGTGGGAATATATATATATATTATATAGCGCTCTTTTAAGTACCCAAAGTCCCTTTATATGTCTACAGTAGCACAACATTGTCATGGGCTGAATAAACAAGCATGTTGGTCAAAATAGGGTTTTTTTTTTTTTTTTTTCGTGGAGAGCGGCTGACCCGCTCACCCTCAGCCCGCATAATTTTCTCTGAAATCCTGACTCGACCTACCCGCGCCGCGGGTTGACCCGCGGGTCCCGCGGGTTACGGGTCGACCCGCTCATCACTACCGACCGCTCTTTTACCTCAAACTGAGGGAAAAAGGCTATTCTGATCACCAGGGAGGGAGGCAGAGGGGCTTTCTACACACAGCTGATGATTTCTCCCTCTTCAGTCTGTAAACCCTGCCACATAACTCCTCACGTTGTCACTGGACTTCCATTCTATTCCTGTACTCCTGCTTGGCCTTTCTGATGGCTCTCTGGAGGTCAAAGCGGGATATCGAATAATAGTCACACGCGCGCACACGCACGTCCTGTATCCTTGAACAGCATACTCACCATTCCCAGTGGCGAAAGACTAAATCCCATCAATGATACGTGATCTTGGCTGTAACGTTATATATTTAGAGCTGTTTAATAGTTCTAAGGAGACTTGGTGACGAGTGGCATATGAACACTTAACTTAACTGTTTGTCTGTGGAAGTGGGCCAGACACCTCTTATCCTAGAAGACACATCCGCCCGTGAGAAGAAGACGCACCCCACCATCAAGAACTAGGTCTCTGGGTGTCTTGTGGAAGGAATGTTGCACACAAAAACTCACTGTTGATTTATTCTGTGTATATAAACCTTACCCCGTCCCCCTGTCCCCGTCACCAAATAGTGAATCATCTGGCCCTAACTCATTTGTCTGATGAGAGTTAATAGTTTGCGTTTGTCCTCCTGGTGATGTCATTAGCTAAATGAATGGAGGAAGATTTGCAGCCTGAAAAGCCTCCCTTAGGAATAATTATTATGAACATATCGTCGCTGTCAGGGCAGAAACCTTGCATCTCCGTATTTCAATATTTTATGTCCCCCCACTCCCGTAAAGTAATGCCCTACTTTGTCCTACGCATAGCGAGCAGCCGATCTACAACTTACAACGCGTTGTGAGCTTTTAGATCGGCTATCAAATGACGAAATCTGAAACATTTTGAAAGTGAAAGTGGTGCCTGTGGGTTTTATAAATATCTAACCAATGAAAAGTATTAACAAGAGCTTGTGACTATTCAATAAATTGGAACACAGTTTTTAAAATATATATATATATTTCATGAAAAGTAACAGTTTCAAACATACAAGGTTTCTGCCCAACATTGACGATATATCGGTTTCAAATGACCGAGTTACTTTGCATTGCATCAGTGTGTGCAGTGACTCTGGATTTTAGTTTTTTGGAAGCAAGCAGAAAGTATAAAAAACTAAATTAAACAAATAATGAACAATACAAAATCTCTTGGAGAACCGACAACACTGAAGGAATGAAAATACATTTGTATTATGAGCATATTATGAAATATCTCTTTAACGTAACATCAAATGATAAAATTAATGATTCGGCTGAAATTATCATATTGGATTTGTAGGCTACTGCCAGGAGCTCTAATTTGTGTTGTAGAGCAAACTTCTTCATGCCGAGGACCCCCAAATTGATATATATTTGGCCACAGACCCCCATCTGAAAATGTTTTGTGCCAAAAAAAAAACGTATCAAAAGATGTCCAAGCATTTTCAATATTGTTCAAAAATAGCAGATGTACAAGCTCGCAGTGCAGCTCACAGTGCAGCACAAAGTGACGCGCTGTGAGCTTGTAGGTCTGCTATTTTTGAATAGTCATAAAATATGGTTAAAGTGGTTAAAATGACTGTGATGCTGTATTAAGTCATTTTGCTGGGGACCCCCTGGAACCGCCCCAAGGACCCACTCTACAGCTCTGTTGTAGAGTGTGCGTTTCTCTGTGATGGAAGAAGTACTTAATATAGAAATACTCTGTTACAAGTAAAAGGCCGTATTCAGACATTTTACTTGAGTGAAAGTACAAAAACATCTATATCAATACGTACTTAGAGTACCAAAGTAAAAGCAAAATAAAAAATGTGTCCAATTCGATTTCTTCGAAAATAGCTGATCTACGAGCTCACAATCGCATCGCCATGCTTTGTGAGCCTGTAGATCTGCTATTTTTGAATAGCCGAAGTATAAAACAGAGCTTAAGTGGTTAATGTGTATTTCGTATCAATAATCTAAATCTGCAAGGTAACTAGTAAGCAAAGTTGATCAAATAATTGTAGCGGAGTAAAAAAAAGTAACGTACAATATTTGCCTCTGAGGTGTTAGTGGAGTGGAGAAGTATAAAGTATCGAAAAATGTACATACTGTATATTCAGGTAAAAGTGCCCCAGGACTGTACTTGAGTACAGTATTTGAGTATATCGTCTCTGTAGGGCGAAAACCTCAACTGTCACTTTTCAGGATTAAAATTCAAAAACAGCAAAAGTAGCAGATCTACAAGCTCGAAACGCGTCGCTTCGCGTCGCGTTTCGAGCTTGTAGATCTGCTACTTTTAACTTTTGATGCTTTTGTATGACGCTGTTGAGCCAGACATCTCTGTCAACCCATCTATCATCAACCCCTTAAAAGAATTTCCCTTATCACCCCCACAGCCATAACCCCCTGTATCATAACGACAAACACACATTCTTACACGGTAAAAAATTAATTAATCCAATTAGATTTGACTGTGTACAGTCACACATTCACTGAATTTGGTCAAGTACCTTAAGGGATGTTTCCTCTTTGTAAATTAAATACTAGATTATTTTTTTAAATGTATTTCCAGGGAATATAGTTATCTCTATACATGCAAGGAATCTCTGGTTCGTTAATTTACGGAAAAAAAACTCAAAAGGTTAAAATTACCTTTTTTTCTATAGATTAGTCACCCCATGGAGACTTGAATTCATGGATATTTTTTTTGTTTTGTCACATTCCTAAGCCAATAATTTGATGACCAGCCGAACGGTAGGCAGCGGTTCCGGTAGGAGACACAAAGGAGACTCTTTGTGTCTCCTACCGGAACCGCTGCCAGTCATCAAATTATTGGCTTAGGAATGCGAAAAAAAAACAAACAATATCCATGAATTCAAGTCTCCATGGGGTGACTAATCGATAGGGAAAAAAAAGTCATTTTGGGGGTGAACTATCCCTTTAAAATATGGAGATAAGAGGTTTCTGCCCGACAGCAACAAAATAGTTACTTTCGTGTGTCTTTGGCAGGGCGTCCCTCTGGTGCCTTTGGTAGTCCCACCTCTCATCGCTGCACTGCGGTGCCAGTGACCAGAGCCCCGGAGCTATGGTAATGGCAAGGAATGGCATGCAAAGACTTAATAACAAACTCCCAGCGACCAGAGGCCCTGCTAAGTCCTGATACTATAGGCCATATACATGGGTAACTGGCGGCCCGGGGGCCACATGCGGCCCCTTCACCTTCACTTAATGCGGCCCGCAGGTTAATATCGGAATACTGATATATTATTGATTTCAGCTGTTACAATTCCAAACATGCAAACATGACCCGCTTTAATTCAGTCTATATTAGTAGCTTAATGACTAGTATTAAAAAACGTCTACAGTCTTTATGTCCAATGTATTTGTATTTAAGTTAATAAAGTTAACATAAGTATAACTAAATGTATCTGAAATAAAAATAAAAATAATTACTTTTCAGGATTCCAATTCAAAAATAGCAAAAATAGCCGATCTACAAGCTCAAAACGCGCCGCACTGCGACACGTTTTGAGCTTGTAGATCGGCTATTTTTGCTACTTTTGTGTGACATAGAATGGCCCGACAGTATATGCAATGTGGCCCTCTGGAGTGAGTGTGGAAATATAGTGGCCCTCTCCATCATCAAAGTTGCCCACCCCTGCTATAAGGCTCTATGCACAGCAGCCATCTTGGGAAGAAATTCCATAGGTGTTACCAATGATACTAATGAAGGCTCTTTTCCATTCTGGTCAAACAGAGTCAGGATGCTGAGTGGAACCGTCTCAAATTGGGGTCCAGGGACCCTCATGGTTCCTTGAGGGGGTTCCAAATAGCTCCGTATATGGGTGTGTAACTCTGAGAGTGTACAAATGGAACCAAATGGACCCGTAAGGTCCACCTGTACACTCTCAGAGTTATGGGGGGTCCTTGAAATTGTAACGTTTGAGCACCACTGAGAACCAATGTGCTACACTAAATGGAACAGAGCCTTATTTAGTATCAACATATTTCACCTCAAAATTCAGTTATTTTATTCATTTTTGCTCCACCTCTGAATGTTGTTTTGCAGTTTAATCCAATTTCAGATCAACGCTTTTCTTTCTGCCAACATACTTTCATGAATCACTTTCATTTACAAGCTCGATTTACAAGCTACGAGCTTATACAGTACATCTGCACGATTGGCTTAACGTTTTTGCGACCCTCTAGTTTTTTTTATGAAAGTGTTTGACTGCAGCGTATACCTGCTGCATTTCTTCCGCTGTCTTGTTTTAGGAAAGAAACAAACAAAAGACAAGCAGTCTGTGAATATGTCTGTTATTGTTTTCTTTTTTTATAAACTTCGTGCAATACAGTGTTTGAGTTTATCACACATTTAGATAAACCATAATCATTTTTGTCTAGATATATCGATTCTCAACTACATACTAGTCATATTGCCCACATAAATGCTATCTGTGCGCAGTTGTTTTGTCACATTATTGTTGATGTTCTTTTTTTTAAACCTCAAAATCAAAATCAAAAAAATAAAAACAAAAAAAGAGAAAAAGAAAAATATCTGGAAGCGTCTAGTTTTGATCTTTTTTTTTTTCTTCTTCTTTTTTCTCAGTTCGTCCATGTCTCGTTTTTGTCCAGTGTAGTATGTAGCAGGGAACACACGTAGACAACCGCCGGTCCACGGTGTGGCTTCGGGGACAAAGTTTTAGAAGAAAGGGACAGACTAGAGATGGGTCTTTTTTATAGGGCAGAGTGTTAAACACAGGTTATTACATTCTCAGCAACAGAAACAACAGATAAGGGTCAAAGTTCAACAGGTCAGGGGGACGACACAGGGAGGGAAAAAAGCACAGTGAAAGAATCTTCCGGGAAGGCTTTGAGGTCAGGGGCTCATGTTCTCTGTGGTGATTGGTCGTTAAGACAAAAAAAAGGGGGGGGGGGGACACTAGCGACCATGACCAAATATGGGCAAGGGAGGGGGGGGCGGGGCCAAGAAGGGAGGAGGAGCAGGGTTTTATGGGACGAGGAAACCCTTCCTCCCTCCACCAAGTGAGAGTCCAGAAGGGAGGCCAGGGGGACGGGACGGGGGACCCTCGTCCTACCCCAAAATACCCCCTCAACCCACCCCACCCCGAGTGCTCCCAAAGAAAGTATCTATAGGCTTTTTGCAAATGTATGTATGCCTAAATTACAATGTACATATTAATAATTTCAAAAGATTTCTCTGTAGTATTTTTTTTTTTCATCTTCCTTTCTCACCACCCCCACCACCCCCAACCCCACACCTATAAGTACAATATCATTTTTTTAAATATTTAATTGGAAAATGTTGCATGATGTCTGCTCATGTGAAATCACTTTGGGACCCTTCGTGTATATATATATATATATATATATATACCGTATATATAAAAAAGAGAGTTGTTTTTTTGTTGTTTTTATTTTGTTTTTCTGCTCAGTCAAGCGACCTTTTTACCTGATTCTGTACAAATATATTCTCTAGGTCTCTATTTATGCTTTTGCGTGTCTCCTCCGTGACGGAGGGAAGTTGTCACTTTATAATGCCCAGGAAACAAACGTCTCGTTTACAACGACTAACGGCTACTTAGTACTACTGGTAACACGGAGTAGAACCAAAAGAAGACTGAAAAGGACGATTTATGCTTAGTTGCGCGTCTGTGTCGCTCGCCCCGAACATAGGCGGTTTTACAAGCTTGCAGCGCGACGCATTGTGGGCTCTGTAAACCGGCTATGTTCGGCGAGCGGCAACAGCGCTCAACCACGCTATAAATCAGGCATAATTGAGGCCTTGTAGAAAACTCATAAGACTATAATAATAACGACACGGAGTGGGTCGGCCACTCGCCTTTTAAGTGTTGCATCTCGTTCAGTAACAGTATTGGAAGACAATGTACAAATATTCACATGTTGACTTCATGTTCCAAATGGTTCTAAAATGAAATTAAAGGTTGTTCTAATGTCATTATTAGTAAGAAATAATAATAATAATAATAATACGCTCTCTCTCATTCTCTCACACAATGTGCACACTCATGCTTTAGACACTTTGACACAGTTACATAGCCGAAGTGGCTCTGCATGGAAGAAATTTCACAGTTAAAAGTCGTCGAGATCCAAAACAAAAACAAAACAAAAACAAACAAAAACTATCATGAAAAGTAAAATTCTCATTCCGGAACTACAGCGTTGTGTGAAAACGAAGCTAGTTTGTAATAACGCTTAAGAATAATCACAACAACAATCTCAAAATGACAGGTTTCATCTGGCGTTTGGAATCAGCGGTAAATATTGCACACACACACACACACAGAAAAAAAAAGATTACGTGGAACATTTTTCTTCTCTTCTTCCCTTTCATAATAGCCCCAGGTTAATTGCGTTTTTGGTCGTTAATAAAATAAATCATTTTCTAGCGCATTTTTTCTTTTAAAATATCAAAATAGTTTTATTGTGAGAGTTCGTTGTTGTTGTTGTTATTATCGCTCTGTTATTAGGCCTACTCTTCGTCTTGTATTTGTTTGTTTTTTCTCCGTTTTTAGTTTCTCGGTGAGATCGAGCAGTCTATTTATAACAGTGAAACAGGAAGCGTTTTCGCTCGGCTCAGCGGCTAGCCTGACCCCCTTCGGACACCATGACAGTGCTGCCAAGACCACCCACGCTCCCTCCTCTTTTCCTCTCTCGCTTTGCCTCCTCTCTCTCCCCGTCTACTGGCTCTTTTCGACTAGTAAAACCAAGAACCTTCCAAAACCTGAAACTTTTCAGAACCTGTATTTTTCCGCTATTTTTAGAAAACAGTTTTTAAAAGTCTAAAGTTCTGAGTTCTGTGTTTTTTCCCCCCACAGAATTCAGAGTTTAGTACAACCTCCTGAGCATGGGGCCCAAATTAGGCTTCCCGAGAAACCAATTATCTGAAACCCCCCGGAAACGAATACCAGAACCTGTTGAAATACAGTTTCACCACACGGCACGGTTTCCGCTTATAGGTCTTCTAGTGCAGTGGTTCTCAAAGTGGGGTCCAGGGGCTTTCAGGGGACCTTGAAGGCAAGGGCACCGATACTGTGGGTGCCTCGGGGCTAAAGCACCCAGGAGAATTGACGAGCACCCATCACAAACTCCTCACAAAAAAAGAAAAAGAAAAAAACCTACACTTCATGGAGTAAATTTGTTGTACCAAATTAACCGAATTAACCGCATTAAAGTGAAAAAGCGGTTGCGCGCGCGCATGAGTTGCACACCCAGTCGCGCGGACATAAATCGGCGCCCCTGCTTGAAAGGGTTCTAAATGGACTGTAACTCTGGCAGTGTACAAATGGAACCAAATGGACCCGTTACGGTCCATTTGGTTGCCAGAGTTGAGGGAGGTCCTTGAAATCTAAACGTTTGAGAACCACTGTTCTAGTGGAAAAGAGCCATTTCTCTCTCTCTCTGTCTCCTCTCATCTCCCCCCCTGTCTCTCTCTTCTACACGGGCGTGGTCTTCCTATTCAGGGTGTTGGAGTTGCTCTCCCGGTCGCCCTTCAGCCTGTCCAGGGTGCCCATGCCGCCGCCGCCGCTACCGCTGCCGCGCCCGTCCCGGTCCACGGTGGACGAGCTGAAGGGCGGCGGCCCGCCGCCCACCGAGTTGACCGCGTTGGAGTTGACCGAGTTGCCCGGGTTGTGCGACTTGAGCGAGGGCAGCGTGCCGCTCAGGATCATCCCCCCGCCTCCGCCTCCTCCTCCTCCTCCGCCTCCTCCGCCGTCCTTCGGGAAGCAGTTGTGCAGCTGGTAGAGGGTGGCGCGGTCCACCGTGCCGTACATGGGCGGCAGGCCGGGCAGCTTGGGGTCGCGGGACAGCGTGTAGAGGGAGATGTCGCCGGCGCCGCCGGCCAGCGCCGCCGCCGCGCGGGAGTGCGGGTTGGGCAGCGTGGACACGGAGACGGGGCCGCCCTGCGAGAGGAGCGCCGACGGCGGCATGCCGAAGTTCTTGCCGCCGCCGCCGGGGCCCATGCCGCCCACGCCGCCGCCGCCGCCGACGGGCGAGGGGTCGCGGGAGCGCGACGGGTCGGTGGAGCGCGAGGAGGAGCGCGAGCGGCGGCGGAAGCGGTAGCTGGGCAGGCGCAGCATGGCGTGCGTGGTGCTCTTGAAGATGTCGGTGCGCGAGCGGCAGCGCAGCTCCTTGTTCTTCTCGATGTAGATGTTGACGGCGAGCACGCCCACCATCTCGGCCATGATGAAGGACAGGCCCCCGAAGTAGAACGACCAGCCGTACGAGTACTGCCACTTCTTGTCCTCGTCCTTCTTGGGGGAGATGTCGCCCAGCGCCGCCGAGATGTACACGATCACCCCGATGATGTTGCTCAGGCCTGTGAAAACGCATAGGAACGCAGTGGTTACTCTAGAACACTGATGATCAACCTGTGGGTCGGGACCCCCAGGGGGTTCCCCAAACGGTTTTGGGGGGGGGGGGGTCCCCAGATGATTAGCTTATAGCTTTATGTGCAACATTGTTTTCTCACTCAACAATAAACAAACCAACATACAGTATAAGTGTAGCCTATATAGAGTATCTGCACATTTCTAGAGTTACAATTTAATTACTTTTAAGACCTTTTTAGTACTGCAAAAAAAAATCTGGGTGGGGGGTCCCCAGTTAAAATATGATTTATTTGTATTTATTTATTTGTATCTCTAGTTACAGATCCAAGGGGTCCATTTGGTTCCTAAATATCAATCATTTGGCTGCATGGGGACCCCTTGGAACCTCCCTAAAGGGGATCCTTTTTGGCCCAGAGACTCCACATTGAAAACCAGTGACCTAGACTCAGAGCAAGCCTGGAAATGTCCGTTTTCTTTTTCTTTCATGGCAGTTCTGCTTTGTGGAATCAAAAGGATGGCAACATAGATAGTGGATGTGTTATGTGACACACGCCACGGGTGAAATGAAATAAATCATGACATAAAAGGCCCTATCGGTGGCATGGACATAATCTAATGGTAGCTCCACTACCAAAACTAAAATATAGGGACAGGTTTTTACTATCTGGGACTATAAGCTTTATACCAAGCCACCCTTGTCAACATGTATATCGTTGCATGTCGGCCGGAAACCTCTTATCTCTATATTTAAACCTATTGTGTTTGTTTCGTTAATGAACTGCCTACTTGACAGCAGTGGTGGAAAAAGTACTCAAATTCTTTACTTAAGTAAAAGTACCAATACTGCAATATAAAAATACTCTGTTACAAGTAAAAGTCCAGAATAAAAAATGTACTTGAGTAAAAGTACAACAGTATTGGCATCAAAATGTACTTAAAGTACCAAAAGTAAAAGTACTAAATATTTGAAAATAGCAGATCTACAAGCTCACAACGCGTCGCGATGCGACGCGTTGTGAGCTTGTAGATCGGCTATTTTCAAATAGCCTTTGTATAAAATAGGTTTAAAGTGGTTAATGTATGTTTCATTATATCATAATTTATATCTGAAAAGTAACTAGTAACTAAAGTTTTCAAATAATTGTAGTGGAGTAAAAGTACAATATTTGCCTCTGAGATGTAGTGGAGTAGAAGTAAAAGTATTGGAAATTGGAAATACTCAAGTAAAGTACAAATACCTCAACATTTTACTTAAGTACAGTACTTAAGTAAATGTACTTAGTTACTTCCCACCACTGCTTGACAGGGTCACACAAAAGCATCAAAAGTAGCAGATCCACAAGCTTTTGAATTTGAATCCTGAAAAGTAACATTTTTTGGACGGTTTCCACCCGACAGAGACGATTATATAACTTTCTAGCAGCAAATGAACATTAGTGGTTTTGTACGCCAGTTTACACAATGCTGTACCCCATCCAACTGTACATACTTTCCCCATTTTTGTCCCGTAAATTGTTTATTATGTTTCTGACACTTGCTTTGGCAATGGCAATGAATTGACTAACACCAAGGGCAGATAACAAATACACTATTTATTTTTCTTCTCAAACAGGATTTGCTCTATTTTGGAGCTATAATAAGTTTGTTTTTCTTTCGCAATGTTTGTAAACATGGGAGTAAAACCGGAGGCCTATACTAGGAAGCAGGATTATGTTATGAGCTAATGTTCCCCCCAGAATAGGGATGCTAGGGTTCAAGTGGTTGCATGTAAAGTGAGATGGAGCCGCTCCAGACAGCGATAAACAGATGAGACTTAGATCGTTGCTGTCGGGCAGACCGTATTTCTTCCCTCCATAAGTTAATGCACTACTTTGTCGCGCAAAAGCAGCGGAAATAGCTGACCTACAAGCTCACAATGCGTCGCGATGCGACGTGTTGTGAGCTTGTCTGCTTGTCTGCTGTTTTCATTGGAACACTGGTTCTTTTTCCCCCCGTTTCCTCAACAGCAACGGTTTTGGACATACAAGGTTTCCGCCTGACAGAGATGACATGGCGGTTGACGGTGTTAAAGACCAGAGGTTAGAGCAGGCCAATGGAGAGACAGTGAGCAGGTACACTACAGCGTCAACACATACAGTACACACTGTAACTGCACACGTAAACACACTGACACCTAATGCTATCCAGACCCACACACACACACGTACACATGTGAACATGTGCACACACACACACACGCGCGTGCACACACACACACACACACACACACACGCGCACACACACACACACATGCAGGCAGGCAGGCACGCATGCGCAGGCACGCAGGCACTCATACGCAGGCACGCACGCACACACACACACACATAATACAACACATGCACACACCGACTACCACACCCAGACACCCCTCCCCAACACACACACACACACACTCATACACTAAGCACATAGGTTAGTGGATCTCGTCACGCACACACGCGCACACACACACACACACACACACACACACACACACACACACACACACACACACACACACACACACACACACACACACACACACACACACACACACACACACACACACACACACACACACACACACACACACACACACACACACACACACACACACACACACACAGGTTGCATGCTACAGCAACGTGAGCAGAATCCAAGATGTTACCTGCTGCCACAAAGAGGATGCCCGCTCCTAGTATGATGTTCCTCTTGCTCTTGTAGAAGCGGCTGGCGGCAATGCACAGGCCTCCCATCAGCAGCAGGATGGCACTCAGGATGGGGAAGATGTTGGAAGCCCTGACCACCCCTGTACCACAGAGAGAGAGAGACACGCTGTTAAAACAACGTTACAATGATCACTAACCCACTAGCCTCGATCTCCAGGCTTTTATTTTCCTTCGCGTTTTGCTCAAAAATAAAGCCTGGACCAAGCTGTTGAAATTTCTGGCATAGGAAGTGGGAGTCAACCTTTAATTTCCCCAACCAACCAGAGTGCAGTGGGCGTCTCTCCAAATGTTGTGACGTCAGGGCTCTCAATGCCGCACATTGGAGGAAGAGGAGGGGCGCGGTGCGGGGCGGGGGCGAGCGCACAGATCGGAGAACCAATAGGAGCCCACGGATGTTTTCTCCTGAGATTTTGAATCCGTCGCTCTAGACCAGATATCAGACTGGCTGGGGCAGGCTACTAACCCACTAACCCTGACCACAACTGTCACACACAGGAGAGACACTCTGTTAAAACACTACGATTATCACGAACCCACTAACCCTGACCACCCCTGTCAGACAGGGGAGACACGTTGTTAACACATTCCCTGCCATTGACACAGATCTACGCCAATTAAAAAAAAAACATGTTTTTAGTGATTACGCTAGAGGGCGCATGATCGCATCGTGACCCGTTGTGAGCTTGTAGATCGGCTATTTTCACTATTTGTGCCACACTCTGGTATGATGAAAACGTTGAAATGTGGAGATACAAGGTTTCTGCCCGTTTCTGCTGAGAGAAAGGTATCTGAGAGGTAGCTACTGTAATTTCTCTCTGGTAAGCAACTTTGCTGCAAAAAAATATAATAAAATACATTTTTTTAAATATGATATATAAAAAGGCCAAGGAACATACTGTGGAAAATACCAGTCATGGATAAATAGTATTTGTAATAAATATTAGGTGTATTATTATTATTATTATTATTATTATTGTGTGTTTTTGAGTAAAGTGGGAAGCGCAAAACATGTATTGTCTTGTCTTGCATGTAGTGTACTGACCTGAGCAACATTAATTTCCCTCGCCGACAATGAAGGACATGCAATCTAATCTAATTCACTCCATTCACCCTTTATAGAGGAGGACAGCAGGGTGAGGCTGAGAGGGAGACGGGATTGGAGGAGACAGACACAGTGTCAAGCAGGGGGGAAGACAGTGTAGAGGGTCTGCTGGGATTTCTTCTTTTTTTCTCATTTTTTTCATTATTTATTTATTTACCCAGGATAGTAGCCAGTGATGGAAGAATTACTCACATGTTTTACTCAAGTAAAAGTATCAATACTGCAATGTAGAAATACTCGTATACTCCACTCCAGGGGACCGCCAGCAAAATGTGTTAATGCAGCATCAACCACTTTATCCATTTAGACGTTGGTTATTCAAAAATAGTTGATCTACAAGCTTGAGCTTGTACATCTGCTATTTTTGAAAAAAATCTGGATCAAACCTCGAAAATGCTTGGAAACACATTCTTCTTCTTAACACAAATCTTCTCTTCTGGGGGTCAAAACATTTTCAGATGGGGGTTCGCGGTAGCCTGGTAAACCCTCCCTCCGGAAATCTAATTTCCATTTGATTTCAGGAGTGAGTCTGGCATGATCGCCCATTCTGCAATATTGGCTGTGGGCTGGAGTTGGGTGGGAGTAATACCGTTGACTGACAACCCCTTCAGCCAATGATCGTTTTTCCCCTTCAGCCAATTGCAGTGCATTTTTACCACCTCCAGGACAATGTGACGCAACGGGACTTTTGAGATGGCCATGCCCAAAATAGGTTGCCTTATTCGGATACATGCGTGTCACTGCCCGCCCCTGCCGGTTCTCTGAATTTTTATTTTTAAATAGGCTCTGTCATGATTAATTGACCACATATATGAAGTTAAACAACTAAATTCTATCCAAACGATATCTTATAAGTAAATTCCGTGCCTCAAAAAATAAGTTTGAGAGCGTTTTATAACCGAAAGTAAGAAGTGAAGGCACTCGCACAAACAACACTGGCTGCCGTTCGTCTTTTGTCGGCTGCACTCAGGCTGCACTCGGCTTCATTCGGCCTCACTCGAACTCGCCACCTGATTGGCCAACTGTCGCTGTCAATCACAGAACGATGAGCGACGACGCTGATAGGCTCGTCCATTTGGTGTACGGGCTAGAAACGCCCAGACAAGCCTTCAGGCCAGACTCACTCCTGAAATCAAATGGAAATGAGATTTCCGGAGGGAGGGTTTACCAGGCTAGGTTCGCGGGCAAATACATATCGATTTGGGGTTTTAAATAGCTGATCTACATGCTCTCATGCCTGTAGATCAGCTATTTTCACAATTTGTATCTGTGGAACTGAGTCAAATTAAATGTAATGCCTCAACTCCTACAATTCCAAGTGCTTTGTCCGGGTGGGGCCCAGTTCAAATATGGGGCCTGAAAAGTTTGAGAACCACTGAGCTAAAGCATGTCAATAATACATTCACAGTCAGTACGGCACTCCTCTGGTCACAAACAAACACCACGTATTAGCACTCTCCCAAACTGCAAATGTTGTTTCAATCAGCAATGAACGGGGAAATTATCCTTTGAACGAATTGAAAGAATGGACCCCATACTTTCCCAAATGTATTAGAAGAGCCACTTAACGAAAGTCTGATTTCTTTTCTTTTTTTTCCCAATCTAAGAAAATAAATGAGGTCTCTTATCCAGTCAGTGTGAGAGAGAGAGAGAAACAGATGATTGGTGAAGATTAATCTTCTAGCCGGTAAGGTGACAAAAGCTATTGTAACACATCCTTTTCTTTTCTTTTTTTTGGGGAGGGAAGGCAGTGAGGGGAACCAAATGGAATCCAATAATTGTGGATGGATGGGCAAAGCCAAAAACATGTATGAGTTTTGCAGGAGATTGCGGTACCTATCACAGGCTGGTGATCATGCCATCGTGGTTCTCAAAGTGGGGTCTTTATCCATGTATATGTTGGCTTTTGAAAAATAGCAGATCTACAAACTCGCTTGTACATCTGCTATTTTTGAAAATCTTTTTTTCCCCATTCCCCCCCCCACACAAATCTTCAATTCTGGACGTCCCTAGCACAAAACATTTTCAGGTGGGGTTCTATGTATCAATACTTAATTGTCACGAAAAAGTTTGAGAACGAACTGGTGTAGTAAGTTCTGTATTTTATATCTGTATATGTCTTGATTGTTGATTTTTGTGTACAGTATGTAATCTCGACAGTATTGCAAATGAGGGTAAACCTCAATGCTGTTTTCGAGAACAAATAAAGGTTTCAATCAATCAAAGTATGGTAGCCTACTGACTTTACATTGAATAAGAGCATGTCTTGCACACATCGTAACATTTCCCAACACAACCCTCTTCGGGTATCGCCTCCCAGCTCCCACCAATCCCTCCTCCCAACGGGCCTTTACAGAATGTAATCCACTTAAAACCCTACTTAGTTGACTGGAGTCCCTCAGGGTTCTGTACTAGGTACTCTCCTTTCTTTTCCTCAACAACACCAAATCTATTTAAAGTTTAAGAACCTTTCAGAACATAGTTGCAAGGTGCTGTACAATGAGGAAATAAGTCAGAACCAATAGTGACATAGAAGGCAAAACAACACAAAACAAACTGCTTAGATCAAATGATACATTTTTACCCATTCAATCCCAGAACGCATCTGTGTCATTTTAAGATTTCTTTGGGCTATTAAAAAATAACAGATACAAGCCGCGCTATGAGCCTGTATACAGTATCAGCCATTTTTTGAAGAATCTTGAAAATGTGTGCAAATCTTTGAAATATGTATGTTTCTAAAGCGAACATTTGTAACTCAAATCTTCATGGGGGGTCCCTGGAACAAAACATGTTGAGATGGGTGTCCGCGGCCAAATACATTATCTAAAAATGTTTTCTAAATCTTAACAGTATGTTGCTATACCAGTGGTGCTCCAACTTTTCCATATCAAGGACCCCCAAAATTATATGTATTTGGCCGCAGACCCCCATCTCAAAATATATTGTTCCAGGGACCCCCCTGCTATCCTCGGTGCCGCGCCATGAGCTCGTATATCTGCTATTTTTGAATAGCCAAAGAAATGACAGATGCCTTACGGGTCTTAATGGATTAAAGTAACGGGAGATGGTTCCAGAGAGTGGGAGCAACCACAGCAAAGGGTTCGGTCACCCGTTAGTGTTAGTGTCTAGTCCAGCCTCATGGACGACCAGGAGGCCTTGGTAAGAAGACCTGGGAGGAGATCTCATACTTTTGAAGCGGATGCAGTCATTCAGAGACGTTCTGTAAAGTTGGGCCAGCAGTGTTTTGTAGGGGTGATTAAAAAGGATTTTAAAATCAATTCTGCATTCAAAAGGGCAAACCATGCAGTGAAGAGCAGGCCAGCACTGTGTGTAATGTGTGACCTCTACCACGACGTGTATTTCCTTGCTGTCGGACAGAAACCTCCTATCTCTGTATTCTAACTTTTAGTTTTTTCTCTGGAAATTAACGTCCTACTTACACTACAGCGTCACACGAAAGCATCAAAAGTTGCAGATCTACAAGCTCGAAATGCGGCGAGAAACGGCGCGTTTTGAGCTTGTAGATCTGCTACTTTTGCAATTTTTAAAATTTGAATCCTGAAAAGTAACAGTTTTGGACATATGAGATTTCCACCGGTTTCGACAGAGACAATTTGTAAGATTTCTGGCGTTCACATTTTGGATTAAATGGAGCCGAGAGAGGAGCGACTCCGGGTGGTAATATACTGCAACATAATGGAAGACGGGATGTAACAAAAGCATGAATGATTTTTTTAATGGATGTTTTTTTTTTCAGAGATGCTCTCTGGTCCCATGATAAGGATCTCAGTTTTGTGTTGGATTGATTGAGCTGAAGGAAGTTCTGAGAAATCCACTCATTTAAGCCATTAAGACCGGGAACGCATCTGTGTCATTTTAGATTTCTTTGGCTATTCAAAAATAGCAGATATACAAGCTCATAGCGCGGCACAGAGTGCCGCGCTATGAGCTTGTAGATCTGCTATTTTTGAAAAATTGTGAAATTTTTTTTTTTTATTTTTGTTCAAAAAACTGTTAGGATTTAGAAATCATTTTTTGAATTGGCCTCAGGCATTAATGGGTTAAGCAACGACGTTTTGCAAGACTGAGAGCTTGTTAAGGTCATTCTGTTTAAATGAAAAGTACGGCTGTGTATTTTGGTCGCTATAAATTGCAAGACACACACCGCCAGCAAACGGCGTGCGTCAAAACAGCCGGCGAGCTTGTAGATCTGCTATTTTTGATGGCGAACGTTCCCCCCGGAATGGGGATGCTGGGGCTCATGTGGTAAAAGCTGCACTATTTAACTTTTTTAAAATTAATGAATTGTAATTTTGTCCAATCTGTATGGTAGAGTATGCTTATACAATTGGGGTGGTTGTATTTGGTCTCCCTGCTCTTCTAGTAGTGAGACATTTAGATCGTGTCAAAGGTCATGTCTCACCTGACACAGGTTCTGACACGTATTTTGACCTGATGGTCAAGATTCAATTTATCCCCTGAGCAAGCAGGCAGGCTCTATTAGCTCAATTTAAAAAAGAAATGTCAGCAGTTCTACCCCCCAATCCGGGGTAGAAGAGGAAAGTTACATATAATATACTGCAGCTTTAAGCAGTTCAAAGAAAACACTATAAGGGCCTGGACATTTTGAAATTCTGAGAAAAGGTTAATTAAAGGTGCTGTAAAAGATATGTTTGGTTAAAACAAAAGCAAAGGTATTGTTAAAAAGTTAATGCTCTAGTCTATATTCTGATAGTAATCATTGCTATAGAGTGTTTGTTCAGTAACAGGAATCTCCCTGTCTCTCCAGCTCTTTGGTAAACAGAAAATACATTTTCAGGTGTGATAGGAACTTTTTAATTTCATTTTCTACATTAACCACTTGACGCCTAGCATGTGTTCCTCAGGGGAACATTCCCCTGAAAATAGCCGAGCTTGTAGATCGTCAAAGATGTTTGGTGTAGAGGGAAAAAAGAGCAGACCAAGTACAAAGCCAAAGGTCGAGTCTACTAAGTAAACTGCACATTAAAACTAACCCAACATTAATAGAAAAGATAATGTGTAAACAAACAAACAAACAAACAAACAAACAAACAAACAAACAAACAAACAAGTATTTTCACAACCATGATGATGCTAATATGTCAGTATCATGTCAGTATCATGTCAGTATTAGGGTCAGTATCATGTCAGTATTAGGGTCAGTATTAGGGTCAGTATCATGGTCAGTATCATGTCAGTATCATGTCAGTATTATTGTCAGTGTCTTGGTCAGTATCATGGTCAGTATCATGGTCAGAATCATGGTCAGTATCATGTCAGTATCATCGTCAGTGTCATGGTCAGTATCATGTCAGTATCATGGTCAGTGTCATGGTCAGTATCATGGTCAGTATCATGGTCAGTATCATGTCAGTATCATGGTCAGTGTCATGGTCAGTATCATGTCAGTATCCTGGTCAGTATCGTGGTCAGTATCATCGTCAGTATCATGTCAGTATCATGGTCAGCATCATGTCAGTATCATGGTCAGTGTCATGGTCAGTGTCATGGTCAGTATCATGGTCAGTATCATGGTCAGTATCATGGTCAGTATCATGGTCAGTGTCATGTCAGTATCATGGTCAGTATCATGTCAGTATCATCGTCAGTATCATGTCAGTATCATGGTCAGTATCATGGTCAGTATCATGGTCAGTATCATGGTCAGTGTCATGTCAGTATCATGTCAGTATCGTGGTCAGTATCGTGGTCAGTATCATGGTCAGTATCATGGTCAGTATCGTGGTCAGTATCATGGTCAGTATCATGTCAGTATCATGGTCAGTATCATGTCAGTATCATGTCAGTGTCATGTCAGTATTATGTCAGTATCATGGTCAGTATCATGGTCAGTATCATGGTCAGTGTCATGGTCAGTGTCATGGTCAGTATCATGGTCAGTATCATGGTCAGTATCATGGTCAGTATCATGTCAGTATTATGGTCAGTATCATGGTCAGTATCATGGTCAGTATCATGTCAGTATTATGGTCAGTATCATGGTCAGTATCATGGTCAGTGTCATGTCAGTATTATGGTCAGTATCATGTCAGTATCATGGTCAGTATCATGGTCAGTATCATGTCACTATGAAGCTATCTATGGAACATATGAAAGAAATTGAATGTGCAACACAATTCTTATGTAGTGGGGGTCCCTGCATCATCTATCTCTCAGCTAAGGGGTCCTTGGCCTGAAAAACATGATCTATAGCAATAATTGCTATGGGAATCTAGAGCTATTAAACATGCATTTTAACACACACACACACACACACACACACACACACACACACACACACACACACACACACACACACACACACACACACACACACACACACACACACACACACACACACACACACACACAACACAGCACCTTTAACAAGCTTTCTGACAGATTTCTGTATTTAATTTCTGTATTATGATTATGGTGGTAGTGAAATTCATACCTAATGCCTCGTTCTGAGTTTTTCATGAACACATTGAGCCAAATGTCTAGTGACCTTGATTGATATAGCAATAAATAAAGTATACTGTCTCTGTCGGGTGCAAACTTCATAATGTGTCCAACACTGTTGTTACTTTTCAGGATTTCAGCAAAAGCAGCAGATCTACAAGCTCGAAACGCGGCGCGAAGCGACGCGTTTCGAGCTTGTGGATCTGCTACTTTTGATGCTTTCGTTTCGTGTGACGCTGTAAAGCAGGGCGTTAATTTACGAGAAAACACAAACAGTTAGATTATGGAGATAGGAGGTTATTGCCAGACGGCGACGATATCAACTGGCTCTCTGAGGAGAAGTGTAATATTAAAATGTACACACAGCGCTGTGTGATAAAAGTAATTACTCCATGTCAGGCATATGACTGATTGGCTTCTCATGATAGCTGCAGGAGGTTTGCCAATCGCACTCTCACACGCACACGCACACGCACACGCACACAAACACACGCACACGCACACACGCACACACACATTGGTGGAAAAAGTACTCAATTTTTTTATTTAAAGGTAGGGTAAGTGATATTTTTTGGTTAAAACAAAAAGTATTTTGTTAAAAGGTTAAAATACTATATTCTGATAGTAATCATTGCTATAGAGTGTTTTCTCAGTAACAGATGTCTCCCTGTCTCTCCAGCTCTTTAATAAACAGAAAATACATTTTTCGGTAGGTGTCAGAAAGTACCCATTTTTAAGCTTAATTTGTATAGTGTTTCAGTTCCAATTTTGCCTGCTCATTTCTTAGTGTCATCACTTCCAATTTCACTTGTTTAATCTATATCCTGATTGAGTCTCTGTCCTGGTTGGATACAATTGGAAATGAAACTGAAACTGAAACGAAAATGCATTTACTGTTTTATAAAAAGGTGGAGAGACAAGGAGACTCCTAATACTGAAAAAACACTGAGTACAAGCAATGAGTACTATCAGAATATAGAGCTATTTAACAATTATTTTAACCAATGCAAATCACTTACCCTACCTTAAGTAAAAGTAGCAATACTGCAATAAAGAAATACTCTGTTACAAGTAAAAGTCCGGAATTCAAAATATGCTTGAGTAAAAGTACAAAAGTATTCGCATCAAAATGTACCTAAAGTACCAAAAGTATAAGAACTCATTATGCAGAATATCCAATAAAAAAATGTCAATTTGAAGTGGTTAATGTATGTGTTGTAATAATAATCCAAATCTACAAAGTAACTATTAACTAAAGTTTTCAAATAAATGTAGTGGAGTAAAAGTACAATATTTGAATCCAAGATGTAGTGGAGTAGAAGTAAAAGTATTGGAAATTTGAAATACTCAAGTAAAGTACAAATACCTCAAAATTGTACTTAAGTACAGTACTTAAGTAAATGTACTTTCCACCACTGCGCACACACGCACACGCACACACGTACAGACGTGCACACGCACATGCACACGCCCACACATAAACAGACGCTTCCACAACACACTCACCGCCAAAGGGGAGAATTCTCCCCTTTTCAGTCAATGGTCTCAACCGCCAAAGGGGAGAATTCTCCTCTTTTAATTATATTTTTTTATTCTGTTTTTGAATTCCTAAAAAGTTTCTCTAATTTTTGAGTATGAATTTATAACCCTAACCCTAACAAATTAATAATAAAAAAATAATAATAATAATCCATTCACTTCGATGTTAAAAAATAAACGGACAATTAATTCACATTGTTTCTATAAAAAAATGATTACAACCCTGGCAGTGGGTGATTTTATTATGAAAAAACTTTGGCGGTGAATGTGTTAACACTCTTCATCCTCTCATCTAGGACAGCTCGGCCACAGGAGGGAAATGCCACTTAAATGCCACCCAAATGCCTCAGCAACATGGCATGCATGCACACAGTGTTGTCCTTGACGTATATGCACTGCATGCACACACACACACACACACACACACACACACACACACACACACACACACACACACACACACACACACACACACACACACACACACACACACACACACACACACACACACACGTGTGTACCATGTATCAATGGAGAGGGGACATATCACCGCAGGGCCACCGGACGGACACACATGCCCCCCCCCCCCCCCCCTCACCCAACAAAAATAGTGTTCGTTCGTCTTTTCGGTTGAAAAGACGTCATATTTTTTGGTGGAGTGACACTGACACAGTTCATGCAGTGAAGTCTAAATGAAGCCTGAGCTTCAACTAGGGCAGCTCCCATCTCCACTGTCTTCAATATGCACAAAGCAGCATGTTTAATTCACATGATGCTCACACAATCTGTTGAGGAATGTGCTACATCCAACCATGCCAGTGCTCCTCTCCTCTCCTCTCCTCTCCTCTCCTCTCCTCTCCTCTCCTCTCCTCTCCTCTCCTCTCCTCTCCTCTCCTCTCCTCTCCTCTCCTCTCCTCTCCCCTCCACAATCTGTTGAGGAATGTGCTACATCCAACCATGCCAGTGCTCCTCTTCCTCTTCCTCTCCTCTCCTCTCCTCTCCTCTCCTCTCCTCTCCTCTCCTCTCCTCTCCTCTCCTCCCTTCTCCTCTCCTCACCTAGTCCTCTCCTCTCCTCCCCTCCCCTCCTAGTCCTCTCCTCTCCTCCCTTCTCCTCTCCTCACCTAGTCCTCTCCTCTCCTCCCTTCTCCTCTCCCTAAAATAACAATAGATTTTCTTTCTTTCGTTCTCCATGAATACATGAACAACAATAACGTCTCCATCGTGCGGCGTTACACTCACGTAGAACGTATTCTGCACCGTCGTGGTCAAAGTCAGCGTCCTCTGGGAAGTGGTTGATCTGGGAACACACTCCTCTCTTCACCCCTAAAACAACAGAGAGAGAGAGAGAGAGAAAGACACACATTCAGCGTTTACTGCACACAACATCACATTACCCACTTAAACCCTATATGGTTGACCGGAGTCCCTCAGGGCTGTATACTAGGGTCTTTTCTGTTTTCTGTTATTTTGGGGAAAGCTTTCGCTGAAAATAGCCGATCGATTGGTTATTTTCAGCGAAAGCTTTCACCACAACAAGGATGATGGGGTTTAGGTGGTTAAAGCTGAAATCTATTTTTTTTACGTGTTTTAATACATTTAGTTATTAAATTGTATTTATTTTAACCGTTTTATCCTTTTCTTATGTTTTTTTTCACCCTTTGTATTGTTTGAATCAGTTTTTTAAAATCTTATTTTAGCATGTTTATTGAGTGTGTACAGCACTTTGGCTCAATGCTGTTGTTTTTAATATATTGGTAGTTGCGGGTTGCGTTTTTTTCGGCTTGTTTCGAAAGTGTAGTTGCTTTATGTGGGCTTGCCTTCCTAATGTTGCAAGTATCAATTATTACAATTATAAAACATATATTAACCACATTAGACCATTTATACCTACATACCCTTTGAAAATAGCAGATCTACAAGCTCACAATGCGTCGCAATGCGACGCGTTGTGAGCTTGTAGATCTGCTATTTTCAAACATTTTTGTACTTTTACTTTAAGTACTTCAAGTACATTTTGATAGCAATACTTTTGTACTTTTACTCAAGTAAATCTTGAATTCCATACTTTTACTTGTAACAGAGTACTTCTACATACAGTAGCAGTATTGATACTTTTACTTAAGTAAAACATTTGAGTACTTTTTCCACCACTGAGCGTGACACACGACAACAGAGAAAATCAATTCATACTGGAACACAGATATATCTGATCGCATATTTTGCACAGTGATAATAATGCACACACTAAAATCCACAGGGTTAATTTAACTCAGAGCGTGTGCACAATGGAACCAAATGGACCCCATTTGTACACATTTTCACTCTGTATTGTCCGGTGTTATTGAGCTATGATGGTCAGTGTGACCTTGTTGCTGCGGTGCCATCATGTTAGTGTTAGTATGGGATCATTATGTCACTATATGGCTGTGGATTCATATTCATATCGATATAAGTGTCAATATGTTCTACACCACTGGCACTGAGGCCATGTTACATATAAAAAAGGGGGGACATTTTCTTAACCACTTAAGCCCTATATAGCCTACTTTGTATAAAAATAGCTAGCAACCTACGTGTCGCATTGTGATCCGTTGGGAGCTTGTAGATGTGCTATTTTCGCTATTAAAAAATTGCAAATAAAAAACGATTTGGACAATTATTTTTACATTTGTCCAACATAGGGACATCAGGGTTAATGTATTTTCTATCATCACATTATTAATTTAATTATGATAATATCAAAATATCCGAATATCCCGAAAGGAAAATGTGTTTATTCAATTCAGTCTGACTAGAAGCAGGGATAAAAGGTGCTGCTAAACCAAAAAAAACTGAGAGAGAGGGGGGGGGGCTATTAGAAGCAGAGGCATGGATACCCATCCCCTAACCATCCCAGCTAATGGATCCTTGCTGATATGCACACTGCTCGGCTCTGCGATTCCACCTCTGGTCACACATTCATTAACGCTTTATTGTTTAATGACATGTTAAATTGAGAGGATGATAATGGACACTGAACAAACAATGGAACACGCTGTGTTAGGTGACAGATAGACATTAGTAACATGCAGTCACTGTGTTAAAGGACAATACATAATCGGAAAGGACTTCCCGAACTTTAGTTCGGAGAGTCATGACCATAGACTGTAAATATGGACGAAAGGAGCCCCATTGGTTTATCTACAGACCCGTTTTCGAAGCCACTGTTTTTCGGCAAAATCAAATCCACCATCTTGGAACTTCCGGTCCCGAAAAGCAACCCGAAACTAATGCTATTGGCTGGAAGGGCAGCGAGGGCATATCACCTCCCTTTCCCAAGTCATATCACCTCCCTTTCCCAAGCTATATCACCTCCCTTTCCCAAGTCATATCACCTCCCTTTCCCAAGTCATATCACCTCCCTTTCCCAAGTTATATCACCTCCCTTTCCCAAGTTATATCACCTCCCTTTCCCAAGTCATATCACCTCCCTTTCCCAAGTCATATCACCTCCCTTTCCCAAGTTATATCACCTCCCTTTCCCAAGTTATATCACCTCCCTTTCCCAAGTCATATCACCTCCCTTTCCCAAGTCATATCACCTCCCTTTCCCAAGTTATATCACCTCCCTTTCCCAAATTATATCACCTCCCTTTCCCAAGTTATATCACCTCCCTTTCCCAAGTTATATCACCTCCCTTTCCCAAGTTATATCACCTCCCTTTCCCAAGTTATATCACCTCCCTTTCCCAAGTTATATCACCTCCCTTTCCCAAGCTATATCACCTCCCTTTCCCAAGTCATATCACCTCCCTTTCCCAAGTTATATCACCTCCCTTTCCCAAGTTATATCACCTCCCTTTCCCAAGTCATATCACCTCCCTTTCCCAAGTTATATCACCTCCCTTTCCCAAATTATATCACCTCCCTTTCCCAAGTTATATCACCTCCCTTTCCCAAGTTATATCACCTCCCTTTCCCAAGTTATATCACCTCCCTTTCCCAAGTCATATCACCTCCCTTTCCCAAGTTATATCACCTCCCTTTCCCAAGTTATATCACCTCCCTTTCCCAAGTCATATCACCTCCCTTTCCCAAGTTACATCACCTCCCTTTCCGACTCTTGACTCTGAGAGAATCATAGAAGCAGAGATGAGGTCATCCCAAAAACAGTCAGTCCATCCACTCCCATGTCATGAGATGTAGAAAAACACATCTAGCTGGGATTTCTTCTTTTTTTGTGTGAAAACGAGCCATATTCAACTGACGATTACAACAGAACGGACGATCGCGGTAAAAATGCTTTTGTTCCGGTGGATAGACGAGACCCTCCCCCCAGACAGCCTTTGTTTACATCCACGTCCACAACGTGGCTTCCGTGGCTCTCAGTGGCTCAATCGTCAAAATAGGGTAAAAACGCTGGCAGAGGTGGATCAATTAATTAATTAATTAATTAATTAATACCTGGCAATGAATGGGTTAAGTGGTTAAAATGCTTCTGTCACACAGTCTGTGTAAAACGAAGCGGTGAAGATGCAAAGAAACCGCAGCGGGATGTCCTCCCATCCCACTTCCGTTTGCCTCTTTGCGTCGCGTAAAATTGTACCTACTGTAAATCAAATAGAATTTATAGTCTACTCTATGCATAATATAGCTTGTAGCTTAGCAGAAATGGAAATTAAAAAACATATATTTTAAGATATATATATAGATTTTTAAAGATTGTTTTGTTTTCGTGAAAGGAAATTATGAACAGATGACAGCTTCTGGCTTGCAAAGACAAACACATACCACACACACACACACACACACACACACACACACACACACACACACACACACACACACACACACACACACACACACACACACACACACACACACACACACACTCCTGAGAAGCAGATGGTCCTCCTTGCCCTCTGTGGTGGACGTTGTTTTCTTGCATCTCATCTGCATCTCATTTGAGTAAAAAAAAAACTGTACATTCTTGTTGTCATTTTGAAGAGGACATCCTGAGCTTTCCAAAGACACCACATGTGTGGAGGTTGGACCATGCTGACATCTTCCAGGTTCTTCTAAAAAAAACAAAAATACTGACCTCCAGAGGTCAGCTTTTTGAAACTTCCACAATAGGCTCTGTGCATAACTGTGTAGTCAACCCGATCTCCAGAGGAAACGTTCTCTTTGAACGTTTTTGAACGTTATGAAATTCCGTGAATAGACACGGAAAAACCCGAAATTCCGTGCATAGCCGCCTCGCATCTCCCCCATTGTGACTAAACCATGACGGAGGCGCGCAGTCACAGGCGAACTGTCACCCCGTGAAGGACCACCGAGGGAGCTAAGGCGACCGAGTTGCCGTCCTGAACGGTGTGACGTTCGCCTGTGCCTACTCAGCGCCGTTTGAGTTATGTACCGATAGGCACAGAATCGTAAATTTTGTTGTGGGGACTGCTTGCGACTGGTTACGCCCACCGTGGGACTCGCCGTACATATGCACGCAATTTCGGGGTTTCTAGGCGACTATCCACGGAATGAAGTGCACTGTTCCGTGCAATGTTACGGAGATCTCTGGAGATCAGGCTGGTGTAGTCCCATGGTTTGCAGAAGGTGACATATACCCGGCCGTATCCTTTTAGTTTTTTCCCCATAGATCGGTAGGGATGAGTATACGTTCCCATTTGAACCAATACGGTACGATAACCGATACCTTGAATTCGATATGTACCGAGAACGGTTACTTAATTTCATCATTGTTAGGGTTTAGTAGCAAAGACGGTACTTGTAATGGTACCGACCGGACCGATTCACGTCGGTATTACCGAGTAACAGTTCACTTAAAAACGAACGGTACCACATTTCAGTACTCTTGAAAGCATCCGTTACAGTTAGGCTACTGACATTTTAATGGACGTGTTACTCGTTACTTTACCTTTTACCTTTCCTTTTACCGTTCCTTTTTTTGATACGATACAGAAAAAGGTAAACATTTTGCCGAGCATTGCCCCTCTTTTACACTTTCACTTTCAACACTGAGCGAGTGAGTCCCGTTCGTTTTTAAATGAACTGGTACTTGGTAGTACCGACGTGATTCGGTCGGTACCATTACCGGTACTGGCAACTTTCGCTACTTTTGCGCTACACCTTTGTATGACAAAGTAGGGCATTCATTTACGAAAAATGCCCGACAGTGTGTTTTTGGTTAAAAAGCTGGAGAGCAAATTAAAGGAGGATATGGGAAAATGTACCTTTTGGAAACCTGTAACTACAATTAAGCACAGCGCCTATTACCCAGGAATGGTGCTCCATTCCTAGTTATCCTCTTCCTCATACACCTCGGTCCACTACCCCAAAAAAAATAATAACAAGGGAGCGCCATGGAGAACGGCTGCTTTCGTAATCGCTCTGTAGCGTCGCAACGTTTTTCCATCTTTTTAGTATTTTTTAGCCTTCTCTTTTTTTCCTACACCGTCGGGTGTCTGAGGAGTTATGACAGACAAGCACTTATGGACATCAGCACAGCGATTACACACAGAATTCCGGACTTTTTTGCGGAAAATCCTCCACTCGGTTGGGTGGGGGGAGGGCTCCCCTTTGTCCCGGCCGGGACACTGGCACGGAAACGGCGAAGAAGACGGCCAGGTCGACGAGGGAAAAGAGCGGGTCTCCTCGTAAGAACAACAAAACGTGGATATAAACCTGCACTGCCTTCAATCCTGCTAGCGAACGTTAGATCTCTGTGTGAATCAAGAACAGTGACCACTATGGACGACTTACTGGTGCGCGTTAAATACAACACCGAGACGAGGAGCACGTCTATTGTTGTGCTAACAGAGACGTGGCTAACGGAGTTAGCATCTGATTCTTCCATCACTCCCCCTGGTTTCACCGTGTATAGGAAAGACAGAGACCCTGTACTAAGCGGTAAGCAACGTGGGGGGGGAGTTTGTGCCTTGATCAACAACAACTGGTGCAAAGATGTTAAAATCCTAGATAGTCACTGCTCTCCAGACCTTGAACTTTTAATCATAGCCTGCCGTCCTTTCTACCTACCACGCGACTTCAGCATTGTGATTGTAGCCGTTGTTTACATTCATCCTGGAGCTAATAAGGACACAGCTATGAGGGAATTACACCAGGCGATCAGTGCACAAGAAAATCGCCACCCGGACTGCGCAGTCATCTGCCTAGGCGACTTCAACCGGACAGACTTAAAAAAGGTCTTTCCCAAATTCCACCAGCATGTCACCTGCAGTACCCGTGGTGACAATATTCTTGACCACTGCTACACGCCCTTCAAGGATGGATACAAAGCTCTCCGCCGCCCACCGCTAGGAAGCTCTGACCACTACGCCATCCAGCTGCTACCTGCCTACAAACAGAGGCTAAAAAGGGAGCCGGTCGTTGAGAAGGAAATCCGAATCTGGTCTGAGGACACAGACGCTATGGTACAATCCTGCTTCTACCAGACTGACTGGGGGATGTTTAAGAACGCCGCTGGGAATAACATCAACGAACTCTCAGACTCAGTCACTGGCTTTATCAGTAAGTGCATAGATGACATAGTCCCAAAAAAGACAGTTCGGATCTATCCCAATCAGAAACCATGGATGGACAGCGGAGTACGTGCACATCTGCATGAACGGGATGCTGGTTTCAAATCTGGCGACGTGGAAACGCGCAACACGACACGCGCGGCCCTAAACAGCGCCATCAGGAAGGCGAAAAAGGCCTACACAAAAAAGATGCAAGACAAACTCAGCAATGGCGACATCAGGAGCACATGGCAGGCGGTACACACCTTGACAGACTGCAAAACAAGAACCAGAAGCGAGGTGAACCCGCCTGCCTCCCTCCCCAACGAACTGAACACTTTCTACGGCCGGTTTGAGATCAGCCCCAACCGCGGCAGCCAAGCGGGGCCATCAGCAGCACCAGCAGAGGAGAACCCTCTAACCATCTCGGAGAGAGAAGCGCGTACAGCCTTCGCACGGGTCAACATCCACAAGGCAGCCGGACCTGATGGGATTCCAGGCCGGGTCCTTAAGGCATGTGCAGACCAGCTGGCGGGTGTCTTCGCTGACATCTTTAACCTCTCCCTCTCCCAGGCTGTGGTCCCTGCAGGGTTCAAAATGTCAACCATTGTGCCCATTCCCAAAAAGGCCAAAGTGACATGCCTGAACGACTGGAGACCTGTCGCTCTCACCCCGATCGTCAGCAAGTGCTTCGAGAAACTGGTGAGGGAATACATCAGCTCCACGCTACCTGCCTCGCTGGATCCGTGGCAGTATGCATACCGCAAAAACAGATCCACCGACGACGCTATTGCCATGGCTCTCCACACCGTCCTCTCGCACATGGACAACAAGCTGCTGAAGGACAAATATGTACGTATGCTGTTCGTGGACTACAGCTCAGCATTCAACACCATTGTCCCAGCAATACTTGACAAAAAGCTCAGAGACCTAGGGCTACACCCAAGCATGTGCGACTGGATACAGGACTTCTTGTCCAACCGACATCAGGTGGTGAGAATGGGCAGCATCACATCCGACCCCCTGACCCTCAACACCGGAGCACCCCAGGGATGCGTGCTGAGCCCTCTCCTCTACTCCCTGTACACGTATGACTGCATAGCCACACATGTCTCCAACACCATCATAAAGTACGCGGACGACACGACAGTGATAGGCCGAATCGTCAACAACGACGAGTCTGACTATACAGAGGAGATCAACTCACAGGCACTCTGGTGCCGGGAGAACAACCTCTCTCTTAACGTCGACAAGACCAAAGAACTGATCGTGGACTTCAGGAGGCCGCGGAGAGACCATGCGCCCATCCTCATCGACGGTGCTGCAGTGGAAAGGGTCAGCGAGTTCAAGTTCCTCGGAGTACACATCGAGGAGGACCTCAAATGGGAGACGCACACCACACACGTGAGGAAAAAGGCTCAGCAACGACTGTACTGGCTCCGCCGCCTGAAGAAGCTCGGAGTAGGACATCGCATCCTCAGGCTGTATTACAACAGTTCTGTTGAAGGCATCCTAACAGGCTGTGTCACGGCCTGGTACGGGAACTGCACTGCCCGAGAAAAGATCAGCCTACAGCGAGTAGTGCGATCGGCAGAGCGGATAATGGGAATCGAGCTCCCAGCGCTCCAGGAACTGTACAAAAAGCGGTGCGTGGTCAAAGCCAAGCGCATCATCAAGGACAAGCACCACCCAAGTCACAGACTGTTCAAACCCCTACAACGACCGCGAACGGGCAAGGGGCTCTACCGCAGTATCAAGAGTTCCACCACCAGGTACTGGTGCAGTTTTAATCCGGCTGCTGTCAGGATGCTGAATGAGGCATAAGCCTTGTTCAGCAGCCTGACAGCAGGCGGTGCAAAACTTTTCTGGCTCTTCCTGAACACACCTGTGGATTATACCAGGGACAATGACTTGGACTTAGCTCCCCCTCGGACACACCTGTGGACTACACCAGGTACAAATGACTTTTTCGTTGCACTCCCTCATGGAGCTACTTGCGGATTATACTAGGGTCAGTCCACCCTAGGTGGACACGCACTGACCTTTTGCACCTTAATCCCATGTATAACGCACTGACTTTTTTTGTCTTTTTTATTGTGCTCTTTTTTCTCTAAGCACCTTAACGTCCATATGTATATCATGCACAGTATAAGTATAACATGCACAGTATACATACATTGCTGCTATGCTCAGGCACCTTAGTTTTTTATTATCTCAGGTACTTTGTAAATATGTAGATAACTTGTCTGGCCTTCTGTTGCTCTCTTGTTTTGATCTCCTTCCCACTTGCCCCCCACCCCTCTTCTTCTCCCCCCCTCTTCTTTCTATGGAAATTAACGTTGCGATGGGAACGATGTACAAAAACGAATTTCACCCACTTTTTTACCTTGTAAACCTGTGATGTGACAATAAAACTGATTCTGATTCTGATTCTGATTCTGGTGCTCCATGTCGGGGTCACATGGCTCTGACCCCCCCCCCCCCCCACACACACTCAAAATATTCACTTTGCTTGTAGAAGTACATTTGAGTACTTGTCAATTGTTGTGGACGTCAGGTCGACGTACAAGATTTAGTCATTCTTAATGTTAATAAAAAATATAAATAAAAGCTTATTGTTTTTGTTTATTTACCTTAAAAAATATAGAGTAAATGACATGAATTCCTACATCGGAATATGAAAATTTTGCTTGGTTCTCAGGAGGATAAGAACGTACAAACACAATTCACGCACGCACTCACGCACGCACGCACGCACGCACACAGATAACTACCCGTCCAGGGTCTTGCATCTGTATTGCAGACAGACAGACGGATGGATGAACGGACGGACGGACGGACGGATGGTGATAGCACACCGCTGATGTGCAGAATGACGGACTGACGGATGGATGGATGGATTGTGGGAAAGATGGAGTGATGGAGTGATGTAGACAAACAGAGGGACAGATGGACAGGTCTCTTTCTCATTATGTTCTCTTAGGTTTCCACTGGTTCTGTGAAGAAAGAGTATTGTACAGTCAGCAGTGGTGGACACTAACAAAGTACATTTACTTGACCAGTGGTGCTCAAACTTTTTCAAGTCAAGGACCCCCAAATTGCTTGTATATCTGCTATATTTTTGAATAGCCAACCTAACAAATATGGATAAAGGGGTTAAGATTATTGTGACGCTGAATTATCACATTTTGCCCGGGACCTCCTGGAACCCCCTCAAGGACCCCTGGGGGTCCCCGGACCCCACTTTGAGAAGCAATGCACTAGTATAACATTATTTCTTTAAAATGACGTATAAAAAGAAAAAAGTCATGGTATGTATTTTTTTAAACCTTGAAAAGAGAGTTTTTATTGTGATACTGCTACATTGGAGCTGATGTTTTTGACATTTTCAAGTGGGCCCTGATTCACAAAAGGTTGAGAACCACTGGTTTTAATGCACAGCTTATACCAAGCTGTTCCAATATGACGCCCATTGCTTCCATGATCCAATCACTAAACAACCAATTACGGTTTCCATTTCTCACGGCTGAGATACCAAGATGAGTTGTGTATACACAAGTGACACATTGAAAAATCAATGCATTATTATTACAATCCTTGTTGTCAAGTTGATGGATTAGCTCTCAGAGCCCTATTTCACACACATTGGATACATTTGAAGGCACGCTGGTGCCTGAAATGCATCCAGATGATTGGTAGGAGGAGATATCTTATCGTCTGGCTTGTGTGATTCAAGATTCAAGAGATTCAAGTATTTATTTGTCACTGACATAATTATCTTTGCTGTCAGGCAGAAATCTCCTATCTCCATATTTTAACGTATTTTTCGTAAATGTAACGCCCTACTTGATCATACAAAGCGTCACACAATAGCATCAAAAGTAGCAGATCCACAAGCTTGAAACGCGGCGCGACGCGACATGCTTTGAGCTTGTAGATCTGCTATTTTTGCTGTTTTTGAATTGGAATCCTGACGAGGTTTCCACCCGACAGAGACGTTATACCAGGTACAAGCAGCAAAATGTTGTTAGGACTTGTCCCGCAGATTGTGCTTCATAACGAAAAATATATTACATTACATTACAGTCATTTAGCAGACGCTTTTATCCAAAGTGATTTACAATAAGTGTATTCAACATCGGTGGGGAACGGTATTAAAGCAAGAACATTTAAAAATAGAACAGAATGACAATAATAAAAAAATATATATACAAATACACAGTGATAGGGCTTTACACTACTACTTAGGGACTTGTCTTAGACAGGCACAGTAACGTATCATAATTGGCAGCGTTTCCGTGTGCAGAAAATGTCTGATCAAAAACAGCAATGTTCACCCAAAAGTGCAAAGTTGTGAGACTAGGTGGATCTTCTCTGTGGATAATACCCACATTCTGGTAGATCAAACATAAACCGTTGCTGTTGGGTGGAAACCTTGTAAGTCCAAAACCGTTCCTTTTTTAATTGTTATTTAAAAAATCACACTCTTGTATGATGAAAGAGTAACAGAGTAACGGTGTCTGTCCAACACCATTACTTTTCAGGAAATGTAAAACAACCTATGTGTTCCAATGGATCCAATGTAGTTATTATTTAGTCTCTCTCTTGTTAACTCTTTACTCTATTTTCATAAAGTACTCCCCCAGTGCCAGCGATTTTCGTGTTTTTTTTGTTTTGTTATTTTGTTATTTAATTTTCATATAGTAAGTCTAGCTGCGGTTTTGAACACATACGATCGTTCCACCAGTAGAGAGCAGCAAATAGACACTTTCATCAGCTCGCTGACTCGCTGCCCCCCCCCACAACAGAGCCAAACAGTGAAATACGTCAAACCGGATGTGACGTCTTCTCAGATTCTCCGATTGCAAAAATGTACGATGTGATACACGACGGCGATGACTGTTCGTCACCCAGACTATAGATTATAGAAGTGGACCTAGCCGTTCGTATTTTATACCGTGTGAAAAAACATAAGTTTCCCTATTCTGGCCGAAAATTACCGTGGAAAAAAAAAGAAAACCGGAAACGGAATCTGCGTCATAAAACCGGATGCAAGTGTGGGTGAAGTAAGTGGAACTCGAATCCTAGAGTGAAACATTGCAGAATAGCGCAATCAGAGATTAAACAATGAGCGAGCGTCCAACGCGTCGACGGCCAACTGGACAAAGTAGCAATTGACGCGTTATCGAGTCAACCGCAGTCAAAGAGTTAATACTTTTCATTGGTGAAATATTTATAAAAATCCACTGACAGACTTAACCACTTCCACTTTCAACAGATGAGACACAGCACAGCAGGAGTGGAAGTTGTGGAACCACAATGGAAACAGGCTTCGGCTTTGTGTGTGATTTGATCCACTTCAGTGTTTTCTATCATTGTTGTGTTTTATTGATGTCAATAAAATGTTTCTATTCTATTCTACTATTGTATAACGAAGTAGGGCCTGTAGGGCCTTCATTTACAAAAGAAAACACACAAAGTTGAAATATGGACGTGGGAGGTTTCTGCCCGACAGCAACGCTATGGAATACTGAATGAGGGCAAAAATAGAGCAAAGAAATAGGTTCTGTAAAGCTCCTTTAGGGACGTTCTTTTTTAAGGGCGAAAAACCTGACATGTACATTTATTGAACGGAAATGAAATTTTCAGATGATCTGAAACCGCACCATGGGACATGTGGACAGGGACTTTAATCTTCTCTCTGTATGTGTGTGTGTGTGTGTGTGTGTGTGTGTGTGTGTGTGTGTGTGTGTGTGTGTGTGTGTGTGTGTGTGTGTGTGTGTGCGTGCATGCGTGCGTGCGTGCGTGCGTGCGTGCGTGTGTGTGCGTGCGTGATGAGATGCAGGTGTGTTTGGCTGATTGAATGAGTGGATGATGTGTGTGTCGGTTGTTCTAGGGACCTCATTGGTTCTGCAGCCTCTCTAGTGTATTTTCTCTTTTCTGTTAATGTGGGGAAGGCTTTCGACGAAAAGAGCCGATCGACAAGCTCACAACGCGACGCGGTGCGTCGCGTTGTGAGCTTGTCGATCTGCTCTTTTCAGCGAATGCTTTCCCCACAATACGGACGCCGGGGTTTAAGTGGTTAAAAGAAGCCGGCTTTCCCCATATCTCCAGTGGGCTTTCCTCTCTCTCTCTCTCTCTCTTTCCCTGCTCAGCCACACTGCCAGCAAACGTGTTTAATATCATAACGTACTCACCAGTGCTAGCGTTTTATTGTTGTTTTTTAGTTTTTTTCATGTCGCCACAGACCTTGCTAAATCCGTTAAAAGTGCGCGTTCATTTGGTTCTAAACACACAGGGGATCTGTGTGAGACGAGCAGTGAAGACCGCTTCGCTTTGCGATCCGCCATCTTGAAGCTACAGCGGTGAATGCTAAACAGTGATCAGCGATGAGAAAAACAACAACCGAGATAATCGACTTTTAGGTTTCGTTCTAGACAGGAAGTGGAAACGATCGGAAAAACCGGAAACCGGATAATTCCGTTTCCGGTGGTGCTACCGGAAACGGAAGTGTATCGAAAATTGAAAAAAGTGCAATTTGAACTTAAAAAAAAAAAAAAAAAAAAACACCACTTTGCGTAGATCTACGCGATTGGCACGTGGCGGCTTTAAATAGGTTCGCGTAGATCTACGCGATTGGCAGTCAATATGTTAAAGATCTGGAGAGACGGGGAGACTCCCGTTACTGAATAAACACTCTATAGCAATGATTACTATCTGAATATAGTGCTTTAACCTTTTAACAAAAAAACTTTCGTTTTAACCAAAAAATATCACTTACCCTACCTTTAAGACTGTGTGAGGATATTCTTTTCCTTTAATTCTACTTTTTTCCACTTTTTCTACAGCCCTGCTTGGAATAATTTTTGGATGTGTGTGCAGTGCTCCTCTTGGGAACGTAACGTTGCAATCATTCATTTACTTAACAGCTGCGTTTGGAAGGGCTGGGGTAACATTTGTGTTTGACCAGCTTTTCCCTCTAGTAGTTACGTTAGTTTTTGTACTTGCGTTTATTTCATTTGTTAGGTCATTATTCAGTTCCTTTTGTTTACTTTGCTGTCAGCCCACCCTGAATTCATTATTTAAGGCAGTATATTTTTTGGGTTGATGGTGGTGGTTCCTGGGAGCTGGGAAGAGAGGGGAGTCCCGGTACCGGTTTCCCTCAGGCCCACAGTATACTATGGCTGAGAACGGTCACCCCAAAACACGCTTGCCTCGGGTCAAATCCGGGCAACCTTGGAACGGTCAGACCCACTGGCCACCAGAACCTACTCGGCCACGTTTCTAGTCTCGGGGGTACAGAGACTAGGGGGCTATGGGGACATAACTCAAACGGCGCTGAGTCGGCTATAGCGGACTTCGCCACGTTCGGCGTGGTGACTCGCTCGCCGGTGCCTCTCGTGGCTCAAGTCCGCTTCAGACGGCACGCCTCCGTCATTGAAACCGTTTTTTTTTGGCCTAACTACTTCCTAACTTAATGTTAGGGCCTGTAGTCTGTTCTCACCAAGCAGGGTGAGCGTTCCGCACCGGCGCGGCGAGTGTTCTGCCGCTGGGGACGAGCGATCCGCTCACAAAATGGGGGCGAGCGTGAATTGGGATGAGGGTTCCGGTTACCGTTGAGTTGCCACTGAGCAAAACAATCAACCCCTCAACTAGCATACTGTAGCAACGTCGCTTCACTGTACATAATAGTATTCCGTAAAGACAGATTCGCCACACTTCTGAGAAAGGAATGAGTCTCATTTCCTGAATAACCTACCTCCACACGATGACATGCTTATATATCTAACATGCTTATTCATATTTTCAACCCTGGGAAGCGTTTTTTTAGCAGAGCTTTCAGCTTGGACAAAGCGCTATGGTGTGCGTGCGTCCTCCTGGCACTCAGGTGAAATCACCAGACATGCAAAATAGGCGTTCCCCTTAGGATACAGTCCCACATACGTGACTGAAGGGGAGTAGCCGCAACGCGTGCCGAGGCGTCGAGCCGTCGCACGGTTTTGCGTTGCACGGTTTGCGTTATCTCCACGCGGCCAACAAGCATGCCACAAACCAGACATGTAACATGTGTGACCCTATACCAGTGTTGATTTCGTCGACTAAAACTATGACTAAAAATGTTCGTCGACTACCTTTTTTCACTGACGAAAACTAAATAAAAACTAAATAAAAACTAAGCTATGATGACTAAAACTAAGACTAAATATATTGATAATTTCGTCAATAAATAAAAAACTAAATGTTAGTGAGGGACTAGTGGAGAAGAGATCCAGTAGAACTAAAAGACAAGTCATTTTATATTTGGTTGCGCTCCGGTGTTGCACTCTGAAAATAGCAGATCTACAAGCTTGTAGATCGGCTATTTTCAGCACGCAACTTGTAGTGTAAAATCCGCCATAACGACGCCATCAAGGCGCCAAATACATTTTAGTCGACTAAATCAACTGTAGATTTAGTCGACTATTAAATCTTATGATATTTAGTCGACTAAACTAAAACTAAAACATTTCAGATGACAAAAATATGACTAAAACTAAATGCAATTTTATTCAAAAGACTATGACTAAAACTAAATCACAGTTTGTTGTCAAAATCAACACTACCCTTTTTTCCCCTTAGTTTGCTCGCCTGCGTCGTATCCCGCAAAAATAGCCGATCTGCAAGCTCACGACGCGTCACTCGGTGGCGCGTCGTGAGCTTCCAGATCGGCTATTTTCGGTGCGTGACACAGGCCGCTCCTCGACCAAGTATAAATCGGGCATAAACAGGAGGCAGAGAGAAGAAGACTGGTCTCTCTCTCTCTCTCTACAGAGCAGCAGTGTGTGCACCCACCCACTGGCATAAATGTTTCAGTGCCCAGCTTGTCCTGAAGCTTCTCTCTCAGTGCACCTGCACAGCTCATTGCACCGCTGCATGGCTACTGAGCAGCCGGACCACCTCGATACCCAGCGGACAGCAAGGATACTTGACCTCCAAATCCACGCCAATATACTGAGGACCTCACTCTCTCTCTCTCTCCACTGCCAATATACTGAGGACCTCACTCTCACTCTCTCTCTCCACAATATACTGAGGACCTCACTCTCACTCTCTGCACTGCCGCAACCGCGGAGAGAGAGAGACAGAGAGACAGAGAGACAGAGAGACAGACACACACACACACACACACACACACACGCACACGCACACGCACACGCACACGCACACACACACACACACACACACACACACACACACACACACACAAGGACAGATGGACAGACAGACAGAGTGCATGGAGAGGAGAGGAGGGAGGGAGAGACAGAGAGAGGATTCAAATAAAATAAAAAATAGCTAAAGTAAATCTACAATCTGCTTCTGCGTGCCCCTTTATAGCATGATCAAGTCGGGCGTTAATTTACGGGAAAAAAACACAAAAATACGGAGATAGGAGGTTTCTGCTGGCCGACAGCAATGATATATATATTAAAAAATAGAACACGGAGAGAGGGGTGGAGTTAAGACAGGAGGGGGTGGAGCTAAGACAGAAGAGGGGAGGAGAGCAGCAGAGCTGCAAAGATATGGGGACACGATGCAACGTGTTGGAGGTGGGGGAGGGAGGGGGGGGGGGGGGGCATGGTGGGCACTGCAGCAAGAGCTCCGAGAGGCCGGGAGCTTATCTCTAATAGGCTGCTTTTGTTATCAGGAAGCTTTAGCTGGAGGACAAATTAGCTTTTTGCACGATGACCGAACCGGAGCAAAGCGAGGAGAGGAGAGGAGAGGAGAGGAGAGGAGAGGAGAGGAGAGGAGAGGAGAGGAGAGGAAGCTTCATGAAGCCAGAAGGATCATTCTGACCTCTCCAAAAAACAACAACAACAACCAACACACTCTCACTATACCCAAAATGCATATTTTATTGTGACTTCTTGGGACAAATGTGACCAAACGTCAAAAGTTTGGAGGTGGGTACCCTTCCAGGCAAACGGTGTCGCCCCGGGCACTTCCGCACTCCAGGGATGGGGAAGTGCCGTTCTCAAACCCAAGACGTAAGGGTGGCCGCTAAAAAAACTGTTAAAACGGCAGAGGCGCGCCGTCTAAAGCGGACTTGAGCCTCGAGTGTCGCCGCGCTGAGTATCGCGAAGTCCGCTTCAGCTGACTCACAGCACCGTTCGAGTTAATGTCCCGATAGTGCGTGCCAAAAATCCTGAAGGGGGCGTCAACAAGTGTCATTTGGTAGCGCCGGACATCTTTGTGGGGGAACAGGTTGACTTAACATTGCCCCCACCAGTGTGTCTGCAGCTACTATGCCACGCCCCCCGTGGTGATGACACGTTGGCAAGCACTATAGGGACAGAATCGAAACTCATATCGCCCCTAGTCAACATGTGCTCTAGTAAAACATCTTCTCTTCTGGGGGGGTCCCTGGCACAGACAATTTCAGGCGGGGGGGTAATGAAAAAAGAACATTACTGCATCAAAAGTAATCAACAAACTATACTATAAAAACTGGTCAAAAATTAGCCAAATTGTAAAATAGATCGCCTATCTGTGGAACCGAGTCAAACTAACGCCTCAACTCCTACAATTCCGAGTGCTTGTCAGGGTGAATATGATCATTTTGGGGGGTCACGGCCTGAAAAGGTTGAGAACCACTGCTGCAGAAAACCAGTGACTTACGGTGGAGTGACGTGGCCGTGCGACATGCAGACAGTATCAGTGAGAGAGAGAGAGTCAAAGGGCTGCAGTGACCAGGGACCTTTTTTTCCTCCATCCTCTAGTCTAGTGCTGCTGCTGCAGCTCTTGAATCAAATGAACAGCAGTGTGAATCAAAGACAGAGACGACTGGTTTATTTTGACCGGAGGGGGGTGGGGGGGGGGGGGGGGGCTATGCTTCAGTATACTGGGATCAGTAATGGAAGAAGTACTGACATTTTTTGCCTAAGTGAAAATATCAATCAAAATAGCAGATCTACAAGCTCACAAGCTTGTAGATCTGCTATTTTCAAATTGCCAAAGTATATAGGTCTGAAGTGGTTTTGTAATAATAATCAAAATCTACAAAGTAACTCGTAACTAAAGTTGTCAAATAATTATAGTGGAGTAAAAGTACAAGTACTTAAGTACTATTTTGAGTACAGTATTTAGTACAGTATTTTGAGTACAGTACTTGAGTAAATGTACTTAGACACTTTCCACCACTGACTGTGATTAGAATTAATTTTATGCCGAGACAGTTTTCCTTGTCACTACGTAACCGTCAACCCACACGTGGGAATCAATGAAACACAGCGCAGAACAACTGCGCTAATCATGGTTTTTATGTAACCACTATAACGGCCCCTATTAAACCACACTGAGTGCTAAGCGTCCCTTGTTCTGGGACATGTCATAATATATGGGCAAAACGTTCTGTGAAAAATTGCCGCCCTGCAAGGTCACAATGTGTCGCCAACGCGACATGTTGATTTAATGTTGATGCTCTTATCCGGAGGAACTTAGCAAGTGGGGGTGTCTCAGTGCTTAGCTGTTTTGTTTGTTTGTTTGTGTATTATTTTCAGCAAATTTTTTGATAAAAGACGCTTCTTATTTATGTATTTGTTTGTTTGTTTACATACTTATTTGTTTATTTGTTTATTTTATCTCATTTCTGAAAAGAGGTATACAGTAGCATATCCATGCCCCACAATTCCTGATACACCCACGCTTGGACCAGAATATAATTTTTAACAACACAAAAGTGTGTAATGGGGGAGGGGGTCCCTGGCACTAGATACGGGGGGTCCGCGGCGGCCAAATACATATACATTTGGGAGTGTGGGGGGGGGGGGTGTTCCTTTACATGATAATGTTTGAGAACCAGTGGTCTAGTGCAGTGATTCTCAAACTTTCTCGTGCCGGACCACCAAAATGATATGTATTTGGCCACAGACCCGCATCGGAAAACCTTTTGTGCAAGGGACCCCCTCCCCCCCAGAAGAAAATATTTATGTAAAAACAAATGCAAGATTATTCAACACTAGTCCATACCCGGTCGACGCATCCGTAGGGGGATATGCGCACATGATCTGGCAACCCGGGAGGCAGCCCCGTAACCATGGCGGCAGTGTTTTACACAAAAACGCTAATAAACAGCTGAGATTTGGTGATATCGAAACATGGATAGGTGCACATGGTAATGATCAATGGCTATGTGCAATTTCGGATCAATTGCTCCAGCCGCTGAGGAGAACCGGGCAGAGCAATTTTGGCGAGAGAGGTTTGTCAAATTATAGGAGGATTTTCGAGATTTTTCAAAACAATGTTCAAAAATAGCAGTTTTGAACGGCATGAGCTTGTACATCTGCTATTTTTGAACAGCCAACGTATAAATGGATATAATAAAGAGGTCAAAATCATTGTGGTCGCTGCATTAACTACTTTTGCTGGGGTCTCCCTGGAACCCCCCCCCCCACACACTTTGAGAAGCAGTGGTCTGGTAGCATAGTGTATCTCTGGTATAGTAGCAGGGCACACATCCATCCTGCACTGCATGCACTTCACACTCTGTTATCCCGGCTATTGACTTTACTCTGGTTTTCAGCGTTGGGGATATTACAGACGACCGTAGCGCGTGACATCTGCCTGCTCTTTACACATTTAGCAGACAACAGGGGTCAGGATCGCTCCTGTCAACTCGCTCCGACCTCGCTACTACTCAACACAACACCGCCTCCACACGCACACGCACACACGCACACACACACACACACACACACGTTTGTATTACTGCACTTGTGAGGACATCAACATTTTAGAACGGCACTTTTATGGAAAAACTGGTCCTCACAATGTCTGTTTCTCAAATTCTACTATACTCGTGGGGACATGGAGTCTTCACAAGTACGGTAATACATGCAAGCATGCACGCACCATAACAGTGTTACTGCCCGCACGCACGCACGCATGCACAAACACACACACGCACGCACGCACACACACACACACACACACTACGACCGACAAAAGAAAAACGTCCGTCTGAATTATTCCACAGGCTGAAACGGCATGAAAAACCAACAAGCATCCATTCTCTCCTACTTATCACCTGACACAAAGTGTTGTAGCTCTCAGACGGCTGGCTGCGGCGCGGCGCAGCGTGGCTCCACATCACTTCCCTCCTATTCTTTATGTCCTCTCGTTCAACCTCCACGGGTTGAGTTCAGGTTAAAAGCCCTTTTTTTTTTTTTTTCGAAAATGGCCTTGCCGCGAGGTATGAACTATTATGCTCCGGAGCGAAACCAAATGTGCATTAAAAAACATGATGCATAAAAAGTAAACATTAACCGATTAAGACCTCGGGCCGATTCTGCAAAATGCCTTCTAAATCGGTAGTTCTCAAACTTTTTTATGCCAAGGACCCCACAATTGAAATATATTTGGCCGTGGACCCCCCATCTGAAAATGTTTTGTGCCAGGGACCTCCCCCCCCCCCAAAAAGAGAAGAGAAAACGAAATTATTCAAATTTTTTCAAACACAACAAGAAAGATTGCAGATGTAGGGCGAGGCGCATACCACTATAGGCTCTAATACAGCCTGACAGCAAGTCGAGGGTTCGATTCCCGAGCCCAACTCCCTGTCTCTCTCTCCCTGTTTCCTGTCACTCTCCACTAATACTATCCAATTTAAGGCAGAAAAGCCCCCAAAAATATATATATCAAAATAAATAGCAGATATACAAGCTCGTTGGGAGCTTGTATTGTAGATCTGCTATTTTTTAATAGCCAATGCTAAAATCTAAAATGACACAGATGCTTATCTGGTTTTAATGGTTTAAATAAAGCGTTCCAAAAAGGGCCTTGCCGCGAGGTATGAAATATGCTCCATAGCAAAACCAAATGTGCATAAAAACATGATGCATTAAAAAAACACATTAAGGCGAGCTCAAGAACATGACAGATGGAGTGGGAGTGCATCATGGGCAGTGGAGGGTCTTATCTGTTCAGTGGTAGAAAGTAACTATGGTACATTTACTCAAGTACTGTACAATTTTGAGGTACTTTACTCAAGTATATAAGTGTTGAGTCTTTTTTTGATACTTGATACTCTGCTACATCTCAGAGGCTAATTATTTATTGGTATATTAAGTACTTCGGTTATTCTAAAATAAAAAGTGCACAACACATCGCATCGTGATGCTTTGTGAGCTTGTAGATCTGCTACGTCAAAAGATTTTGACCATTTGTTTGTTTTGGTGGCCCAAAAACATCCCCGTCTTAATCAAAACAACAGTGAAAACACCAAAATACAATGAGAGGGCAGTGTGTTTCTGCAGGTAAACACCACCACACTACACCAGTGGCCGATAACTGCTGGTATAGAGGGAAATCACTGGTAAAAAATATATATTCATTGTTTTGTCATGTAAACACAGGACAACAAGTTAGCTATGCCTTTAACCAAAGAAAGTCAAGCACTCTTCAACGTAAAACTAAAAAAAGGCTTTATTAAAATGCATTGGCATATCCATATACAGGACGGTTAAAAAGTTCTGTGCCGGTCTGCAGATTTCAAAGAATTAATGAACTCGCTCGGGTCCTCAAGGCAAAAACCCCTAACGTCTACATTACAGGCACCCATATAAAACTGAGAGCGTAGCAGAAAATGTGATGAAAAAAGGCGTGCGGGTCATCACTTCTAATTCCCTCTGAGATGTACCCCGCGGACCTCCCACGGTAAGAAAAAAAAAATCCCCATAGCTAATCAAGAAAGGTCATATTCCCTCCTGCACCACCACTTCTCACTGAGAGATCTGCGATGCGTGCAGACGTTTTCCTGCTCCCACTGTACCTTCCAGGCAGTGCTGTAAAGTAACTAAGTACATTTACTCAAGTACTGTACTTAAGTACAATTATGAGGTACTTTTACTTTACTGGAGTATTTCCAATTTTCTATATTTTTTACTTCTACTCCATTACATCTCAGAGGCAAATATTTTACTTTTACTCCACTACAATTATTTGAAATCTTTAGTTACTAGTTACTTTGTAGATTTGAATTATTATTACAAAACATACATTAACCACTTTAGCCCTATTTAAACTTTAGCTATTTATAGATCTGCTATTTTCATACTTTTTCCACCGCTGCTTCCAGGCAGCGTATATATCATCGCTGTCGGGTGGAAACCTTGTATGTCCAAATTATTATTTTTCATTTTTATTTTTTTATAACATTTTATTAATAAAGCCGATCTACATGTGACGTATGACGCAAAAGTAGTGCAAACAGCCGATCTACAAGCTCACAATGCGCCGCAATGCGACATGCTGTGAGCTTGTAGATCTGCTTTTTAAAAAAAAACATTTTCACCTTACTGACTAGCCCAAAATAGAGACGCCAGGTTGAAAGTGGTCAGTGGGTTTTGAAAATATTTAACAGATTAAAAGTATTAACAAGAACTTGTGATAATAACTACGCTAGATAATATAACTATTTCCCGTTTCCTGGAAAGTAACGCGTTTTGGACCATAGACTGTAAACATTATGGTCGAGGGGAACGGTGACGTCACCCATTGGTTCCTACATCAGACCCGTTTTATGCATTTTTTTTTTGTTTTCTGTGAATTCAAATCCACCATCTTAGAAAATCCGGTCCCGAAAAGCAACTGGAAAACGAATGCTATTGGCTGCCTGGAAGGCAGCCAATAGCATTTTATCATCCATTTTATCATCCATTTAAAAATGAATAGGACCATAATTTCTAAACACATATAATGGTAATTGAAAGAAGCCTTTAAACTAGCGACTGAAAGCATAAAGTATTTATGAATGAATGATTAATGTCCGGTCAAATCCCCATTATGATCAATGTTGTGGTAATTGTTCTGCAGCCAGCAGGGTGGAAATAGCGACACCTATAGGCCAGTAATGAGAACTGCATTGCTGAAAAGCACTTCCTTATTGGCTTCATATCCAGCGGAGCTTCCTTGCCGCCTGGTTTGGACCAGGCCCAGAGAGAGAGAGAGAAAGAGAGTTACGTCACTAGCATAGACTCCCATTGTAAGAATGGAATGCGGAAGTTCCCCCTCTATCTCAATGAGGAAGTTCCAATGTTTGGAACTACAGGAGGCAACGCCCCGCTTGGCGGCGAGATCAAAGCGTGACGCAACTCTCTCTCTCCATGGGTCTGGTTTGGACAAACAAGGTTTCAATGCACTGTCCATGTGAGCCAGAGTGGGTAGAAGGCATTAAAACATGTAGCTGATCTCTTCTGGACAGAAGAGTCTGGAAAGCAACGGCTTTGTTTGTCTGCTGTCGGCCACAGGCACACAAATTCTACTGTTGCCAGCAAACTCTGTCAGCAGTCTCTCTCTGCCACTCAGTCTCTGCTCTATAATGCAAAGTGTCTTGAGACAACTTGTTGTGGTTTAGCACTATAACATTACAATGTAAATTGAGATGTTTCCTGCCTATTAGTACAGTATGTATATCGTCTCTGTCGGGTGGAAACCTCATATGTCCATAACGGTTAATACTGTACTGTATGTTGGTTTGTTTACTGTCGAGTGAGGAAACAATGTTGCACATTAAGTAGCCAATCATCTGGGGAACCTCCCCCAAAATCATTTGGGGACCCCCCTGGGGGTCCTGACCCACAGTTTGAGAACCACTGGACTAATGCATAACTGGCCGGGGGTCCTTGAAATGTCAAATGTCAAAAAGTTTAACCCATTCAATGAGCGCCTGTGTCATTTTCGATTTTGAGTTATAACCATTATTTTATACTTTGGCTATTCAAAAATAGCAGATCTACAAGCTCATAGCGCTGCACCGAGTGCCGCGCTATGAGCTTGTAGATATGCTATTTTTTATAAAATCTTGAACATTCATTTGGTGCAAATCTTCGAATAGATGTTTTTTAAAGCGAACATTTGTAACTTTCGTTAAAAAAAATGTAATCTTTGCTTCTTGAGGTCCCTGGAACAAAATATTTGAGGAATGTTCGCTTTGATTTGCACAAATCTTCACGATTTTTCAAAAAAAATTGCAGAACTACAAGCTCATAGCGCGCGGCAGCTTGTAGATTTGCTGTTTTTGAATAGCCAAATAAATCTCAAACGACAGAGATGCGTTCCCGGATTGAAACCCCCCCCTTTCTCCCCTCTCGGGCCCCTTCCATACCTTCCAGGCAGCAGATCCTCCACAGGCCGGAGTGCGTGAGGGCCCCGGGGTCCTTCTTGTCCTTGTTGTGCGGGTCCTGGTCGGACATGTTGGCCGTGCTGTTGCAGATCATGGCGCGCGAGTACAGCCAGTAGTCCGTCGAGATGGACACCGTCATCAGGCCGAAGGCGGCGAACGCCCCCACGGTGGTGAGGAGGATCTGGATCCCCTTCTCACACACCATGCCTGGATGACGGAGGAGGAGGAGGAGGAAGAGGAGGAGGAGGAGGAGGAAGAAGAGGAGGAGCAGGAGGAGGAGATGAGAGTGAGCAAGTAAGTCGGTGTTCATTTCGGCGACTAAAACTTGTGACGCAAAATGTTCGGCGAAAAACGAAATAAAAACCAAGCAATGATGACTAAAACTATGACTGAATATTTCCGTCTAGTTGTTATTTGTTGACAATTTTGTCAACAAATAACAACTAGACCAAAATGTTAGGGCGAGACTAATAGTGGAGAAGAGATCCAGTACAACTAGGACTCTTTGCTTGGTTGTGTGCGGGTGACACACAAAAAAAATAGCCGATCTACAAGCTCACAGCTCAGGTTGTGAGCTTGTAGATCCGCTATTTTCGGCACGCAGACGCAGCTAAGTGTACATCAGGCATTACGACGCCATCACGTCAAAATACATTTTAGCCGACTAAATCATCTATAGATTTAATCGACTAAAATCGTAAACTAAAACTAGACTAAAACAAAAAAATGTCAGGTGAGTAAAATATGACCAAAACTAAATGGAATACTATTCAAAAAACTTTTGCGCGGCGTCTTATGCCTTATGACTAACATTTGAAAATAGTGAAAATAACAGATCTACAGCGACGACGTGAGCTTGACAGTACTCAACTCAACTCAAACTCTGTTAATAAAGCACATTTTCTACGACCAAAGGTCGACCAAAGTGCTGTACAAGGTCAGAATAAAGACTGACAATGACAAAGAAAAAACAGATTAAGACAAGAAGACAAAAAGAGGCAAAACAAATAGTGCATTACAAAAGGGCTAAAAACAGTTATACAATTTACACAATCAAACTGTGTCAAAGGCCACGGTGAAAAAATGAGTCTTCAATAAAGATGTATAGGCCACTAGTGAACGAGCAGAGCGAATATGAAACGAATATGAAGGGGTCAATAATTATACTTTGGCTATTCAAAAATAGCAGATATACACATTACTCACAAATCGAGGTTAAACGCTTGTTTTATTTGTATTACATTTTTATCCCACGATTTTGCAACCCATTTTTTCACCCAGTGCCAATGCCTAAGCTTGTAATCCTGGGCGCTACTCTCCCTCTGCCAGCCTGGGGAGAGCCCCGAACTGAGCTCATGTTTCCTTCAATGCATGAGGAGTGAGCAGGCCGCTTCTTATCACCTGACAGGGGGGAGTTTCCCCAGTAGGACGTAGCGCATGGAAGGAACACGTTATTCCAACCTGTTCCTTTCCCCTCCATCAGGCTCCCCGGCTGACCAGGGGGAGGCAGTATAGAGAACAGGATTACTGCATGTTTTTTGTGAGGGTACCTACCCTAGGGGACATGGGGAGAACATGCAAACTCCACACAGAAAGGCCCTTTCGCCAACCCCACCTAGGGTATGGGCACTGATGACGCGGAGGAGAGAACACGCCCCCAGCGCCCACAGAGTCCCCCGGCGGGAATCGAACCCAGGACCTTCTAGCTGTGAGGCGACAGCGCTATCAAAGCAAACGCTTGTTTTAAACAGTAGCTAACATTGTTTTAGGTGGTTCTTCAAAAATGTATACTGTAAGGTATACAGAGAGAGGAACGATTGATCAACGGGGATAATTATTCTACAGTGACGCCCTGGCACACTGTTTCTCAATGTTGGCTCCAGGGACCGTCAGGGGTCCAAAAATGAACCCTTTACAGGTCTGTAACTTACATTTAAATTAAGTTAAATGAACACTGAGGACTTTACGGTGTAGATCGGGGTCCCAGAGATGAAAAGATGGTATGGTCAAATGGTGGTCCTTTGCATAATGCATATTAAACTGGGTTTCCTGGAAATTAAAAAAGGTTGAGAATCACTGCCCTGGTATATACGTGTGAGGGGAAGGGAATCCACGTCACGTGAGTGTGCTGGAGGTGCAACCAAAGGCGCTTCTTGCGTGGATTTGGCTTTTCTTGTACTGTGGCTCAGGAGCTTAAAAAACTGATTTTGGACGTGCCGTTTTCCTCTTTTTATGTTGTACTGTAGGTCCCTGGGGTTGTGGTTATGATACTTAACCTTACTTTAGCACCATTAAAGGACCTGAATCACTGGCTTCTTTCAAAACTGGCCTGAAAAAGCATGTGTCAGAAAACTAAGAGGAGATAAAAACGACCTGCCTGACATCATAGTGAAGATTTTGAGAGCATCTATTGTAGACCAAAAGGTCCGAATGGACCCTGAGGGGTTCTGTACAAATGGTTCCATTACATTCTCCAAGTTAAATTAAAAGTATAGATTGATGCCCCCGGAGATAGCAAATTGTATGATGGGGTTCCGTGGACTAATGCATTGACTTTGAGGATCACTGATCGAGACCAGTGGTTCCCAAACCTTTTAGGTGGAGACCTAAAAGAGTCTCCCCGGGACCCAAACTAGTGAAAATAGCAGATCTACAAGCTTGTAGATCGGATATTTTCACTTCTTCTTAAAGGGAAGACCACTTTGGTAGAGGTTTGGGTTGTGTAGTTACCTTGCCATGATGTAAGAAATAAAAGATATTTGCTCCAGTGATCAGAAATTGATCATTCTAAATTATGCTCCTCATTGACTTACATTGTACACTGAAACGTCTCTCAAAGTCACTCTTTTGGCATGTAAACGAACGCAAACAAAGTTGAATCAGACAATATAGAGTACCACAAAATCCAGCAGTTTTTTTTTTTAAATAAAAATGTTAACTTCCTGTTGATTTTGCCATTTTTATTAGGAAGAATTTATCCGTGGATCTGGAGCCGGATCCGGATCTTCAAAATAGTAAAATCAGCAGGAAGTTAACATTTTTATAAAATAAATAAACAGCACTGGGTTTGGTGATGTTCTATATTGTCTGAATCAACTTTGTTTGCCTTTGTTTACGTGCTAACAGAGGATCTTTTTTTCCCGTAAATTAACGCCCTACATCGTCATACTATACAGTGTCTCACAAAAGTAGCAAAAATAGCCCATAACGCGTCGCATTGTGAGCTTGTAGATCAGCTTTTTTTTTTTAAAGTGAACGCGGTTAAGTCTGTGGGTTTAAGAACTACTGAACCAATGAAAGTATCAACAAGACTAAATAATAACTACATCCAGTGGAACGCAGGTTCTTTTTTTCCCCTCATTTCCTGAAAAAGTGACAGTTTGGGACACACAAGGTTCCCTCTCGACAGCGACCATATCTTTCTTTAGTTTTGATTTTGGATTGTTCTTTCATATTTGGCAACGTAACACTGTGTATGTATGCTTTCTCCTGCCAATAAAATCCCCTTCGAATTGAATTGGGAGTGTGGGGGAGGGAACAGTAATAAAGAAGAGAAAGGGAAGACAGGAAGAGGAGGAGGAGGAGGAGGGGAACATTAGATGTGATGAAAGTGTCAGTGGCGGAGGTCAGGTTGAACTCTTCTTGAACGTTGTTCGCATGACGAGCGGAAAGGAAACAGGATTCAGGAAGCCCAGAAATAGCACGAGCGAACGGGATGGGGTGGGGGGGGGGGGGGGGGGGGGTTGGAGCCTGGGGGAGGGGGGAGGGGGGGTCATAGGGGCCAAGTGGAGACGGGGACACAAAGAGAGGAGAGGAGGGGATGGTGTTACTCAGTAGAGAAGGTGAGATGGAGAGGAGGAGGAAGGGTATGCGTCAGTGTGTGTGTGTGTGTGTGTGTGTGTGTGTGTGTGTGTGTGTGTGTGTGTGTGTGTGTGTGTGTGTGTGTGTGCTTGTATTACCCAGCTAGATTTCATCAAGACTGAATCTTCATCACATGGTAAAGGTGTTGTCCCCCCCGAAAGATCAAAAATGGTCGAACGGCACGATTACAAGCAAAGTCAATGCAAAGACATGAAAAGTTCCAACTGAGGCTAAGGTTGTCCCCCCCCCCCCCCCCAACAACGCAGACCACCAAAGTGGAGGGATTCAAGTGAATAGACAGATATTTGGCGAGAGGAACGTACCTTATAGGACTTCTACACTGTATACACAGTGTTAGTGGCGTTCATGTGATCAACCAGTTTTGCTATTAGAGATTAATTCGGTTTGAATTTGCCTCATGACTATAAGCCCAGTAATAACAATAATAATAAACTGTATTTGTATAGCACCTTTCATGACATCAAATGCAGCCAAAAATATTTGTAATAGATTTACATAAAAAATAAATTAAAAAAGTATGCGTTCTTACTTTAAAAAAAAGCAATAGATTGTTTAACAGATGTTTTTCATGAGAGCATTCTAATAACATCCTCACATGGTTTCTGACACGTATGAGTGCCTCATTGCAGTTGGTGTACCTATGGTTTGTGAATGATGCCCGTTGTGCCTATTTTCCCTGCATGTCCTCACTTGGGATATTTATGTTTTATAGTTTCACCTCGAAAAAGATTCAGTTTGGGGTTAGGATTAGGATTAGGCACTAGAGGTTAGGTTCAAGGGTTGGAGTCACGTTGCTTGCGTGTATGCTTGTGTGCGTGCGCGATGGTACGTGAGTGTGTGTGTGTGTGCGTGTGTGTGTGTGACGGATCCAGGTGGTCTCTGGCATGTCCTTGAAGGAGAAGTTGGGTGCTGAGTCAGCCTAACTAGGCAGAAGGCGAAGGCAAGGACTCCATATTCATGAACCTGCACAGCAAAACCCTCAGTGTTCATTTAACCGTGAGTGCGTCAGTTGCAACCTTATGGGATTCGTTTGGGTCCATTAATTTAAGATCAATGAAAATCTTCCCTGCAGATTTTACCGTGTGACGCCTCCCCTCCCTATAGCGCCGGAGGCATGCCTGGAGGGGAGCGCACAAGCGCACCCTGATGAGTGTATACCGCAAACTTATACAGTACTTCCACAATAATAAAAATGCTATAGGACAGACGTCCTGAGTTAAGTGTCACAAAGTGTGCTCTACTGACAGTACTTTAAAGCAGTGGTTCTCAAACTTTTTCATGCGAAGGGCCCCCCAAATGTATGTGTATTTGGCTGCAGACCCCCCATCTGGATATGTTTTGTGCCAGGGACCCCCAGAAGAGAAGATGTGTTTAAAAGATTAAACATTATTCAAAAGTTTCCAAACATTTTCCAAAAATAGCAGATGTACATCTGGTATTTTTTGAATAGCCAACATATACATGGATAAAGTGGTTAAAATGATTGTGCATGCTACATTAACTACTTTTGCTGGGGACCCCCTGGAACCCCCCAAGGACCCCTGGGGGTCCCCGGAACCCACTGTGAGAACCAATGCTTTAAATAATTTTGGGACTAATATAGACCCTTGGCGTCCCACAAGGCTTTATATTAGGCCCAGAATTATTTATTTTTATATATAAATGATACATGCAAAGTTTCAAGCATTTTGAAATTTGTTGTGTATGCAGACGATACTAATATTTGAGGTGGTACTGGGGAAACTGAAATTATGGTTCGATTCAAATCAATTATCACTTAACCAAAAAAAAACAAAATTCATGATGTTTGGGAATAGAAAAATAGACTTAAATACACAGGTTGAGTTAATGATTGATAAAGTAATATTGGAAAGAGTTAATGAGAATATCTTTTTGGGAGTTATAATTGACCATAAGTTCAGTTGGAAAGCCCATATAAATCATATACGGACCAAAGTGGCAAGGAGTATTGGGGTACTATATAAAGCAAAGCATATTTAAAAGTTACAAGTCACTGTGCACTTTGTACAACACGCTAATACTGCCATATCGGACCTACTGTGTGGAGGTGTGGGGAAACACTTACCGCAGCAACCTTCAACCATTATGCACAATCCAAAAAAGAGCAATAAGAATAGTTCACAAGGTAGGATATCATGATCATATACAAATGCATTGTTCTTAAGGTCTAACACATTGAAGTTTCTAGATCTAGTTGAATTTAAAACAAACAAATTATTTACAAGGCAAGGAATAAACTACTACCTGGAAATATACAGAAACAAGGATAGGGAGGGGTGGTATGAATTGAGAAGGGAATTGAATTGGAAACATCTTGGTGCTCTCACCGCTCTGAAGAGCACGTGCATATCTGTCAGTGGAGTGAAGGTATGGGATGGTTTAGGATGATGTCCAACATTGAAAAAAATGTAATACAATTTAAAAAGCAGTTTTTTTTTGTTGAGAAATATAGACATGATAATTGAGGGATATATGGAAAAAAAGATGTATACAGTATATAATTATACTAATTGTATAGGCGGGTATATATATATACACATATACATATATATACATATATATATATATATATATATATATATATATATATATATATATATATATATATATATATATATATATATATATATATATATATACATATACATATACATATACATATACATATACATATACATATACATATACATACATATACATATACATATACATATACATATACATATATATACATATTTATATACATCATATTGTATATATATATCATATTGTATACATATGATAATATATAAGGATTAGGGAGTGTTGCTTGCTCTGTATAACATGTTAATACATAATAAAATAATAGTTCATTGATGATTGAGGGGTATGGTATGATGTGGTAGTGTTAGTGTTTGTATACAGTATGTATATTTGAATGTGTGTATATGGGTATATACACACATTCGGGTGTATATTTGTGTGTGATTGTGAAGTATGAAGTCTTGAATGTAAATATTGAATATTTTTGAGTGTTCGTTCACTATGAAGTTTGTAATTGATGTAACTAACTTAAACCAACATGTATAAATAAGCTTTGAGCTTCAGCCTATGCCTTTCCGATCAACCAGAAATAAATGTTGGATTGCGGTGTGTAATTTTTCATGATTGTTGATGTGGATCGAAATAAACTAAACCTAAAGAATGACGGGTGCAGACCACGGAGGTTGGGGGTTCAATTCCACCGTGGTGCTTCCCGCTTCGTCGAACGTCTATACGAACACAATAGACTCTGTGCACAGCAGCCATAATTGGAAAGAAATTGGGCCTCTTCCTTACTTCCTTCACAGGTGTTACCAATGATGCTAATGAAGGCTCTGCTCCATTTAGCAGTGGTTTTCAAACTTTTTAATTTCAAGGACCCCCATAACTCCAAGAGAGTACGAATGGAACCAAATGGACCCTTCCGGGTCCATTTGGTTCTATTCGTACACTCTCAGAGTTACACACCCGTAAGGGGCCATTTGGAATCCTCTCTAGGAACCATAAAGGTCCCAGAGATCCACTGGTGTAGCAGAGTGTTTCTAGTGAGCCAACATGCACAATACCAGCCACCCAGTGTTGATTTCGTCGACTTTAACTATGGCGGACTATCTTTTTTCACTGACGAAAACAAAATAAAAACTAAGCTACAGATGACTAAAACTAAGACTAAATATATTGACAATTTCGTCAACAAATAAAAATTTGATATTATGGAGGGACTAGTGGAGAAGACATCCAGTAAAACTAAAAGGCAAGTCATTTTATGTTTGGTTGCGCTCGGGTGTTGAGCGCTGAAAATGGCAGATCTACAAGCTCACAGATCGGCTATTTTCAGCATGCAACCAAGTGTAAAATCAGGCATTACGACACCATCACGGCACCGCCAAAATACATTTTAGTCAACTAAATCAACTGTAGCTTTAGTCGACTAATAATCTTGTGATATTTAGTCGACTAAAACTAGACAAAAACTAAAACATTTCAGATAACAAAAATATGACTACAACTAAATGGAATGTTATCCAAAAGACTATGACTAAAACTAAATCAAAATTTGCCGTCAAAATCAACACTGCAGCACCCTGACTCTGTTTGACCAGAATGGAACAGAGCCTTCATTAGTATCATTGGTAACACCTGTGAAGGAAGTAAGGAAAGGGGCTCAAAGTTTTCCCAATATGGCTGCTGTGCATAGACCATATTCACACGGCGGCCATGTTTCTATGAAGTCAATGAAAGTAGCCACCCCGGGTGGCGGCACTTTCAATGTTAAATTCCAATATGGCCGCCGTGTGAATATGGTCTATAGAGCTCATCGGCCCATGTTTGGGTGAGAAAAGCCGGGGTGGTGGTGGGATATTTGTCAAGGGATAGGAGTGTTGGGCGGGAGGAGAAGGACGAAGGCTCTACGACGTCCTCCCAGTGGGGGCTCCTCACTGGGAGGAGGTGAGTCCGTAGGATACAACAGCAGTGACATCACAGTGACATGTGTGTGGGGGAGGGATCAATTGGCATAGCGACTACATTGAAAACAAACAAACAAAGAAACAAACAAAAATGAAATGTGTGCATTTCTAATTAACCGCAGCAGCGGTCTGACAAACTAATGAAGGCCTGAGTGCCTACACACATGCACACACATTCTCAGTAACTAAGTACATTTACTCAAGTAGCATTTTTCACTCCTGCTCCACTACATCTCCACATTACACTCCACACTTGAAAACCTTAGTTACAAGTTACGTTGTAGATTTAGATTATTATTACAACACATGCAATTAAGCCCTATTTTATTCAAAAATAGCTGCTCATATGCTCACAAGCTAAGCCCACAAGCACACGACGTGTCGCGACTGTGAGGCATTGTAATTGCATTGAGCTTGTAGATTTGTTATTTTTGAAAACATGTAGAACAGTATATTTTGACGGGCTATAGTTTGTCCACTAATGTAAAAGTTATAATACAGGTCTTTTACTTGTAACAGAGTATTTCTATACTTTTACACACACACACACACACACACACACACACACACACACACACACACACACACACACACACACACACACACACACACACACACACACACACTCAGTCATGCTAGGAGTTGTCAAACAACCACAGCCCGAAGCCCCTTCAGGTGGAATTCTTACCTGACGCCGTGTTCCTATCCTTCGACTCCATTTTGAAATGTTTGGCTTCCCCGTTAGTGAAGAATGAGCTGTCCCCTCAAGCCGGACAGCATCCATCTACTGTTCTCACTCCAAGCCCCCTCTCTCTCTCTCTCTCTCTCCCCTTGCCTCTCTCTCTCTCTCTCTCTCTCTCTCTCTCTCTCTCTCTCTCTCTCTCTCTCTCTCTCTCTCTCTCTCTCTCTCTCTCTCTCTCTCTCTCTCTCTCTCTCTCTTCCCCTCTCTCTTCTCTGTCTCTCTCTGTCTCTCTCTCTCTCTCTGTCTCTCTCTGTGTGCTCAACGTTGTGCTGGTGGAATGCTGCTGGTTGTGGTGTGGAAGGATGCTTCTTCTGTCAGCAGAGAGCTTCCACTGGAGAGGACATGATGGCTGGTTCTCCTGCAAACACACACAAGACAGGAAGACAGTCAGTTTCACAAAACTGTTCAATTGCATTTCATTCAGTGTTGATTTCGTCGACTAAAACTATGACGAAAATTGTTCGTCGACTACCTTTTTTCACTGACGAAAACTAAATAAAAACAAAATAAAAACTAAGCTACGATGACTAAAACTATAAGACTAAATATATTGACAATTTCGTCAACAAATAAAAACTAGACTAAAATGTTAGTGAGGGACTATAGTGGAGAAGAGATCCAGTAGAACTAAGAGACAAGTCATTTTATGTTTGGTTGCGCTCGGGTGTTGCGCTCTGAAAATAGCAGATCTACAAGCTCACAACGCGTCGCAGCGCGACGCATTGTGAGCTTGTAGATCGGCTATTTTCAGCATGCGTAAGTGTAAAATCAGCCATTATGACGCCATCAAGGCACCGCCAACATACATTATAGTCGACTAAATCAACTGTAGATTTAGTCGACTATAATCTTATGATATTTAGTCAACTAAAACTAGACAAAAACTAAAACATTTCAGTTGACAAAAATATTCAAAAGACTACGACTAAAACTAAATCAAGATTGGCTGTCAAAATCAACACTGATTTCATTTCAGGGCTGTCATTTGGGGTCAGAGGGGATGATAGTTGCCATGGACCCCCATGGATGATAGTTGCCATGGACCCCCATAACACTGAGAGCGTACATTTGCATACGCTCTCAGAGTTACAGACCGATGAGAACGTCAACTTCACAATCTGTTCAATTTCGTCAAATTTTGTCTCATTTAATTGTATTTAATTTAATTTCGATTAAATTCAAAGGGTGCTTCATTGGCATGAAAGAAACATTTACATCGTTTACATTACCAAAGTGAAAATGAAACAAACCAATCAAAACCAAATGAAAAGAGTAAAGAATTGTACGTACAGTACAATAAAAAAGGGACAGAAGACAAGACATGTGTAGACACAGCTGTGTCACATTGCATTAGAAAGAACTAGCTTACAAAACCAGAAGAATGGTGCATTTGCTGTTAGCATCAGTTATAGTACATGTCACTTTGTAAGCATGGGTACTTTGGTATAACGCGCTTGGAACAAATAGCAATATTTCACGATTTAGCTGTCACTTGGTATAAAACCTTTTTCCAGTGTATTTAAGATAGTGAAGAGGTAGCAGTGGTTTTTCAAATAGTATTTAAAGGTAGTTGCACGGATCGTTTACAGCAGTTCTGTGTACCGAGATCAACTCGGTGCACAGATCAGAGCAGGGGTGCACGTTCCATCATTTCAGGGGCATCATTTAGGGGCCCCAGGAGACGGCCATCGCCACCCTCTAGCGTTTGCATTTAACCTCAAATTCAGGTCTTTTATGCAAATCGTTGCCGTCGGGAAGAAACCTTATATCTCCATATTCTAACTTTTTGTGTTTTCTTTCGTAAATCAACGCCCTACTTGATCGCACATGCAGCCTCAGACAAAAGCGTCACAAGATCCACAAGCTCGAAACTTTGAGCTTGAAGATCCGATACTTGCTATTTCTTTATTTGAATCCTGAAAAGTAACTGTTTTGGACATATGAGGTTTCCACCCGACAGCGAACGATATTTGGGAGACCAGTGCCATCCACCAGCCGGCTTGTCACACTCTCCCCAGAAATGGATGTGTCCCTGGGACTTATCCGGGTTGGAGGGGCGGTCGCACCTCACCAGCGTGTTGGAGGAAGGAGCCATCCACCCAATAGTACTGGACCCAAAGCACCCCACCTCCTCCCAGCTGAGAATCCATCAGTGTGATGCCAAATGAATGCACCCTGCAGCCGAGAGGGTGTTTGCCGGAGTTGCGTCAAGTCAACGTCACCAACGTTCCTGCCTTGGATGCCAGAAGTGAAGAGCCACCCCGACCAGGTGGCAATTGCTACCCCCTAGCTTTCGCATTTAACCTCATATCGCAGCTGCTGACGTTGATATTACATAAGTATGTAAGTACGTAATTAAACTGTATTTATTAAAAACAAAGTCAAAACAAAGTTAAACAGTGCTGTACAAAATAAACTAGAAAAAGCGCTCCTCAGAGCACAGGTCTCCGCCAGGTCAGGTAGGTTTTTTGTGGGTCAGCAATGTTCAAAATTTGCCAATCAGGCTGGGATATGAAAATCCCAGCCTTCGGCCTGGCGGAGACAACAATAAAGTTAAATCTAATTGAAACGGAGGTCGCCGATAGCCGAGTGGATATGTGGCATACCACATAGGCTCTGTTGCCTGACAGAGAGTTTCAATTCCCAACCCCGACGGACCTTTGCCACTCCCCGGCTCTCTCTCTGTCTTTTATATCGTTTCGAACTTGTAGATCTGCTACTTTTGCTACTTTTGAATTTGAATCCTGAAAAGTAACAGTTTTGGACATATGAGGTTTCCACCCGACAGAGACGACACATTAAAAAAAGAGCTAAAACAAGGCACATAAGAGCAATAACACATAAATAAATCAAAGCAAAAACATTAACCTGCAGAAGTGAGTCAGTCAGGTAAAACCTGATAAGACAAAGTGCTTACGAAACAGAATGTGTTTTCGACATACTCTTGAAACAGTCAACTGACTCAGCATTTTTTGTATAACTAAAGGTAGAGAGCGTTCCACAGAGTGGGAGCAACCACTGCAAACTAAGGCCCCGGTCACTGTCGTTTTGAGACTGGTCCTGGGTACAACCAGAAGACCTGAGAGACAGTACCGGCCTCTGAGCAATTTGGTGCCTTGGCTTAAACCCATTAAAACCGGGAGCACATCTCTGTCATTTCAGATTTCTTTGGCTACTCAAAAATAGCAGATATACAAGCTCATAGCTATGAGCTTGTATAGATCTGCTATTTTTTTTTAATAAAATCGTGATTTTTTATAAATATATTTTTAAAGCGAACATTTGTACCTGGCAATAAAGGTCTTATCTTATCTAGTTTGAGGCACGTGTGGTAAAGTGATCACCATCGTCGCACACTGCAGCTCATGGCTCTATAGCTGACTCTAATCAAACAGATTGTTAATCTCAGCTGTGCGTGTTTCTTTTAAAGAGGTTTTGCACCCTGAGTGCGCACGACACCCAGTAATGATTGTAAACAAGAAACCTGTCTATACTGTACATCTGTACATCCTCCGTGTTCAGTGGCGGCCTTAGCGATGCTTCTCCCGTTTCAATTCAAACGGGGTGGGGGGGAACGAGGGGGGGGGGGGGGTGGCCGGTGCGAGGGAGGGGAGCCCCCTTGCACCGGGGCCCTCTGTCTCTCGCTCGCTCGCTCGCTCGCTCTCCCCAATGCTGTTAATTTACACCTATTTAATAATAACCTGTGTAAAATGTGGGGCATTGGGAGGTAAAGTGGAGACACTTTATTGTGAAGGGACGACAGGAAGAGGAGAGGTGTTGTTGCTGCGAAGTTGTCGAGACAAGATGGCAGTGCGCGGTATTGAACAGTCAAAACTATTTGTATCAGTACGAGTTGAAATATGCCACAGACACTTTCAAACGAGAGTGCGATGCACAAGCAAGACGTTAATCATAAAGGTGGACCGTGGACACACTTAACCACTTGAACTGAAAAGCTCTGAGGAGACTGAACAATGATTATCACAAATGCTTAAATCAACTTTCCCCCGAAGCTGTCTCAAGCGCAGACGCATGGACGTGCCGTCCACCACAAGTTACAGGACAACCTGTGAGTAGCCTCTTTATTGCCTGAACAGGTCAGCTGAGCAACGTTATAAGGGATACAGCATTGTTATATTTAAAAGCACATCAACACTCTTCTCTAGCCTATCTCTAGCTCTCAGCTCAAAGCCTGTATCAACAGAATAATGTCATAGACAAGGGATAAGTGGTGATGATTATGTTCCATTCTAAATGATAGAATTTAGCTTTAGAGTTTAGCTTGTTGGAACGGCAGGCTCCGTCGCAGACCTTCTGTGACTCTCCGACGATGATGTGTTTTGGTAGAAAATAATAGAGAGGATATGATATAGATTACTTGTAGTAGTTTAGAGTCCTATAGTTGCTCCACTGCAAATGTAAATGTCGCAGAGCAGCCTCTTGCGGACCAATGTTCTCTATGTTCAGCATATTGAAATGTATTGTAACATGTATTCCCAGTCCCACAGAAGGTGCACACATTCTATTCTATTGTGACTGGAATGTCTAATACATTTTTTTTTATCTGCATTGCACAAGAAGATGCTGTTCTGGGGAAGCGACTATAGCTGTGTAGTGCAGGGTGCTTGGTGCCTGAAGAGCTGATTGATTAGAACACGGGGAGCATCTTGGGTGGATTGCTATTCTACTGTGGTTGGGTGATTAGAAATCCAAGGGTGGAGTTTGCAAAGTAGATAACAGCTAGGAGTGTAGTGGGGAGAGGTTCAGAGGTTGACAGGTTGACACTTCACCTCTCCATTCGAGTTGTTAGAATTTTCAGTTACAGTTTGTTCAGCTGTACAATTTTTGTTTGGTTTTGTTGTACTGGCCTGGAACCAATTAAAAGTGTTTTGTCTTTCTGCAAGCCTGCCTTCGTGGCCCATTCTTTCGTCATTTTTCACGGTTTTCACTGACTTTGTGCCGAACTCCCACTGATCGGTGACGGTAAACATGTGTTGTATTTGAAAACCGTTGACCTGGACAGCACACCGGCATGCCTCGGCATACCATTTAAAAACCACTGGCTTAACCCATTAAGACCCGAGGCCGATTCTACAAATGTTTTCTGAAAAACCTATGTTGCCATATCAGTGGTGCTCAAACTTTTTCATGTCAAGGAACCCCCAAAATTATATGTATTTGGCCGTGCCCCCCCCAATTCAATGTTTTGCACACATTTTCAAGATTTTTCAAAAATAGCAGATCTACAGGCGCAATGAGCTTGTATATCTGCTATTTTTGAATAGCAAAAGTATGCTATATGCCAAAGTGTGCTAAATCTAAAATGATGCTTTCCCGGGTTTTAACGGGTTAAGAACCACTGGCTTAATGTACGGGATACTGTGTCGTAGTATGCCTGTCTCGGACGCGGGGAAAATATCTGATCTACAAGCTCACACCACATTGCGCCGCAATGCATTGTGAGCTTGTAGATCTGCTATTTTCTGCACGCAACACCGCCATGACGGCGTATAAATCGGGCTGAAGAAGACATCAAAGTAGTGTCCCAGTATTATCCAAGGCAACTCACCAGAGAGGGACATGTACAAGGCTCCTTAATCCACTAAGACCGGGAACGCATCTGTGTGTCATTTTAGATGTCTTTGTGCTATTCAAAAACAGCAGATCTACAAGCTCATAGTGAAAATGTGTGCAAATGTTTGAATATATATTTTTAACTGAAAACATTTTGAGTCAAATCTTTGCTTCTGGGGGTCCCTAGTCCCTACTACAAAATATTTTGAGATGGGGGTCCTCGACCAAATATATATAATTTTCGGGGTCCTCGACATGAAAAAAATTGAGAACCACTGACATAGAAAGAAGGATTTAGAAGACATTTAGAATCTCCCAGAAAGCAAAGATTTGAGTTACAAATGTTCGCTTTAAAAAATATATATTCAAAGATTTGCACAAACCTTCACGATTTTTCTAAAATAGCAGATCTGCAAGCTCATAGAGCTTGCAGATCTGCTATTTTTGAATAGCCAAAGAAATCAAAAAAATGACCGATTCTTTCCCGATCTAAATGGGTTAATCCTCTGTGGTGTTGCTATTAATTTGGGACTTTCTGAATCCTCGTTTCTATCTAAAGGCCAAAATGAACTGGAGCTTTTTGGATGCAGTGTTGTCAAACTGTTCCGTTCCTTAAAATAGGTTGAATAATGTAAGTCAAGGTGACAAAGCGGTGCAGTCATTTACAGCAGTTTGAACTTCATTTTGTCATCCTCTGCTGGAAGATGAGGGACACTTAGACTTAGCATTATGCAGGTGCACAAACAAACGGTGAAATGTGGCACTAGGGTTAGCGTTTTTTTAATCAGCAGGGGGGGGGGGGGTCTATTGTCTGTCCCAAATTCATTGTTGTGCCAATTAACCCTCCCTATTACATTCCTTTGTGTTTGCCATCGCTATACGCTAGTACCCTATATGCTAGTAGCCATTACCCTACATACAGAAAAATAATGGTTCTTTAAAAGGCTATATGGTTCTAGTACTAAAGAACCATTTGATCTAGTGAATGGTTCTTCGTGTTCCTCATTTAGTTCTAGATAACCTTTTTTTTGTCAAAGTTCTTTGAGGAATCTTTGAACTCAAACAAAACAATCTACAAGGCCAACATGTGTTCATAAAGCACGGCGAAGGCGTGGACACCGCGGTGGATTTGAACCCCA
>NC_137605.1:15092367-15114867 GCF_963280865.1 Gymnoscopelus braueri
ACAGACGGGACAATGTGTACCCGTCTGAAAACGGGTACTTGCAATGTTCCAGAGTATATGCCCAATGGGCCTAACTAGAAAATGGTGCTACTCTGAGCGCAGGTCTTGGACAGGCTAGGTGCCTACCCAGGACTGTGTCCGTTGTTAACACATTCCATGCCAGAGTTTAATATCATAATGTACTCACCAGTGCCAGCGATTTATTTTTATTTTTATTTTTTTCACGTCGCCACAGACCTCGCTAGATACCTTATGATCGCGCGTTAAACTGTTTGTAGACACACAGGGTAGCTGTGTGAGTGGCCCAGAGAAGAAAATTTCAATCGGCGACATTTTGCAGTAGTCGCAGTTTCTATTAAACAGCGTTCAGCGCGGAGAAAAACAACACCGAGATAATGGCGGATTAGCGGAAGCTTTAGAGCGGCGGCGGATGGGAACGAAAATCTTCGATTGACATTCATTTCCGTTTCCGGTGTGCTGCAATGAAATGTGTCACTGCGAGAAAAAAAAAAGAAGACCACTTCGCGTAAATCTACGCGACTGGCACGCTGCGCAATTATTTAGGTTCGCGTAGAACTACGCGATTGGCACGCAATGTGTTAAGGTGCAGCTCACAGGGCGCAAGGAAGCTGTGGGGGGACATACCGTTTACGACATAGGGTTCAACTTTTTGCGTTTGTGGCACCCACTATACGGGCAGAAGATAAATCACTTTTGGAGGTGCGCTGTATAGAGGCCTCAGCATTCCAGTGTGGGGTTGATTGGATGTGGGGCTGACGCCATATCCAATTATCTGGTAGAATGATCTGGGAGGAATTGAATTCTGCTTAAGAATCCAATTGGAAGAAAATCCAAGGAGCGCTCCTCAATGGCCCCTTTAGGGGAGACTTTTCATAATCTTATAGATAGCCGTTCTATGTTACATGTAAAGTACACAGGCGTGCACACATACACAAGCACAGGATGGACAAGACAAGTTTGCTTTGCAAAAGCAAAACCGAGCATGATTGATTGATGCTTGTGGGCCGCCGCGCCCCTGGACTACAGCCCTGTAACCCCTTACATTAATCAGGACTTGGCGTATATGTGCATGTACAGTATCTGTACCTGTGCATTTGTGTATGTGTGCGTGCGTGCGTGCGTGCGTGCGTGCGTGCGTGTGTGCGTGCGTAAAGTGTCCTCACGCACACTTTCTCAAATGTGCGTGAGGATGTGTTTAGTATTCACAGGCTTATGTGAATACGCCAGCGTGTGCGTGCATGTGACTATGTGCGCAGTGTATCTGTGTGTATAAATGCATGTGTGAGAGAGACGCTCTGTGTGTGTGTTTGTGTGTGTGCAGTGCGTGTGTGTATTTGTGTGTAGTATGACCTTCCCAACAACCCGCAAAAAAAAGCTATATCTCTGGAAGGGATTATTCTATTTCAACCACAAAAAACTCCATATCTAATTGGTTTGTGTGTGTGTGTGTGTGTGTGTGTGTGTGTGTGTGTGTGTGTGTGTGTGTGTGTGTGTGTGTGTGTGTGTGTGTGTGTGTGTGTGTGTGTGTGTGTGTGTGTGTGTGTGTGTGTGTGTCTGTGTGTGTGTGTGTGTGTGTGTGTGTGTACGTGTGTGCATGTGCGGCGTGCATGTGTCTGTGTGTATGTGTGTGTGTGTGTCTGTGTGAGTGAAAGAGAGAGACTGTGATACAGTGTTGTGTGGTTGTGTGTACACTGCGTTGTGTGTTTTTTCCGTGTACTCTAGGCCTCTGTGATATTTAGTGAATGACCTTAACAACAACAACAACAACCTAGTAAGTTATTCCCCCTCGGCCTGTACTCCCCCGAGGATCAAATTAATTGTTACTTAACTATATGTCATGCCAAGTCCCCAAATAATTATGAGACGGTGGAACGGGCGCACAAGAGCGTGACGGAACAGGGGAGAGAGAGAGAGAGAGAGAGAGAGAGAGAGAGAGAGAGAAAGAGAGAGAGAGAGAGAGAGAGATTACTCACACTGGGAGAACTTCACTAAACCCCTTTGATTAATGGCAACCATTTTCATTCCTTATTGAGGGAACGATTTGAGGTCACTTCTGATTTCTGAGAGCAGATGGATTCAACCGCTATAAGCCCTATAATATACCACACGTCATTGTACGACAAATAGGAAATAGCTGACGGATATTTCAGCTATTTTAGAAAAAATATATATATATCAGGGGTCTTCAACATTTTCAGGCCAAGGACCCCCTAGCTGAGAGAGAGATGAAGCAGGGACCCCCTCTATATTGTATAAAATTGTGTTTCAGATAAACTTTTTCTGCTCTTTTTTTCCTCTTCTACACCTATAACTCTTTGCCAATTAAATAGCCGATCTACAAGCTGCGCTGCGAAGCGTTGCCTTAAGACTTTTAAAGCAGAATTTATTCAATTTTCGCCACAAACAGACTGTATCATAGGAATGAATATCATAAACGATGCAGAGCCACCCCCCTGACAGAAACGCCGGGGTGGTGTGTTTATTTTTGGAACACAGTTCTTATATGACGTGATATTATTATATCTCGCATTGCGGCGCCTTGTGAGCTTGTAAATCTGCTATTTTCAAATAGCCTAGGTATAGAATAGGGCTAAAGTGGATAATGTATGTTTTATTATGTAATTATCTGCAAAGTAACTAGTAACTAAAGTTTTCAAATAGTTGTAGTGGAGTAAAAGTACAATATTTGCCTCTGAGATGTAGTGGAGTAGAAGTAAAAGTATGGGAAGTTGGAAATACTCAAGTAAAGTACAAATACCTCAGAATTGTACTTAAGTACAGTGTACTTAGTTACTTTACACCACTGCCAACAGTCAAGCATCTGTCAAAAGCAAGACAATGAATCTGGCTTTCATTCAAAGTCAACTCATTGTATGAGTCTTGGCAACATGCCAAAAAGTGTCAAACATACTACACAGAACATGCACGGAATGCATAATTTAAACAAGGCGTCCATAAGCGGTTTGGCTATCTTAGCGGCAGCTGCATTAGCTATTCATTGCATAGATCAGCTATGAAATTGCTCATTGAATAAATGATGAAATCTGTAATAACTATTTCCACACATGGAATGCTGCAGTATGCGTCCTATGTGCGTGCAGTGCGTGCGTGCGTGCGTGCGTGCGCATGTGTGAAGGCAGATACAGTACACTTCTCGAGTGGTCATGTAAACAGTTGTGATTATGGCATTATGAGAAGCTGTATTACACAGCTAGGTTTGTGCCCAATATTTCACATGATTCAGTGCATGTAATTTATCTCTCTTGTTTGTTTTTGTCTGCACTAGAAACTGATCCTGCCTGCAGGAAAACAGTAAACAACATCATGGAGTGGACTCACAAGGCAGTCTCTTGCTCAAATAGAGACTGCCATTGTTTAAAATGGTGTGCACGTGCAGTGTGGCTCCAATGTGGATTGGATTCCCAGATTCACATGGCCAGCCTCTGACATCAGTCATATATGACATACATAATCCATGACGTATGATGACTCCAGAAGGTTATAACCCTATAATCGACCGCCATTGACTTGATAAAACTCAAGTTAAATATTAATAAACGTGTGAGGGTCCTTTTTGGGTTGTTGGCAGCGTACTCTAGAACTTTGGTGCTTATTGGTCCAGTGGTTTCCTAGATTAACTCTGGACACACACACAAACACACAGGACACACAACAACACAGCAGAACACAGCAGAGCAGCGCTGCCTTGTTCATTGGACTGGAGACAGACTAGATACCTGCTGGGACCTGCATGGTCAGTTTATTTACACTGGCACACACACACACACACACACACACACACACACACACACACACACACACACACACACGCATACACACATATAATAAAAAATAAATAATAATAACTAATATAATAATAATACTGTAACTTTTAATGCATGTTTAACGATCTCTTCCATTAAGGAAAGTATTCAGAATAAGCCTGTTGGCTTCTTCCTTTTCTTGTTTCTTTGTATGTTTCCTTTTTTTAATTTCCTTGTGCAAATAAACTAAACTAAACTAAACTAAACTAAACTAAACTAAACTAAACTAAACTAAACTAAACTAAACTAAACCAAACCAAACCAAACCAAACCAAACCAAACCAAACCAAACCAAACCAAACCAAACCAAAGTAAAGTAAAGTAAAGTAAAGTAAACTAAAGTAAACCAAACCAAACCAAACCAAACCAAATCAAACCAAACCAAACTAGGCTAAACTAAAGTAAACTAAAGTAAACTAAAGTAAACTAAACTAAACTAAACTAAACTAGGCTAAACTAGGCTAAACTAGGCTAAACTACACTAAACTAAACTAAACTAAACTAAACCAAACCAAACCAAACCAAACCAAACCAAACCAAACCAAACCAAACTAGGCTAAACTAAACTAAACTAAACTAAACTAAACTAAACTAAACTAAACTAAACTAGGCTAAAATAGGCTAAACTAAACTAAACTAAACTAAACTAAACTAAACTAAACTAAACTAAACTAAACTAAACTAAACTAAACTAAACTAAACTAAACTAAAATAGGCTAAAATAGGCTAAAATAGGCTAAATTAAACTAAACTAAACTAAACTCTTTCCTTGTAAATGAATTGCCTTCCACAAGTGCTTTCACTCTTCTGCCCATAGCGGCCGCCACAAAAGTACAAAATCTATTTTCCCCCACAGCTTCCCATGCCCTGACGGCTGCACCCCACGACTGGCACAGCACTGGCCCTGGGTAGGCAACCCGGCCTGGCGGGATGCCTACCCCGCCAGTGTGATTACACTTGTAGCAAATTTCCCTTGTTACGAGTGTCATCTAAATGCCAAACACATCAGTGCAAAATGTAGAGGCTGTAAGCTAAGCCTAAAGAATGCAAACCAACACTTTTACATTCTAAAAAATAAATCCAACTCTAATCCTCCTTATGGTGACAGCGCTAAGAATAAGCTGCACCACAGTCTTGAAGGATCATTTGACAGGATGTGAAACATTAGAACCCAAACCCAACTGGAACAGATAAGACTTCACCCTACTTTGTGCAACATTCCTTTCATCTTCCATCTTCTGAACTTGACAACGTACATTTGATGTTTCCCAGTGCAGCATTTCCATTGTGTATAAGCATGCATTTTATGCTTTTTTGCCGCAAGCCCATTTGGGACAATCGGGCCACTTTCTCCTCGCAATTAAAATATTAATTTCCTTTCAACCCTTTTGGCAAAATATAGTACTGGTGCAGTTGGCAGTAGGCTACCTGCTAATCTGAGTATAAAGTGCAGCAAACACAAAAGAACCGGAACATCAGACAACATACCTAATTATGCTTATATTATTATATTATTAATTATTCTTAACAATACTCTCGCTTATTGCATGGTCCAGTCGCGGCCAAGTTTCTTGGGCAGACTGCAAGTAGGCCAACTCTGTGCTTCCATGCATTTTGTAGTATGTTTTATACATTTTGAAATGTTACACTTTAATTTTATAATGGAGGTCAATGGGGCTCATAAAGGGCTGAAACTGTGCATAGATTGGGAGATGACTGACATCATATTGATGACTTTATGGATATGCCACATTGAATAATAAACTCCTTTAACCAAATAAACCCTTTAGTTAGACTAAAACGGTGGTTGGGCAGAGTCCCGCAGGGCTCTATACTAGTGCCTTTTCTGTTTTCTGTTATTCTGGGGAAATATTTTGCTGAAAATAGCCGATCGACAAGCTCACAATGCGACACAGCGCTTCGCGTTGTGACCTTGTCGATCTGCTATTTTCAGCGAAAGCTTTCCCCACAATAGCCCACGGATGCTAGGGTTTAAGTGGTTAATGTCGTTCCGCTAAAGCAATAAATTGGGCGTGTTCGAGGTTATGAGTGGCAGTTTTGTTTTTTGTTTTTGTTTGTAATTTATGGAAAATAGTGATTTTTGGATAATTAAAAACAAAATATAATATATAACAACTTCAAAATGAATGGTAGGGTCTACCGAGTGAAGACCCACCCTCGCTGCGGTTGCAGCCAATAGCAGTATTTCTTTTCAGGACCGGAAGTTCCAAGATGGTGGATTTGAAATAGCTGAAAAAGTGGCTTAAAAATGGGTCTGTATAGAAACCAATGGGACACGTGACGGTTCCCTTCGTCCATAATTCTTTCCTGACACTGCTGCTGTGAATTGGAGGTAAGAGCTAGTTTTACCAACAACACAATGCCTCACTACACTGCAAATCATGCAAGGCGGAGGAAAGAAAGAAGCGGAAAGAAAACAAAATGCTCGCGTGACAGAAACACCCAGGGTTTTTATTTGTATTTAACTACCAGGACATAAGATGGATAGGATAGGAAGTGCTTCTTTGAAAGTTGTACATGGTGCTGATTTGTGGTTGGACATGGGGGAGGTGTTTGTTCTTGTCTCAGACACGGGAGACTGGAACACCTGAGCACAATGCTGAGTTTACACAGCTGGCAAAGAGCCTCAGTCACTCACACTCACTCACTCATTCACACACACACACACACACACACACACACACACACACACACACACACACACACACACACACACACACACACACACACACACACACACACACACACACACACACACAAACAAACGCATGAACACATGCACACATGCGCACACACACACACACAGACGCACAGGCACACACAACAGATAGGCCCTCTTGCACACACACACACACACACACACACACACACACACACACACACACACACACACACACACACACACACACACACACACACGTACACAACAAATGCATGCACACCCACACGCACACACACACAAACCCGTGGGTCTTGCAAGAGCATATGCAACAGACGCAAGCCAAACCCCCCAGAAAGCTCAAAGTGATGACAGAATGAAATGATAATAAATAGGTCACCGCTAAAAGACACTTGAGCAGCATTCGAGAGAATCCCCCGTTAAGTCTCCATGAAGAGAAGCCGACCCCAGTGCTGCTGCATGCGACTGCTGTCTGTCTGTCTGTCTGTCTGTCTGTCTGTCTGTCTGTCTGAATGGCCTACTGCATACTGCAGGGGTCTTCAACGTTTTTCAGGCCATGGGCCCCTTAGCTGAGAGAGAGATGAAGCAGGGACCCCCACTAGAATTGTGTTAGGAAGGCCGGAACCCATGACCATACCACACACACCCTTTTTACACTGCCAGAATTACATCGAAAGGCAAGAACATGCACGCACGCACGCACACACGCACATACACGCACGCATAATATAGCCTATTACCTCGATGGAACCCTAGTGGAGGACGGCCAATGAAAATGAGGGACAGATGGTGCAGGACAGCAGAGAGTTTTCACAACATGAGAAATTGAAGGCTGCAGCAGCGTAGTCCAACCGACGCCGAACATTGTTCGACTCCGTAGGTCCATGAGAACAAAATCACGGCATTAAGAACTAAAGAAGGTATCTTTCAGAACTTTGTACGGTAGTTCTCGCACCTCCCACATTTTCTAACTGGCCAAACAAAAAAGTTCTGAATGAACATCGTGTGTGATTATTTTAGACACTCGACGCACTCATGATTTATATTGTTTTATATCCGCGTAACGTACCATGGACTGTTTTGACGAGCTTGCTTTGTGTAATGACCTTTTTGTATTGAGGCTCTGTATGCCCTGTCGTCTGTATAATCCTGTCCCTCACTGCTCCCTGTACGTGTCTTCCACACCGGCAACAGTCAGAAAATGTACTGTCGATCATGCAGGGGCAGACTTAGCCCTGGTCCTGAGCGTTAGTGAGTTCTCTCTAACGCTCTGCCAGGCGCGCTGCTCTGCTCATAGACCGAAAATTCCACTGCCGTGTGAGGGCTCCGTCTTTAGTAAAAAATAAACAAAACTATTTCGCTACTCACCGAAAGGCTTTTTTGTGTTGTTGAAAGTCTATTTTCCAGGGTGGCAAGCCTCTCAGGACCCTTCCTTCACTGTATATTACACTTTTTGGGCAGCAAATAAAATATGTCCGTCAGAAGGAAATAATTTGATTTACTCCACTGCGCCCTCAACAGATCTGGTCAATATAAATTACCATTGAAAATTGAATTTTCGGTCTATGAGCAGAGCAGCGTGCCTGGCAGGGCAGTAGAGAGAACTCTCTAACGCTCTGGACCATGCAGGGCTAGGGCGTACTGACTATTGGGCATTTGGGCATATGCACGGTGCACCGACAATCAAAATGGACCGGCGGCCGGCCCGTTATAATTATTTTTGTATATATTTTTCATACCCCCCCCCCCCCCCCCGCTCGTCTTTGGCTTACTACCTGCCCACAGAGGAAAGATATCATCTAATTGGCCCACTGCTTCGTCTGTCATCTGAATTGCCCAATCCTTGCATAGTACCAGCCCACAGAGCAGAGAGGGAGATTACATGATTGGCCCACTGCCTTGTCTCTCATCTGAATACCATTCCCAGTGGCCCAATCACACAGGCTACTACAGACCGGGAGTCCCGTCCACACAACATGTTACTACACACACACAGAGGAGATGTTGGATCGGTGATGAGAGAATGAGAGAAAGGAAAAAGTTAACTAGATCATTACAAAAACGGAGATGGTGACAAAAAAAGCATAAAGGGGGTGCACAGAAGTTATGAAGAAAAGAAAAGAAAATCTCTGGAGGCAGAGGCTGCCAAGTGCAAAATAGATTACACACGTTTGCTGCAGCTAATATGCAGTGATATAACCAGACAAGTCAACCCGTGACTGTAGCAGCAACCCGCCGTTACCCAGGCAGGCAGGTACATAGCAGGTACATAGCAGGTACATATCCACGGCCATCAAGCTGTATTGTTATGTATGTTTACTAAAAGTAAAGTCTGCCCCTGCTCTCGACTGTAGGACTCGTCTGTGTCATTGCACATATAATTATATTAAAAACAACCAAGATGGCAATTAATGAATGGAGAGAGACACACTTTGTTCACTGTGTCACTGTGTCGCCAGAAATGGCAAAATCTGTCAAAGCGTCAAATGATGTCAAAGCATGTCAGAGTTTGATTAAAAAATATATAATCAGCACGATCCAGCAGAGATCCAGGCAGAATACTGGGTCTAGCATTCAGAACTCAGAGCAGAGTTCTGAGGCAATATAAAACACGTTTGTCCTTGGTCTTTTTCTTTTCTTTCTTTTTTCTTTTTCGGAGGCATTAAAAAGGTCTTAAAAGTCCTTGAATTGTCACTTCACTGTCACGTGGAGACCCGACCCACAGGTTGAGAACCACTGGACTAGATGATGTTGAAGGCTGCCGTGAAAAAAGGTGTGTTTTGAGTTCACTCTTCTTGAACACGTTGAATGACTGCAGCATAGACTCGGATGTGGATAAGGGGAGAGGATTCCAGAGACGAGGAGGGACTTGAAAGAAGAAAAGCTCTGCCACCTACTGCTGTTTTATTTATTTCTGGGATGGATAGGGGACCGGCATTGTTTGATCGCCGAGTATGAGGCAGCCCTGAGAGTCAGGTGTACTGTGCAGAGGCACACCGTTACAAAGGAATGCTCTCAGGAACCATAGCAGGGGAAAAAAAGGAAAACCCGTACTGTAGTGAGTGGTTGACTGGACGAATGTTCTGTGAGAGAGGCTTTCAGACTAGGGTTGCCAACTACCTGACATTTCAGATTTCTATTTTGAAGGGATAAGCCCCTTGAGATGCGGTATCTCCTTTTCGAGGGGGTCCCATAAAAACATGAACAACAGACACACTGTAGATACATTCAATACAAGTACACAGATACATTCGTACACAGATAGCTTGCTCACCCTCTCCCACCCACCCATGCACCAACCACCACACCATCAGCTGTTAACCCATTCAATCCGGGAACGCATTCTGCGTCGTTTTAGATTTATTGCTATAACCATTATTTATACTTTGGGATATTCAAAAATAGCAGATCTTCAAGCTCATAGCGCGTCACAGAGCTACAAGCTTGTTGATCTGCTATTTTTTTTAAACAAATGGTGACATTTTTGGCAAATCTTTGAACATATGCTTTTTAAGCGAAAATGTTAACTCAAATCTTTGCTTCTGGGGATTCTACAAATGTCTTCTAAATCCAAACAGTTTTTTTTGGAAACAACTTATGTTGCCATAATAGGTTCTCAAAAAATGGCAGAAAAAAAATCATGTCAAGGACCACCCAAATTTGTCCGCAGACCCCCATCTCAAAATATTTTGTTCCAGGGACCAGATTTTAGTTAAAAATGTATATACTATATTCAAAGATTTGCACACATTTTCAAGATTAAAAAAAAAAAAATAGCAGATAGTGCCGTGCTATGAGCTTGTATATCTGCTATTTTTTAATAGCCAAAGACATCTTAAAATGACACAGATGGGCGGCAGTGGCTCAGGGGTAGAGTGGCTGGGTAGAGTGAACTGGTAACCACAAGGTTCCCAGTTCGATCCCGGGCTGGGGCGCTCCCCTAGAGTTGGTGTCGAAGTGTCCTTGAGCAAGACGCTGAACCCCTAATTGCTCCCGATGAGCAGGTTGGTACCTTGCATGGTTTCCTCCGCCATCGGCAATGTAAAGCGCTTTGGATAAAAGCGCTATATAAATGCACCATTTGCAGATGCTTTCCCGGGCTTTATGGATTAAACAACAGAAGAGAAATAAGGGTACAGTACAAATAAATCAGTGTATATGTCCCTTACAAGTACAGTCAGTTTAGAAGCATAAACAAGTTGTATCAAGATGTGAATATAGGGAAGGATGATAAGCGACGGAAGGATGATAATGGATCTAAGAAATAGAGGAAGATCATTCCAATCAGATAGAGCTTTGTAGCAGAATGACCTTCGTCCAACCTCTTTAAAGATTTGTGGGACAACAAAGTAAGGATATCGCAGATGTCTGAGTGGATATGATGAAGTAGATAGATGGAACCAAACACTGTTTCAAATAATAATAATAATACTAAAGTAAATTCAAATAAGAGACACTCGGCCGGGCCGGCCCTTATTTCTAAGATGGCCAGAAAAAGATAAAATCTCACTGCATATTTTATATGCACAGTTTTTGTATATTATATATTAACCACTTGAACGCCAGCATGCAAATTCTGGGGGAAACATTAGCCCAAAATAGCAGATCTATGCAAGCTCACAACCGATCAGCTATTTCATGGCGAAGACATTTGTTGTAGACAGAAAAAAGGACAGAAACAACTCAGGTCCAGTTGACTAAGTTCTAGAGGATTTAAATGGTTACAACCTGTATTATACTGTACGTGAATGTACCATATATGAGCTGTTTGAACTTGTAAGATATGTGTCATTGTTGATTGATTCAAAGTGTGTCCCTTATCAGTTCAATAAGAACACAGCGTGTCACTTTGTGCCGTGCTGCGAGCTTGAACGCAAAGCATCGCTTCGCGGCACGTTTCGAGCTTGCAGATCTGCTATTTTTGATGCTTTTGTGTGACGCTGTAGGTCATGAATACGGTACGGAGGAAAAAAAAAACTCAAAAAGTTTAAATATGGAGATAAGAGGTTTCTGCCCGACAACAGCGATACAGTATGTACTTTCAAGTACTGGGCTTGAGTATATTGTCCACCACTGCACCGCGCGGATGTGGAATTGCCGTTTGGTTTCCTGTTCCCCCCTGTGGGATGTACCGTTTGTGTTTGAGTTCTCGTTCACCACCTTGGTTCCACTGCCCAGCGTTCTGTGGGTGAAATGGGATCTCTCTCCCTCCCCATCCCTCTATCCCTCCCCTCCATCCCCCTCTTAACTCTCCCTTCGCTCCCTCTCTCCAGCGTTGCCAGATTTTGCGAGAGAAACAGGCAACCAAGGTCAATGAAAACAAGAAAAGAAGCAACTGGGCTACACTTTAAACCTAAAAACCTAAAAAATAAAATCGGATATTTGAAAATAGCCTATCTACAAGCTCACAACGTGTCACGATGCGACGCGTTGTGTTAGCTTGTAGATCTGCTATTTTCCCAAAAAATCTTGAAAAAAGTGAAACATTTAGAATTATTTTGCTTGACATGAAAACGTTTGAGAATCACCGGTGTAAACTGGTTTATTAGGCAGCCAGCTCAAATAAGCAACTAGACTTTAGAAACAAAAAGCCACAACTACCAATATTTACAAGAGACTTTACAGAAAAACAAGTCCAAGGTCGCCTATGATGGCAACACTTCCTCTCTCCCAAACCCCCCCCCCCTCTCTCTCTCTCTCTCTTTCTGTCTCTCTTGCGCTGAGTGAGATCTGGTCTGATCTCTCACACAACCTCCGTCCCTCTCCATTTCTCTCTCTACAATTTACTATTTAGCCATTCAGCAGAAGCTCCTATCCAGAGAAATTTACAATAAGCAAGGTAATCACATACGTAGAATGCAGAGAGACAGTGTAGCACCGCAAGAAACTAGGATCCCAGGTAAACCAATGACCTAGCATCAGTCTAAACAATATAGCCTACTATCGAAATAACAATCTTAAGGTCCTTACACACCGGGGCGATTTTTTTCATGCGAATAATACTTTTTTTTTTAAAAACCTTATAAAGTCAATGCAAGCTTCCACACCAGTTTCGCGGAGCGAAAAAAAGCGTCTTTTAATTATTCGGAACGAGTCCGAATTTTGCGTATATTCGCATATTCGCCGGTGTGTAACCGCCTTTAGGCTACATTGAAACTATAGGATACACAGGTAGACAATGAACCTAGCATCTGTTTGAAACTTTGAATAAAAAAAAAATACATTGTGGTTAAGAAAACAAACCTAAGTAACAAAAACTTGAGAACGAATAACCAAAGATATATGTCTGCATGGTAGCCATATCTTGGTCAGTCGCTAACATCAATCAATCGTACAGGGACAGTGAAGTGCTAGTGGGTGAACACGATGAAATAGATCATCGCAATTATTTGTAACACAATTCATCGTCCACTAAAATGTTGCGATCGTCACAGTCCTATATGTGACCCATTCAGCCACCGTCTACGTCTGGCTAGACACATCATCAGATGCTACACCACTTCAGTGGTTCAGTGGCGCACACTGGCACTAGCGCAGTGGTGGAAAGTAACGAAGTACATTTACTTAAGTACTGTACTTAAGTACGATTTTGAGGTAATTGTACTTTACTTGAGTATTTCCAATTTCCAATACCTTTACTTCTACTCCACTACATCTCAGAGGCAAATATTGTACTTTTACTCCACTACATTTATTTGAAAACTTTAGTTACTAGTTACTTTTCAGATATAAATCATGATATAATGAAACATACATTAACCACTTTAACCCTATTTTATACATAGGCTATTTGAAAATAGCCGATCTACAAGCTCACAACGCGTCGCGATGCGACGCGTTGTGAGCTTGTAGATCTGCTATTTTCAAATATTTAGTACTTTTACTTTTGGTACTTTAAGTACATTTTGATGCCAATACTTTTGTACTTTTACTCAATTACATTTTTAATTCTGGACTTTTACTTGTAACAGAGTATTTTTATATTGCAGTATTGGTACTTTTACTTAAGTAAAGCATTTGAGTACTTTTTCCACCACTGCGCCTCATCTGGAAATAGTTTGACTGACTGACTGACTGACTGAGAGAGAGAGAGGCTACACAGAAGACAACTAGAGCAGAAGAGAGAACAGAGTTTTTGTTGCGAGAATACAATCGCTGAAGCACCCCGATGTATTGGATGATCGCGTCAATGAACCCCCGACATGCTCATGTCAAGGCATTCTGGTCCATAATTGTATCATCTCTAAATGCTTCCAGTGGAACCTGGCCATGGAGGTCCCAGCAGGTACCTGGTCTGTCTACAGTCCACTGAACAAGGCAGCGCTGCTCTCCTCTGTCCTCGTGTGTGTGTCCTGTGTGTGTGTGTGTGTGTGTGGGTGGGTGTTACTATACTTGGGGGGGCCAGATGTCCCCACAAGTATGGCAGAATTTGAGAAATAGACATTGTGGGGACATGTTTAAGGATTGGAGTTATGCCTGATTTTTACACGCCAGTTAGGCGTAAAATGAGCCAATTTTCGGCAATTGTTCAGCTATTTTAATACTGTCCTAAAATGTTGATGTCCCCACAAGTATAGTAATACAAACGTGTGTGTGTGTGTGTGTGTGTGTGTGTGTGTGTGTGTGTGTGTGTGTGTGTGTGTGTGTGTGTGTGTGTGTGTGTGTGCGCGTGTGCGTGTGCGTGTGTGTGTGTGTGTGTGCCTCCACACGGCAGGATGGCGTGCGGTAGCACAGAACCATTACTGCTGCATCAATCACTTCCACTAGACTCACCTCACACCTCTGTTGTTTGCACACATGTTCAGGTCTCTCACCTGCGCTCCTAACCCACTGCACTGCTCGCTGCCAACCCGGCACGATGCAATCAATACCCTGAATGTATATTATCATGTCTAGATGATGTGTGGTTTCCTATTACAGCAGGGGGTTGACAACCTTTTCAGGACACGTTGATCACCTAGCCGTTTTTCCAAGGCTGGCGTGACCACCCAGTGCCAGACAGTGAGAACTATACCATTGCTTTTATGTATTATCCAGCTAGGGTCCAATGGAGGTGGGGCGCGGTGGAGCGACCCTCCACTAGTTCAGAGCCTTTGGCCTTTGAATGCGAGAGCTATAGGCGGTGGCAATGGAACCCCCAAATTACGGCCCATGTGTCATAACTGTTGATAGGCACCAAAATGTCAAAAACACAATTTTTTTTCCTTTCATGTGTTTTTCAGTGGTTCTCAAAGCGAGGTCCGGGGACCCCCCAGGGGTCCTTGGGGGGTTTCCGGGGAATCCCCAGCACAATGCGCTAACTTATTTAAAAGAAGATACTAAGCTTACAGCAATTTTTTTTTTTCATCTTGAAAGTGTTTGAAAGATTTTAATTTAGATTTTTTTCTGTCCAGGGTCCCTGGCACGAAACATTTTCAGATGTGGGGGTCCGCGGCCAAATACAAAATCAATAATTTGGGGGGTCCTTGGCACCGAAACGTTTGAGAACCACTGGTGTATTTGATGAATGAGAACAGCGATCATGAATGAACAGCGATCGCGATACAATTACATGCCAGCCTCCCAGCGGCTGCTACGGACTGACGTTGAAGGGCCTTAAGCCTTAAGCACCAGTGCTGTAGGTTAATTGCTGCAGAGGTCACAGCCATTGAGATCGGAGTCAAATCAGAGCGCTGCGGATAAGAGCCTTGGTGCTCGCTGGAATTGTATTAACCCATTAAGGCCTGAGTCCGATTCTTAAAATGTTTTCTAAATCCTAACAGATTTTTGAAAAAAAAAATAATATTTTTTTTTTACGATTTTTCAAAAATAGCAGATCTACAAGCTCGTAGCGCGGCACTCGGTGCCGCGCTATGAGCTTGTAGATCTGCTATTTTTGAATAGCCAAAGAAACCTAAAGTGACACAGATGCGTTCCAGGTGTAAATGGGTTAAGAAACACTGCTGCGACGTGCCGAAGCCATTACTGTCACTGTTTGTTTTATTGTATCTATATTTAATACCTGAGTTTTAACACCCGTCGCAGTCAATTGGAGCGCTGTGAAGGACGTTTTAATTGTGGATTTACAAAACAACGAGTGACATTTGCGAGTGAGACGCGGGTTTCGCCGTGCGTGGCGCCGGGGCTGTTCAAATTACCGCCAGACGAAAAAAAGCTCAATTGAATGCGGAATTGAATACGATCAGGGTAATGAGCTATATCTTTTGATCCCTTTATTTTGTTGCGGTCAGGCAGAAACCTCTTATCACCAAGTTCTAACTTTTTGTTTTCTTTCGTAAATGAATGCCCTACTTGATCCTAACACAGCGTCACACAAAAGCATCAAAAGTAGCAGATCCGCATTCTCGAAACGTGTCTCAAAATTCGGCGCCAAGCGACACGTTTTTTTTTTATTTGAATCTTGAAAAGTAACAGTTTTGGACTTATGAGAATTCCACCCCACAGAGACTATTTTGATCCTTCCATGCTGAGATATAATCACATTTAGTTAGTTAGTACAATGTTTTTCAAATACAATGCAAGAAACTTGAGGCAAAAAATGTTCTTCCAAAGATGAATGGATTTGACTGCATTTCACTTTTTTTTCAGTCAATTAGTGCAGTGCAGTCACATAGAAGCTTCTCCAGACATGCATATTTAACCACTTGAACCCCAGCATCCATATTTCGGGGTGGAACATTAGCCAAAAATAGCAGATCTACAAGCTCAGAACTACATTGGCTATTTTTTGGGCGGGAGAGATTTTGGTGTAGACGGAAAAAAAGCGGTCCAAGTACAGGTGCAAACTCAGGTCCGTTTTACTAAGTCTAGAAGGTTTCAAGTGGTTGAACACATACTGTACGTCTATAAGATGTGTGATGGGTAGTATTCCGAACACACAATTTCCCCTACAGGCTCTTATGACAACAGGCCTAGTTAACATGCTTAGGTGGGTGTCTCCGACAGACTGTCATGACTGGGTGCAATCCTAAGCACTCCTGAAGAGAGAGAGAGAGAGAGAGAGAGAGAGAGAGAGAGAGAGAGAGAGAGAGAGAGAGAGAGAGAATTATTTGAAGCCTTGAATCATATGAGGAGACAGCAATACAACAAAAGGCATTGATCCTCTGAACAATCGCTACATGACAGAAGTGATGATGATTGCAGAACTGAACTACAGAGAGAGAGAGAGAGAGAGAGAGAGAGAGAGAGAGAGAGAGAGAGAGAGAGAGAGAGGTATATAGTAGGGAGGTGGTTTTCTCAGGGAGGGAGCGAATATAAACTGAAAGAGCAAGATAGATCAAGAGATATAGGAAAGAGATGGAGGCAAGTAGGAAGAGGGATTAACACACACACACACACACACACACACACACACACACACACACACACACACACACACACACACACACACACACACACACACACAACAACACACACAACACATAACTGTCCAGTCCAGTGTGCGTGCGTGCGTGCGTGCGTGCGTGCGTGCGTGCGTGCGTGCGTGCGTGCGTGCGTGCGTGCGTGCGTGCGTGCGTGCGTGCGTGCGTGCGTGCGTGCGTGCGTGCGTGCGTGTGGCATTGTCTCTAGCTCTCTCAGCTAGAGACAAGTCAACAAAGAGGCACAGAGAGAGAAAATAATTTCAGGACATATACACTGACCATGGGAACAGTCAGTAAAGGAGCAAGCTCATCACTGAAAGAGTTTTTAGGTAGACAGCAACACAAACGGGTGGAAGAGGTGACATGACTTTTAACAAATAATAAATAAAATAAAAAACTTTAGAAGGAAGTGGGCACTCTACACTGTTCTCTGGCGTTTCTTTAATTTTATTTTGTATTATACCTTACATCATGTGATGTGTGTGTACTTGGCTATTGAATTATAAAGGCTGAACTTCTTGTGTACTTGGGTTTCCCCATCCATATAATTCACTAACAGACTAATTACATGGAATTACAGTAAATATACTTAATATGGTGCCCTGGGATGGCGTGGTTGTTCAAACTCCCGTGTCTCTGTAGTTGAGCATTTTCCTTCCCAGTGATGGAAGAGGTACTCACATTGTTTACTTAAGTATCAATACCCTATTGTAGAAATACTCTGTTACAAGTACAAGTTCGGTATTCATACTTGAGTAAAACTACAAAAGTATTGGCATCAAAATATACTGGAAGTACCAAAAGTAAAAGCACTCATTATGCAAAGATCTACAAGCTCACAACGCGATTGCTAAATTATATTTAGATAGGTCTGAAGTGGTTTTGTAATAATCAATCAAAATCTACAAAATAACTAGTAACTAAAGTTACCAAATAATTGTAGTGGAGTGAAAATACAATATTTGCCTCTGAGATGTAGTGGAGTAGAAGTAAAAGTATTGCAAATTGGAAATACTCCAGTAAAGTAAAAAATACCTCAAATTTGTACTTAAGTACAGTACTCGAGTAAACGTACTTAGTTACTTTCCACCACTGTTCCTTCCTAGTCCTGGATAAGATTCTCGTTGAATTTGCCCCCCCCTGCTGTCTCCCAAATCTGTGGAAACAGCACTTAATTGGTGAGTTAAGAGACCCCCCAACAGTCTCTTGGTGAAAACAAACCAGACCGGTGCCAACCACGTGGTCCCAGGTTGTGCTATGAAGGTGTGAGACCAAGTCACGTGACTAGGACACGTGTGGCCTCGCTGGCTTTGAAGACTATAGAGGAATTATCTTTTGGGAAACGGGGATGCAAGCTGCCTGCGATGGCTGCGACGTAACGGATAATAAGTCCCTGCTCTTAATCCTGTGTCCTCTCCCCTTCACTGCCTCTGTCTCAGCTTCTTACAGTGTACTTTAAAATAGAAAATAAACTGTACTTAGAATCACTGTTGATTTCGTCGACTAAAACCATGACGGAAATTGTTCGTCGACTACCTTTTTTCACTGATGAAAACTAAATAAAACCAAAATGAAAACTAAGCTACGATGACTAAAACTAGACTAAATATATTGACAATTTCGTCAACAAATAAAAACTAGACTAAAATGTTAGGGAGGGACTAGTGGAGAAGAGATCCAGTAGAACTAAGTCATGTTATGTTTGGTTGTGTGTTGCGCTCTGAAAATAGCAGATCTACAAGCTCACAACGCGTCGCGCTGCGACGCGTTGTGAGCTTGTAGATCGGCTATTTTCAGCATGCAACCAAGTGTAAAATCAGCCATTACGACGCCATCAAGGCACCGCCAGAATACATTATACTCGACTAAATCAACTGTAGATTTAGTTGACTATAATCTCATGATATTTAATCGACTAAAACTAGACAAAAACTGAAACATTTCAGATGACTAAAATATGTTAAAAACTAAATGGAATTTTATTCAAAAGACTATGACTCAAACTAAATCAAAATGTGCTGTCAAAATCAACACCGCTTAGAATGCAGCCATATATCGCAGCCATATCCCTCCCTGTTTGATGCAAACAACAGACAGGTGTGAGTGAACCACAACCTTAAAAGCCCGACACTGTCGTACAATGAAAGTCCAATGAAAATCCAATGAAAATTGCCGATCTTTATAAGCTCGCAACGCATCGCATTGCAACACCTTCTAAGCTTATGTACCGGCTATTGTTGCAGAGCGACACATCTGAATTAACTATAAAAGCCTGGGCTACTTTTTGAGAACTTTCACCTAGAATGACATGCCCAGAGGACGCCAGGGTTAATGTGGTCACAACCACTTCTCCAGCAGCCATGTTGTCCTCGCTCGCCTCCTCCACTACACACACACACACACACACACACACACCCTTGCCTCCTTCACTCCTCTCCTGCCTCCTTCCTGGCCACTATTATCACAGTGAAATTAGCCATTTGCAGTCTTGCCTTGTCGTCGCGCCCTCTCCCCTCCCCTCCCCTCCCCGCTCAGCTCACTGACACCCTGTCCATGGTGGATTGTCTAATGGTATTAAGTATTGATTTATCCGTGACAAGTATTTGGAATTGACCAGTGTTGATGAGACAGGGTTGTTGTCTTTGTCCACTCAGTGTGGACATGGGGGCGGGGCTACACACTGACCTCCTCAGGCAGGTTTGGCTTATGATTTAACATCACAAGTAAAGTGTTACATTAAATCAATGGTTCTCAACGTGAGGAACACTAAACTGTTTGGGAAATTCGAAAAATAGCTGATGCAGGCCTACAAGCTACACATTCAGCTATTTTTGAAAAATGTTGACACATCTTGACAAATGTTTGAACATCGTATTATTATTGGGGTCCCTGGCACAAACTCTTTTTCAAATGGGGGTCTGCGGCCAAATACAATTTGGGGGCTCTTGGCATGGGAACACAAGGTTTGATTGAGAACCAATGCTGACGCTTTGATGGGTTTGGAATTTATACGAACATTGACATGTTTTTGTTTGTTTCTATACACTCTTGAGTTGAATTCTAACACTGATGACACTGCTGTACTGATGCTGGCTTTGATATGGACCAGTCTATGTCAGTGGTTCTCTTAGTGGGGGTCCTTGAGGGTGTTCCTGGGGGTCCCCAGCAAAATCAACGTATCCACTTTAAACCCTATATACATACATCGGCTATTTCAAAATAGCTCATAACGTTGTGAGCTTGTAGATTGTGCTATTTAAGAAAAGGAAAATATATATATATTTTTTTAATGGTGAACATTTTGGAATATTTTTTTAATCATTTTAGTAACCGAATGGGGGTCCCTCCCTGGCACAAAATATTTTCAGATGGGGGTCCGTGGCCAAACACATTCATTTGGGGGTCCTTGACATGCAAAAAAAAAGGGAGTCCCGCACACTGTCTTCACTTACAAAAAATGTATTAATAGGGATGCAACGTTTCAGTCAGGCATCATGCCTAATGAAGGTCCGCTCTTCAAGTTCATTACTCCGACGCACCTGTCTCCCTTAGGCACGTGCAAAAGGACTTTTTCCTCTAAGGGGCCCTTTGACATGAAAGAAGTTTTGAGAAGCGCTGGTCAGTATTGTGGGTATAGCCCACGGCGCGAGGCATGCAGGCCCCTAAATGGATAGCTGGAGCTGGTCTGAGGGACGCATGCTGCTGCTGCCGGCCATCAGAGCACCAAATCACCACTTATGGAGAGGGCAGACACATTAGGTTATGTCACATCAGATGAGCATGCAACACTGGTGCAGTGTGCACACACACCCGCACGCAAACACACATACACACACACACACACACACACACACACACACACACACACACACACACACACACACACACACACACATGCACGTACACACACACGTGCACGCACGCACACAAACACACAGACTAGTTCAGCACAACGGATAGTTCCCTCATCACTGTCTCTCTCTCTCTCTCTCTCTCTCTCTCTCTCTCTCTCTCTCACACACACACACACACACACACACACACACACACACACACACACACACACACACACACACACACACACACACAGCAAATCCTAGAGCAGCATTTCCAATCCCGCCTTTGGTCTTTCTCGGTATACCATAGCTACTACAGCTGACAAGGACATGAAAGATTGAGAGGTTGCCAGATGTTTTGGGTGATAGCAAAGGTGTTTTTTTTTTGCCTTTTAAGATCTGTGAGAAACAGCTGCACGTGCAGAGCTTGTTTTTTTTGGGGGGGGGGGGGGGACAGCTAGGAGAATATGAATGGGGGTGGGGGGCCGGGGGGGGGGGGCTTCAGTTCAGATTCAAGACTAAGACAGTGGTTCTCAAGGTACGGTCCGGGGTGCTTGAGGAGGGGGTTTCAAGTGGTCGCTTGCTGAATGATTCATAAGAACCAAATGGACCCTTACGGGTCCATTTGGTTCCATTTGTATACGCACTCAGAGTTCAAATAAAACCAAGGATTTTTTACAGTGCAGATTTGGGTCCCAAAGATTAAAAACAAAATACATTTAAAAAAAAATAGTATTAGGGGTCCATGATCTAAATACATCATCAAAATGGGGGCCCTTGAAATAAATAAAAAAATACAAAAAAAAAAGGTTGAGAATCACTGAGCTAAGATAACGGCCCTCTGTGTCAGGGACTCTCTCTCCATCCATGAGAGGTGCTGCTGCAGCAAGCAAGCATGAAGCCCGCATACAGACACTATAACGACCGGGCACACACACACACACACACACACACACACACACACACACACACACACACACTAGCTGCTCATCATATCATCATATAAGACGTCATGTTTCCACTGCCAAACCGGGCGACGATCGACGATGCTGAGAGAAACATTGCGTGCCTGGAAGAAGAAAAACATATAGCGACGCTTGGACCGCAGTGCCTTCATTAATAGACTCCACGCTACATCAACCCTGCATGTCTGCGAAGCCAGGGCTACACAGCGGAAAATGGACGCCTTTGCGTCCGAATATAGCAAACTGAACGTCTGGGATGGATTCATCATACACGCACGGCACACACACACACACAAACACACACGTTCAAAACATATTATAGGCGATCGACATCAAACAGCTGCCCGATTCTCTTAAGACTATAGCAGTCCATATAATGCTTAGGTATGGATGGAGCCAAAAACACCTGCGGTGCGGGTTGGGACAGAGCCTGAAATAATGTGCTATTATAATAAAGGTGACGGTCTTTCATTTGCATAATGCACGCAATTGCATTTTTTTTTTGATTTTGAAGTTTTATATAGTAAATCAGCAAAATAATTCAGTGTTTTTAATGGCACCTGTCTTTTTAAACATCTAGTGATCATGCTGAAAGCATGAATAAACATAATGCACTATAAACTGTCGCTATAATAAAACTACCAAGGCCCCAGACAAAACTGATCGTTGATCACCTCACAAAAAGGTTGCATAAAAAAATAAGTTATATGCTATTTTTGTCTGAGGGAAATACATCCTAATGCACTAGTATCCATCCACACACAGCCCAATATAGCCATGGATCAAGACTAT
>NC_137605.1:15119867-15167367 GCF_963280865.1 Gymnoscopelus braueri
GTACTGCAGTAAAGGTCTTCACACCAGGACGAATTAACACATTCATTTGGGATCAAAACTGTTCATATGGGCTGATGCACTGCAGATGCTCTGTGTTGGAGCTATTCACTGTTTGCTTTATGTCACATTTATTGTCTTTATTTATTTGATTTGTTTTGTAGAATTAGTTTGATTACAGCAGTATTATTTCAGTAAATGTTGTGTTCCAGCTAAAGGCTTTTATTTTGAAGGTATTGGGCAATTAGGGTGCACAGGTGAATTTATTTAAGTCATCAGACAGGCACAAAAGTCAGATTCAGTTTGGCACTGAGAAGGTGCGCACGTTTTTACCAGACTCAGGGTCAGATCAGAAGCAGAACAATATAATGCTGATTTTCCTGTAAAAGCTGCAATGGAATACAACGCTGCAAAACCTGTTAATTCTGCCTGGACATTGGACTCTTTTCAAACCCTGACTGAGTAAGATTCGCTACCTGGTGCCTCAGTGGCCTTTTGAATTGTTTATTATTTAAGGACAAATCGCCACCACATAAAACATCCACTGTGCAAAAATCCAAACGATAAAAATGTCCACTTCAATAAGGGCAATTTTTTACCAGCTTGCAAGCTGGTCTAAGAAGAGACCGACCTACTACTCAGTCTTGGCTGTCCTTTAAGCCAATTGGCTGTCCTTTTATAGCCAATGGGGATACTTTCCCATACTCTGAACGGGCGGTCTCGTCCTCCCAAGCTATGGTACTAAACACGCCTCTTGCCTCTAAGTCTATACTATACACGCCTGCCGTCGGTTCAAATCGCTGTGACACAGAGTAATATATAGGACAACATTTAAGTAAAGTACTTGAGTAAATGTACTCAGCTACTTTACACCTCTGCATACAAGCTGCATAGCGTCCGTTCTGCAATGGGGAGCCACTAGCAGTGTTGCCAGATTCTGCGAGACAAATCAGGAACCAGGTCTATGAAAATAAGCCGCGCATACACGGTTCATATACGGTGCATACATGACACACACACACACACACACACACACACACACACACACACACACACACACACACACACACACACACACACACACACACACACACACACACACACACACACACAGAGAGAGAGAGAAAAGAAAGCAAGCTGGTATACATGACTGAGGTTGTTAATTTATGTAGTGGCGATTTGTCCTCAAACAATAAACAATTCAAAATGTAGCTCCAAAAGAGCGGATGGAATGAACTCCAATCTAGACAGGAACAAGGCTCAAAGCAGGATAAGCCAACTCAATCCTCAAGCTGAGTTGCGATAGATGTTCACAATCGCCGGGAAACCTGTCCCACATGTTCTGGTCTTGCCCCAAATTGTCTACGTTCTGGAAAACCTTCTTTGATGTTATGTCTGAGGTGTTGGAGACAACCATTCTGCCGTGCCCTCAAATAGCGATTTTTGGGATCCCTGAGGAGGATGTAGTTCTTACCAGAAAACAACTTACTGTTATTGCTTTTGCTTCATTAATTGCCCGCAGGAGGATACTCTTACACTGGAAAGCAGAGCCTCCTCCCTCGGCTAAATCATGGCTGATTGATGTTATGTCTTTTCTGTAACTTGAAAAAATTAAATTCACAATTCGAGGATCCTCTGACAAGGGTGGATGGGAGTTGTTGGGAGAAAATGTAAAACCGAAGAGTTGTTTTAATTTTTGCAAATTTGAATACAATGTCATGTGTACTCTTTGAATACATTTTGCTTAATTAAAAATCCTCAAGCTGATCATTCTGGCCCAAAGGGAGATGTAAACATGCGGGCCGGAGTGAATCTCCACCTGAGGCCCAGGCTGTGTCTGTCAGGAAACATCACAGACTGCCAGGCCTAAACAGGTGACTGTAACACAGACTGACCTCAGATCAGCAACAGGTAACACTCGAGCACAAACAACAAAAGTGGTACAATAGACAGGATGTGATGCCTCCCTGAATATGTCATGCAACAATAGCACTGATGTCTGATGATATTGTGAACATCATGCAACGGCAGAATGACATTACTGCATTGTTGGTTCAGCAACATTTTGCATCCTCTCTACCAAGGAGAGAGATAACTGTGTTTGAGGCTGACCCTCTTAAGTTTCATTCCTTTATTAGAGCCTTTGAAAGTTGTGTCAAAGGAAAAAGAGACAACTCAAGTGATCGACTACATTATTTGGAGCAGTACACCAGGGGTGAGCCAACAGCATCCCTGAACAGCAGTTACCCGCTGTTCAGGGATACAAAATGGCCAAATCTCTTCTTGAACATTTTGGCAATGAGTACAAAATTGCTTTTGCTTATGTAGCAGGGTGGACATAGTCTCTCTGTCTCTCCTATGCCACCTCTACTCAGTCTCCACCCACTCTATTAGGGGGACAACTGACACCTGTCTGTAATTGAGACAGCTGTATAAAGGCAGCAGGGAAATCAGTCTGAGCATGGATTCCTTCAAAGCTCGCCTGTTGGGCTGGAGCTGTGGCTCTCACCAGTTACCAATACCTGTCAAAGCTCGCCTGTTGGGCTGGGCTGTGGCTCTCACCAGTTACCACCAGTGCAGGTATGTTTGTTTTTGGTTTAAGCGATCATGAGCTGTAGAAGAGTACTGTGAACTTACTAGTTTTGTTTTAGCCTTCAGGTGCTACAACCTGGGTGCACTGATCATAAATGGCCTACTTGGACTGACCTGGGGGTTTTGATGTGGGTTAGCTAGCCATTTATGGCAGGTAGGTTCACTATTCCTCCCCATTCATAGTGTCGATTTAATCACAGCCTTGTGGCACCCAGAGTAATTTAAACTGTTTTTGTTCTGGCAGTGACCTACCGCATGGAGGTGTGTATAAGTGACTGACGGTGCTGCTGCTTTGCCTGGGTTGAAACTGCTGGTCTTCCAATGAGTACTGTTTGGCTGAAAGTTAACTGGATCCAGTGTTGGCTGGAGGGACCCATTACTCCAGCAACCATCTCTATGACCTGTTAGTACAGCTAATACTAAGTGCCCTATGTTGACGGTTATCTGTAATTCCGGGTGTAAACGTTTGTTTCTTTTGTTAGGACCAGAGTTGGGGACTGAGGCTGGGCATGGTGCTCTCCGGTGGTGGTGGTGACCCCCGTCGCTGTGTGCCAGGACAAACCACCCTTTGCTTTTGGTGCGTGTGGTTGCCCTGGCTCGTGGGGGTTCCCCCTGCCCCGGGTGGGTGGCCCTGTCCTTGTTGGTGAGCCCTAAAACCTGGCCTGTTAGTTTACTGTATGTCTGCTGTTATGGCCTGGCTCCAAGGCCACAACAAAAAAGGGGAAACGACACGGAGGTATGACAAAAATAAGTGCCTTTTATTAATAAATGATTTTAAATGATCATAAGATAAAGCAACTGGATTCAACTGAACATAATTAACTGATTTCAACTGAGCATAATCAAAGTAACATAAGCAGACAGTGCTCTTCGGTGTGACCGCTCCAGCGGCCTCAGGAGGACTGAAGAGAGAGAATATCATTAGAGCAGGGGCCTGTTCCTCAAAAGGTGAATTAAAAAAGCCTGGCCTTAAGCCAAATCCAGGCTTGACAAAGTCGGGTCCGAAAAGCCTCGTTTATTCCGTTCCTCAAAAGGAGCAACTTTGTCGAGCTAGGCTATGTCAAGCCAGGCTGTGTCCAGCCAGGATAATGAAGCCAGGCTAAATGGGCGGCGATTCGCCGACGACGTATTTCTATAAAAGACCATGAACTCGAGCGCCGATTCCTTGAACTTGACCAATCATGGCAGCGGGGAACAAAACTCGTGCAGCGTTTTTCTCTGTGGCCGAACAGCAGCAGCTCATGCAAGCTTATGAGGAAGTGAGACATGTTATCAACAGAAAAGGAAACACGGCCGTCATTAACAAATCCAGGGAGAAAGCATGGCAAAGTATTGCCGACAAATTAAATGCGTAAGTCGTCAAAATAAAATACAATTTCAAGTCCCTAAATATATAATTCAGTTGCCATGCAATGTTGACATTACATGGAATCCATCTATCTAGGAATCCATCTATCTATCTTTAAACTGTTCAGCTTAATATGGTTGTAAGGTAGGCCTATTCTAGTTCAGGGGTCTTCAACAGGGGCTCCGGGACCCCTAAGGGGTCCTAAGAGTTACTACAGTGGGGCCGCCAAATCTGTGTGTGATATGTTTTTTTTGTTTTACCTTAACCACTTGAACCCATAGCATCCCCATTCTGAGGAGAACTTCGGCCAAAAAATAGCAGATCTACAGGCCCCCAATGCATTGTATAATTGTACAATTAATTATCTTAACTTATTAATGTCCATGAAGCTCAAACAGGACTGGCACAGTCAGGACATGGGGCCAGATTAAAATAAAATACAAGAACATCTTGCAGAGTGGTAAGTGCGTTAATACATTGAATACAATATACAAATGAAGGTGGATAAATTACGTATGTGCCTGCTGAAATGTTTTATTTGCTTGCTGGTTTTAGCTATTAAAAAAAAGAACTATGTCTGTGGCACTGGTGGTGGTCCTCCCACCGAAGACTACACACCAGCAGAAGATTTAGCCCTGGCGTTAAACAAGGGAAGGCCTGTTGTGGAGGGGATCCCGGGGGGGACATCGACGGAGTCGGTGTCCCGCCAAGTGTCTGCCCCCTTCATTACGGGTCGGTCTACATTAATTTAATTTGTTCAATAGCCTATACTGCACATAGAACACAATCAACCATTCATGGTGTTATTACGTGGACTGTCTGATTAATTATTAAAGGTCTGACATTGTCTTGCAGTGTCAGGTGGCACCATCCTTCTTGTGGAGCCAGTGGATGATGAGGATCCAGTGAGTATTATAATTTAATGACACCTGTCAGCACTAGGTCACTCTAAATTCCACTGATCTATTGAATGTGCAGGTGCAGAGCTTTTACAAAGAGGAGGCAGAGGCAGATATGTCGGCGGAGGAGGAGGTATCATGTCAATCGCGTGTCAAACAAAAATAGGCCTATACTTATTTAGTCCATATTGGCTATGAAGTCAAAGAAAATATAATTTCCTAACAGGACCCAACAGATGCAGAAACTGCTGGACAGAGCCAGGAGTCTGCGAGCCAGCCTGGCAATGCAGTGAGTATTAACTTAAGGACATTCACCCCAATGCACAATTCCTGCTGCTGTGCTAATTGATATGTGTTTAACAGACTGCAGAGCTGGTGAAAAACCTCTATGCCACTCATTTGCGGCGACAAATTGAGTTGGCAGAGGTCTATTTAGATTTAAAGAAGATTCAGATCGAGAAAGAGAAGATCCTCCTAGAAAAGGAGAAAATCCTGCTGGAGAAGGAGAGGATTCTTTTGGAGAGGGAGAAAAAAACCCTGCCATATGATTTAGAAATTAAAAGAAGGAAGATGGTGAAGCTGGGATTAGAAGTCCGCATACTGAAAGAACAAGTATGGTCATCATTTTAATGCACAATGTAAGCATGACTTATAGCACAATGTAGTAATCATATTTTCCCCTCTCTCTCCCAAGCTTCCAGCTGATAAATAGCCGGCCCGTCCCACTCCTGACGATGCAGAAATAGCTGGTGTTTTTTTGTTGGTTTTACATTTGGAGATTTTTTGAGTTATCAAGGGTCCTGGGAATATTTATCTATTTTGTGTTGAGTTTTTGTTCGTTGATTTTCTTCATAATGACCTCCCTGGATCTATTTATTGCGGCCGTGTTTCATTTATTTTTATAGGCCTACAAATACATTAGCTGAGAATTATGATTTAGGAACCCTGGCCTGTCAATAAATAATTGAATGTTCCAAAAAAAAACATGCCTCTCTCATTAATGTACAGTAGGCTACATAGTTATTCGTCCACTGAAATCGTAATGCGACCAATTATAGTTGTACATTTTTCCTGTGGTTTTATTTTGTTTATTTTCAGGTCAGTTTAATATTAGCCTACTTCTGAATGTGGTTTCTTCTTAAAGCTATTTATTTGAATGTATGTCCTTTTCTACAATGTATTTGGCAGGTGTATTTGTGTTGTAATTTAGAGCTTATTATAGTTATTAGAGTAGTTTATTAGTGTTTGAGTTCATTTTAATTTAGTTAGTGGTCAGCGTTAGTTGTGAAGGATTATACAAAAATGAAACCTAAATGGTGTGCTTCAATGGCAAATAAGATCGACACACACAAAGAGTAACAGAAATGATGCTTTACTGCATGCCAGGCAGGTTTTTTTAACGGGGAAAAAAAGGAGAAAAAATGTAAACAAAATAATTAGTGGCATAGCGCTCCCTTACGGCCGTGCCTTCAGGGTTATCGGGGTATTGTTGTGGGATGTCGTCCCACTCCCTGTCCACCACCACTGTGGGAGCCCTCTCTTTCCTTATCACCGCTATATTGTGGAGGACAGAGCATGCGACTATTATATCGCATGCCCTGTCCGGGGTCACTCTCATGCGCTGGAGACAATGGAACCGGGCCTTTAAATGGCCAAACGCCATTTCGATCCTTGCCCTTGTCCGGGCATGTGCGTAATTGTAGTGACGCTCTGTTGGGGTCTGTGGGTATGGGGTGAGGAGGTAGGGCTCACAGGGGTACCCCTTGTCTCCCAGGATCAGGCCTGGGAATTCACCTGACAACAAAAACGCAATAGTTAGGGCTGCATAAATAGCAGGGTAAAACGTTGGAAACTATCATGATGATAATAATAAACTTCTTTGGATAGCACCTTTCATGACATGAAATGCAGCTGAAAGTGCTTTACAGAGCAAGAATACAATTACAACCAATTTAACAATAAAGCAAAGGCATAAACAACATTAAGATAATGTTATACAAATAATGATGAACAAATTGGTGAGACTATACCTTGTTCCAGTCTCTGTGCAATACTGCAGGATCTAAAGATCCTTGCGTCATGCGCTGAGCCTGGCCATAATGCCACGACGTTGGAGAAACAGAGGTCTGCATCACAGATCATCTAAAACAGTAAAATAAGATGTGTTAATTTAATGTAGTCTATGTAGGTGAATTAATACCTATATTTTACATTAAAGATTAGTCATTCTTACTTGCACGTTAATGCTGTGGAACCACTTCCTATTGAGGAAGTCGGCTTCATGGTCACCCGAGGGTCTTTATGTGGGGGCAGTCCACACAACCTATGACATTAGGGAAGCCTGCAAACATAATTGAAATTAATAGTCTAATTTACTGTTCAAAAGTTACACAATTATTATATCTAATAATATAATATAACTTAAATTCATGTTACCGCCAATTTGATAGAAATCCTCCTTGATGTAGTTCAGTCCTCTGTGCCCAGGGAAAGAAATGAAAACTGGCACTAATGACTTTAGGGCAAGGTAAACTTTGCGAATCGTCCTGCACACAGCGGCTTTGCTGAGATTCTCCGCATCGCCAACTGTGTACAGGAACGTGCCACACGCAAAGTATCTCATCGCGATACACACCATTTGTGGGACCGTCAAGGCGTGGCTCCTTTCGGTCTGGGTAGAAATTCGGGGGCCAAGCAGTCTACAGATGTAGCGTATGCCTGCCCCCGAAAATCTGTATCGCTCATATAACCAAGCATCATTGAAGGCAAAGGGGTCAGACCTGTCTCTAAACACCTTTTCACTTCTCAGTGCCCTACGCAAGATCTGCACCTCTTCGTCCTCCACGGCAAACACAAAGGGGCATGCCATCATGTAGCTCGAGAATAATGATTCCCACAGGCTTTTATATACTCTAACTTCATTGAAAACACCCTTGCAAAGTTGTCAGCCATTTTTTTTAAATCTCAAGAACTTCGGTAATATATATTATCAAACATCTAACAACAAGATGAACTATTTCAGTCATATCATTAATTTGATTATATATCTTATTGTATTTATTTCATTTGAATGCAGGGTCATTAAAATGAGTCCATATACATGTTTTGAATTAACTGTGGAAAAACTTGAAGAACAAGGCACTGGATTAAGTAAGCTTGGCTGTTAGCCTGCTCCTGACCAGGCTAACTGCACAGCTAAATTGCCATGGTAACTAAGCTAGGCTTGCTTCAATTCTCTTTTGAGGAATCGGATAAGGCTAAACTTAGCCAGGGTGAACTGGCTAAACTAATCTTCAAGATAATTCACCTTTTGAGGAACCGACTCAGCTCTAATCCTGGCTAAATTAAGCCAGGATAGGTGGTAAAGCCAGGCTTTAGCTCTAATTCACCTTTTGAGGAACAGGCCCCAGGTCTTTTATAGTGTCTGAGGAGCCAATGGCCAGGTGTCTCCCCTTCCAATCATCTCCAACTCCACCCTCCAAGTCAGCACTGCAATAGAAATGTACTGACACACACCCACACAAACTCCTATAGCAAAGGCCCAGGGGGCCGTCACACTGCCCCCTTATTATATTTGTGTATGCTACTGTTCATGTCAATATGCAGCCAATACTCTTCGTGGTGAAATTCCATTTTTAATTGTTTGTACAAAATAAAATGCCATTAATGCTTTTGTACTTAATCACGCCTCTGCCTCTATCATTAAATGTGCAACGAACCTTGTGGGGAGTTATACTGTGTAATCAGGACAGGTGTACTTCTAGATTTAGATTAGAGTCATGATTTCCTAAGGTGCAATTCCTTAGGTGGTGTAGTTGGCTATTTCATTCTTACCGCCCTGTTACACTTACATCGACAAATTTCACAACTGGCCTCTCATTAAAGCAGGGGATGTCAAAGCCCTGCAATCATTTTATATTTTTCTTCAAAAATGCTCATATCAAATCATGCACATGGAGTTAGACATGCCATTCAATCTCAGAAGCATTGTGATGAAACTTCCTTATAAGTTAAGAGAAAATGGAGAAATGTTGCATGTGATTGGCAGGAGCAAAGAGGTCGCAGAGCAGTGTTCAGAGACCTTGTGAACTTTGTTAAGAGAGAAGTAAAAATTGCCTCTGATCTAATCTTTGGTAATATTCAAGATTTACAACCTACCAGATACAGTGAAACCTCCACTGCCAGTCACCCAGGACAAAGGAAATAGGAAAGCACCTTTGCCACTAGTGTCACAGCAGTGAAAGAAGGAAATATCTACATGGACAAAAAGATAAAGTTTCCCTCTGTTGAAAGCAACCTCAAATGTTTATTTTGACACTCACTCGTTGAATACATGCCCACAGTTTAAGTCAAAGATGCATCGATAGGCAAGATAGGTTTCATAAAGGAAAATGGCATTTGTTTTGGTTGCTTAAAAGTTGGTCACACAAGCAAAGACTGTATAGGAGTCGTTTGGATTGCAGTGTGTGTCACCAGAAGCATCCCTCCGTCCTGCACATTGAGCCTAAGGTACATCCTTTAAAGAAACTGTGTGAGCCCTCCACTGAGTGTCACACCTGGACAGCCTGGGACATGTGGTCATATTGGGGCCGGTGAAGAGGACAGTTCAGTCTTCTCCATTGTAGCAGTTCAGGTGAAAAGCCAGACAAATAACAAAGTTGTGCACACACACACACATGCATTTTTAGATCCTGGGAGTTAATTCCACTACCTTTTGCACTGTCAACTTGGCAAAGAAACTCGGCCTAAGTGGCAGGCTAGCCAACATTTTATTACAAACAAAATGGGTCAAAAGAAGATTGTGAGCGCCACTGTATTGTCTGACTTGGAAGTGTCTGGCATGGACACAAATGATTTTATTGAAGTAGCTAACGTTTTAACTCAACAGACTATGCCAGTGTCGAGAGTGAATATTCCCCGGCAAGAGGATGATGAAAAATTTTCCTACTTGAGGAACACAAAACGTCATGATGTGGATGCAGATGTTGATTTGCTCATTGGAACAAATGCAGCAAAAGTGATTGAACCCGTGGAGCTGATCGACAGTCAAGGTCAAGGACCCTATGCAGTCCGAACAAGAGTCGGCTGGGTAATCAATGGACCACTTCGTAGTGGAGACAACAACGCAGTGAAGACTGGCTGCTCTGTTTTCACAACTAATAATGTCTGAAAGACATGTGCATTGACTCACTTTCCATATAACCTGTCTTACCAACCAGATGCTGTGCTGCAGAACAGTATCCCCAAGGCCGGAAGAGGAAAGTTGAGAGGAACGTGAAGTTTAAGGAGTAAAACTCCAAAAGACTTGTCCACTGTGTGCGCATCCCAAATACAACCGCAGCAAAGACCCCCCTGCTGTTTGAGGCCACAGTGTAAAAGCCATGGCCAATTATTCATTATTTTTCTCTTGCTATCCTGTCTTCTTGCTGTCTGTTTCTCTTTCAGTGTCCACAGAAAACATGGGTAATGTGACGTATACACTTTTCACAATTAGGGGCCGGAATGTTGGAGCTATTCACTGTTTGTATTATGTCACATTTATTTGTCTTTATTTATTTGATTTGTTTTGTAGAATTAGTTTGATTACAGCAGTATTATTTCAGTAAATGTTGTGTTCCCGGCTAAAGGCTTTTATTTTGAAGGTATTGGGCAATTGGGGTGCACAGGTGAATTTATTCGTCATCAGACAGGCACAGAAGTCAGATTCAGTTTGGCCCTGGGAAGGTGCGCACGTTTTTACCAGACTCAGGGTCAGATCAGAAGCAGAACAACATAATGCTGATTGTCCTGTAAAAGCTGCAATGGAATAAAACACTGCAAAACCTGTTAATTCTGCCTGGACATTGGACTCTTTTCAAACCCTGACTGAGTAAGATTCGCTACCTGGTGCCTCAGTGGCCTTTTGAATTGTTTATTGTTTGAGGACAAATCGCCACTACACTCTGAATAATCAACCTTGCACCGAATACCAATTAGATGTAATTTTTACCAAGATACTTTCAGATCTCGTATTTTCTGTATTTAAAATGCATAAAATACACATGTTATAATGTTGTTCATGTTATGTTTCTTTAATTTTATTTATTTAAAGTAACCAATTATTTTTTACCTCCTTTTTCTCCCCAATTTAGTCGTTATGCCAATCCTCCCCACACACATTTCTGTGTTGTCACTGCCGTTGTATCCTACTGACCCACCTGCCAGTGAGGAGCCCCCACCAGGACGACGCAGAGCCTTCGGCTTACTCCTCCCGCCCAACACTCCCTGCTGACAGGTAACATCGGTGCCGCCCCAGCCCATAGGAATACATGAGGTGACAGATGTCACCCTACCCACCCGGATTCCCTCCTGAGAACACGACATTGTGTTCGCACAGACGCCCGACGAAGCCAGATGCACCACGGTGGATTCTAACCCACAACCTCTGTGGTGGTGAGCAGTACAAGGTTAGGGCTAGGGTTAACCCCACACCTAACCCTAACCCTTCCAGTACGACCCGGAAACCAAGAGACAGAGCCTGCAGTGGAAGACCACAACTTCACCCAGACCCAAGAAGGCGCGCATTTCCACCCCCTGGCTGGGGTTTAGACAGCCATAACTCCAGTTCCTAGTACGCTAAATGCTTCAAATTTGGTAGGTGGTCTTACGGGAAGGGCTGTAATTGCTGAAGACCTGCGCCCTCTGCTTTCCTATTGGCTGGGGTTTCAACAGCCATAACTCCAGTTCCCAGCATGCTACAGGTCCCACAGACTTCTTATTTCATAAAAAAATACCACTTCCGGTATTTCCTTCCTACTTCCGGTTTGTCGAATTGCCTTGAAACTTGACGCACACACTCTCTGAGGGGTGTGGAGTTCAATGGTGCAATCCGGGAGTGGATCTGTTCACTTCCGTTTTTTTTACCAGGAAGTGGTCGTAAACCCCTACCTCCCGAACACAAGGTCACACAGGTGGCAGTGGACCTGGGTGCTGCAAGTGCATCGCTGCTCGGCAGCAGTGTTATAGCAGTGTTTAACACTTCAAATGGCCATACTTCGGTGACCATTGCTCTTGTCAGCGCATCCTATACAGTAGATATAGAGATTATGTAGATATAAAGCTAACTATGTTATTGTCCCAAATATCTTTCATGCCTATGTGGTGCAGTGGATGAATTGTTGGTTCATAAACACAAGGTTGTTGGTTAAAATCTGGCTTTGGGAACTAAAAACGAATCAGGCTAAGTCTTAAAATATCCTTAACATCTCCCATGCTTCTATAGTATGAGACCAACACAGTGTTTTCTAAACACAAGGTCCCTGGTGTGCTGGAGATAATGTGGTGTCCTAGAAACACCATGTCCCTGGTTCAAGTCCACCTTTTGGATCATCTTCACTTTGCATCTAAATCCTATTAGAGTCACAAGAAGTGGTCATATCTAGTCTAAGAATTTTTCAAATCCAACGATGTTTTCCAAATTTGTATCTAGTAATCTTTAACTAAAGACCATGCATAAGAACTGATTAAGTGTGAGCCACTATGATAGAGTGGCATGTAGCCACATCACAAACATCTTCCATGCCTCTGTGTTGCAAGGCATGGCATTATTTGTATAGCACATTTCAACAACAAGGCAATGCAATGTGCTTTACACAGAACTAAGAGTGGCAGCAGACCTGACCTGCAGTTTTCTGGGAGATTGTTCCAGATATAGTATGTGGTGCATACAAACTTAAGTGTTGCTTTCCCACATTAATTTTTGGTTGTAAAGACAGAAAGCAGACCTTTCCCAGATGACCTGAGAAGTCTGGATGGTTCATGATATCGTACAAGATCAGAAATGTATTTTGGCCCTAAACCATTTAAAGCTTTATAGACCAACGGTAGTATTTTGAAACCAATTCTTTGACACACAGGAAGCCAGTGTAAAGATTTAAGAACTGGAGTGATATGCTCCACTTTGGTATTTGTAAGGACTCGAGCAGCAGCGTTCTGGATCAACGGCAGTCGTCTGATGTATTTTTTTAGGGAGAACTGTAAAGACACCGTTACAGTAATAGCCAAGTCTACTGAAGTGAATGCTTTTTCTAGATCCTGCTGACACATAAGTCCTTTAACCCGTGCTATGTTTTTGAGGTGATAGTAGGCTGACTTTGCGATTGTGTTAAATGTGTTTAAATTTAGGTCCGAGTCCATGACTAGCCTAAACCAAGGTTTTTGTCTTGGCTAGAGGTTTTTAACATTACCGATTGGAGTTGGGCACTGACTTTTAATCAGTTTTTCTTGGCTCCAAAAACTATTACTTCAGTTTTGCCTTTGTTTAATTTGTTTAATTTAATTAATAATATCCAATTGTTGATTTGTTCAATGCATTTACTGTGTTATGCATTGAACTGTTTGTATTGGACCATTAGTCCTCTGGTGATACGGTTATGTAGATTTGTGTATTGTCTGCATAACTATTAGTCCGTGAGCCAGGACCCCAAAAATGGGGTCATCATTACCATCTGGGGGGAATAATTCTCATAGTGATTTTTGGGTAGGTATACACCCCTAGAGCTAGGAAAAATGTGATAGCCTTGCATCGGTGGTAGTTATCACTCCTTTTATAACCACAAGCCAAAACACAGTTTTCAAAATCCGAATGAAGCATTCTACTTCAAACTGATGGTTCTCTCTTATTATTGACCCTCTCTCTCTGAAAAATGGTTGGGATAAAGCTCAGACTATATATTGTCCAGAAAGGTTGTTAAAATTTGCATATCTAGAATATTTTTCTATTACAGGCAGTGACAACATAGTGACTATATGTGACATAAGATGTACTTTGGTTTTAATGAAAGATGGAACACAAAGGGTTCCTTTGTAAATTACCTATAGATTTAAAACCATGTTAGATTCTAAGGAAATGTATTATGAAATTCAATAAACAGAATATAGTGCAATGGGTAAGAAAAATGGCCACTAAACACACGCCTGGCAATTTTTTACTTTTAATCCGCTTGTCTTAGAATACCTCTGTTTAATACCTCTTTTTTAGGGTTTTCATATGTAGAATCCATTCCTGATGTTATTTTTTTAATATCGGGTCAATCATGTCAAAGGTCAGGTCAAGGTTAAAATTGACCTCTGGGAGAACAACAAATGGAAACAACTTGATGAACATTCATGGTTCACTATTCATGATTTTGTTTTGTGAAAAGTGTCATTAACATGTCACAAGAACTGGTATTCATAATAACATGAATGTAAAATGATATAATCTAATGTCAAATATGTATCTTTTGCAACTACATCTGTATTCTCCAACCCACATCCTGTTCTACCTCATCCTTACAAGTATCCTCCTTATTAACATCACTCCTCATCTGTAGCTTGAACATATCATCAGTAACCATCTTCACCAGAGCAGTTACAGTACATCAGTTATGTACTTCTCACTCTCTGTGCCCTAAATTGATATTGCACCATGTCACATAGCTCTGACGGTGGGGTCACCCTTAGCAATGACAGGAACAAGAATATCCTAGATCTCCTATCCAAATTTTGTGACATCAAACGACTTGTCAGGTGGGGCTTGGTGGTCTGCCACTTTCCACAACATCACTTGTAAATAAATGAGCCCACATGTGGTGCAACAGGTTGGTCGGTGTTGGAGGAAGGGCCATTGACTTGTGGCACCCACCTCACCCAGCACATCAGGGTAGCCTGGGAAGTTCCCTGCCAGCAAAGTGTAGTGTGCTCTGATCTTGCCTTTGTCATACATATAAGACTGTCCCATCCCAATGCTCCATCTATACTTTACACTGTAGGTCCACCTGATACACCCCAATACACAGCATACAACAGGACAAGAACATCAGTGTAATCACTGAGCATGTGTATCACACCCTTTCCAGAGATGGCTGCATCAGGGATATAGGAACTCATGGTGATGTCTGCCTCATCATGACTAAATGCAGTATCTATCGTCAGCACTGAAGGTGTACAACATGCTCAACGGCTTCTGCTTAATGTTCTTACTCTTCATGATGACATCTCATGTGGGTAAAGGACATTACTATTCACAACAGCATGGGGGCAAATTAGCCAAGGATGGGATTGAAGAGATGATCTTTCTGTGTGTGAGGAATCCTACACCCCAATATTTTATGACCAAGACACACCAGTGCTTCAACTCTCCCTCTGTTTCTGCACATTTTGGGGAAGGCTTCAGTCCACTCCACTCACATGCATCATGACAGCATCTTTCCTGATCGTTATGGCAGTCTGCTCCCCAGACTGGTCAGCAGAGACAGTGATCCAGAATCCATCATGGTGCCGACAGACAAGGTCTAGCTTAGCCTCTATGCTATGGCATGGAGCACATGCATCTTCAGCAGGCACTGGGTTAGATATCAAGCACACTGCACATGGCCAGCATGGAAGAAGTGCTTCAGTCATGTGCTTCATGAGAGAAAAGGTGAAGTTAATGTCAATGTGTCTCCCTGCGCATTCAAACTGGTGGATGTGAAGTGTAGGAAGAAGTTGTCTACCCACTGTCAGCCAGTAGGATGGAGATGTGCAGTGTCCAGGTAGGCTACTGCTGTATCTGTTCAAATGTCTTTGGCCAAGTTGATAGAAACCACTTCAGAGTGCTGCTGATACACTCAGGACTGACCACTGAACTTGCCTGTCATGTTCTGCAACCACATGCATTTCCACTTCCAGTGCTGAACCTTGCATCAGTTTTGCAATGCAGCTGAAGAATGACTGTATAACATGCATCCCACCGGGATGCACAATTACATTATAGAGCTTATATACCTGCAAGGTGTCAACAAACGGCTCCAGGTCAATTGTGAGGTGAATAGGGCCTGCTGTACATGTCAACCAGTGACCATATCTGCTGCCTGCTTGGACACCTGGGGCCTGTTCCTCGAAAGGTGAATTAAATAAGCCTGGATTTAAGTCAAATCCAGGCTTGACAAAGTCGGGTCCGTATAGCCTGGTTTATTCGGTTCCTGGAACGCCAAGCCAGGCTGAAAAGGAGCGACTTTGTCGAGCTAGGCCTTGTCAAGCCAGGCTGTGTCGAGCCAGGATAATGAAGCCAGGCTTCACTTATTTCTATAAAAGACCATGAAAGTCGATAGCAGAATCCTTGAACTTGACCAATCATGGAGCCCAAAACCAGAGCGGCGTTCTTCTCTGTGGCTGAACAGCAGCACTGCAGCAGCTCATGGAATCTTACAAGGAAGTAAAATTTATAATAAGCAAGAAAGGAAACACGGCCGCAATAAATATAGATCCAGGGAGAAAGCGTGGCAAAGTATTGCCGACAAATTAAATGCACAAGTTGTCCAAAAATATGCAATTAATTTATATACAAATCCATAAATATATAATTCAGTTAGTTTTAAACATAAGGAGTTTAAGTGAATGTTGGAATTATAATTATAAACACTTAGAATAATTTTCTAATTTCAAATTTCTAAAATCGAAGATCTACAAGGGAAAAGCTTGCCTTTTGGCGGCCGGGGGTCCACAGTCCACGGGGGTCAACGGGGGTCCGGGAGTACACGGGGGGCCGGGCCCCCCGTGTACTCCCGGACCCCTGTTGACCCCCAACAGAGGTCTGGGGTATACGGGGGTATACGGGGGTCCACGGGGGCGGGGGTCCACGGGGGTCCGGAGGTCCATGGGGGTCCGGGGGTCCGGAGGTCCATGGGGGTCCGGGGGTCCACGGGGGTCCGGAGGTCCACGGGGGTCCGGAGGTCCACGGGGGTCCATGGGGGTCCGGGGGTCCACGGGGGTCCGGAGGTCCATGGGGGTCCGGGGGTCCGGAGGTACACAGGGGGCCGGGGGTACACGGGGGTCCGGGGGTCCACGGGGGCGGGGGTCCACGGGGGTCCGGAGGTCCATGGGGGTCCGGGGGTCCACGGGGGTCCGGAGGTACACAGGGGGCCGGGGGTACACGGGGGTCCACGGGGGCGGGGGTCCATGGGGGGCCGGGGACCCCCGGCCGCCATAAGACAAAAACATTTCGGGCTTGTAGATCTTTGATTTTCGCATAAGAATTGAATAAGTGTAGAAAAACTCATTGGTTTATGATTGGAGTCATTGGACTAACAGCTATTTCACAAAACTTGAAGAACAAGGCACTGGATTAATAAAGCTTGGCTGTTAGCCTGCTCCTGACCAGGCTAACTTCACAGCTAAATTGCCATGGTAACTAAGCTAGGCTTGCTTCAATTCTCTTTTGAGGAATCGGATAAGGCTAAACTTAGCCAGGGTGAACTGGCTAAACTAATCTTCAAGATAATTCACCTTTTGAGGAACCGACTCAGCTCTAATCCTGGCTAAATTAAGCCAGGATAGGTGGTAAAGCCAGGCTTTAGCTCTAATTCACCTTTTGAGGAACAGGCCCCTGGTTGGACGATAAGGTGCGAGAGAGACCTTGACCTGACCTTTAGCACATAGGCCAAAGACTGACCAGCAAGTCAAAATATAACATTAGAAATAGATTCTACACCTATGAATGCCCCCCCCCCCCAGGTCCCCATATGAATCACGTTCACGAAGTTCACAGATTCCCTCACACAACTGCAATATTTTGTTGTTTTTAACATAATTTAGTACAATGGAACATCACCATGGGATGGACACCATCTTTGATTTGGCAATAAAAAATTAACTGATGGTAATTTCACTGATTCAGCCATATTTCTTGAACCCTAAGACCTAGTTTTAGACACCAAAACCACCTTTCTAGGTTGAACAGTATCATAAAGCCATTTAAGCTCCTGGCAGTCATATTGGACGCCATCTTGAAAATGATGGCTTTACGAGAAATATAATTTCCTAGATTTTTTTGTATGTTCTTAAGCATGCCTAGACGTACCAGAACCAATTGAAAAACCTTTTGTATATGTTTTTGGGGGGGGTTAATAGTATGTTTTCATATATTGACCCATGTAATTTTCGCCTAGTGTTATAACATAAAATGCATGATAGCACCCATAAAGCTACCATTGGTGCAAGGCTATCACATATTTTCTAACTCTAGACATGCATACCTTGACAAAAATCACTATGAGCTTTATTCCCCTAAGATGGTAATGACCAACCCCCCTGGCTCACGGACTATATGGTAGCTTAGTTTCTTAGTAGTCCTTTTCCATAACCTGAGCAAGTGTGATGTAGATATTGAACAGTAGGGACCCTAGAATGGATCCTTGTGGAACTCCGCACTTAATTATTGTCCGCATAGATGTGTATTTAGCGATAGATACAACATAGTCTCTGTTTTCTCTAAATATGATGCAAACCAGTTTAGTACTGTGCCAGAAAGTCCCACCCAGTTTTTTAATCTGTCTAGTAATATATTGTGGTCGAACGTGTCAAATGCAGCACTGAGATCTAGTAGTACTAGACTAAAAATCTTCCACTGTCTGTATTTAAGTGGATGTCATTGAAAACTTTGACAAGAGCAGTCTCAGTGCTGTGGTGTGGTCGAAAACCTGACTGGAAGATATCAAGGCCATTGTTTAGTGTTCATTTGATGTTTGATTGGCGGCGCGATGCTTGACGTGGTCATAATAGAGAAAGAGTGGGAGAGAGAGAGCAGACGGGGAGAAAAGGATTGAGATTAGTATAGAGAGAAATAGAAAAACTGGGTTCAACGAGAGAGAAAGGAAAATAAACGTTTTTTTGTTTGTTTGTGAGACATTTCATCTCAACAAAAGGCTCCTAGTATTGACTGATAACATCAGCACAGCAGAGGAAATACTTGAGGAATCACTCAAAAGTTTCCACGCTGGACAGTGACGGGTCTTAAATTCCATTTTGATGTTTGATTGACACTTTGACCAGGTCAGAATAATAGCGAAAGGGTGGGAGAAAGCAGACAGGAAGAGAGGGACTGAGATGGATGGAAAGAAATAGAAATGGAGAGAAATAGAAAAATTAGGCTCATAGTCAGAAAAAGGAAAATAAAAGCCAAATAGAGAAGAAATATAATACTGCCTACAGCCTATTGCCCAAAATACAACCTCTAGTAAAGGGCCTATCGCCTTTATTGATGCTATTCAGACACAATAAAGTGAGTCTTTAGAAGAAAACATCCTCTCTCAGCTTCTTTTTGTCTTCTTTTTTTCATGAATTCTGGTGATGTTGGTTGGTTTGAGAACTGGTGAAGGTAGATTTCCAAATACAGGATGAATTACAGGTATAACTAGTAGGATTTGTCGGCCGCGTTTTGTAAACAACATTGAAAGTTGGTAGCTTCTTCCTTAACCTACAGTAAGTAGGCTATTGCCCAAAGGTTGATGCCCAGAAAATGTCCCCAACTAAGTAACATGAGATGCAGCGACAAGGGTCTAGTATTGGAAAGTAACGTAGGCAACATCTACTCAAGTGCTATACAATTCTGAGGTACTTTTACTTTAGTTGAGAATTAAAAATGTTCAATTCTTTACACTTTTACTCCACTACATCTCATGGGCAAATATTGTACTGTTTTAATCCACTTGAAAACTTTACGTTACTTAGGCAATCTTGAGCTTATAGATCGTCTATTTTGGGAAAAGCTTTGACAAATAAAAAAATATATACATGAGTAGGCTTTTACTTTGGTACTGTAAGTATAATTTTGATGCGACTACTTTTGCACTTTTACTCTATTATGTTTGCATGAGTCTATACAAATCCTACTCTTTATTCCTTTAACCACTTAAACTATGGTTGACCGGAGTCCCTAAGGGGCTCTACACTAGAGTATTTACTGTTTTCTGTTATTGTGGGGAAAGCTTTTGCAGAAAATAGTCGGCTATTTTCTGCAAAAGCTCTCCCCACGTTAAGATGGCCGCCTGACAGAAAGGTTTGGTGCATTAAAGTTTGCACTTGTTGCACAGTGGAACCAAAAATATATAATGTAATTCATTATTTATGCAATTATCGTATAATAAATACTTTCATAACATACGTTTTTCAGGTAGAAAATTAAAAAATGTCCATAATAATCTTTTCTTTAATCATTTATGTTGCTACTTGAACAGAGTTCCAATATTCCTCATCAACAACATTCCCATTCTGCTACATTCCCCTCTTTGGACCACCTTCCATCCAATCCATTTGTGCTGCATGAGTGACTGGCGTCGTCTTTAAATTGAGTAATTAAGTAAGGGTCAAATCAGTGGTGGACAGTAACAAAGTAAATTTTGTACTATACTTCAGTAGATTGTTTGAGTGTCTGTACTTTACTTGAATATTTGTATTTTGGGATATACTTATGACTGTCACTCCTCTACATTTCAAAGACAAATATTGCTCTACACTTGACACTAGTAAGAAGGGAAAAAAGTACATTTTGAATGGACCATTTGAGCCCTATTTCAAATATAGTGAGAATAGCAGATCGACAATATCACAACGTGTCACATCGCAAGGCGTTATGCGCTTGTAAATCTGCTGTCTGCACTATTATTGATTTTTAAATATATATTTATATATAAAAAATGTTTACATAGCAATGCATTGATATAAAAAAAGAAACTGTCCATTTGTGAGAGCAAGTACTTCAACTTTCACTTGTAGATGAGCAATATTTGACCAGGAGCATCTATACTTTGACACAAGTACACTGGAGTTGATTACTTTGTCCACCACTGATAAAAAGGTAATGGAACAAGACCCAGGGCTCAGGATGTCGATATGACAATAGCCAGTAGAGGGCGCCAAGCTATGGAAGCTGGCCATTGTTGAACAAAGTCAATCAGACTGCAATGTGGACTATAATACTGCATTGATCTGATGTAAGAGTGTGTGTGTGTATTTCTGCTGTTCTGTTGCAGTGTCTTCAGAGTCCATCAGAGGGTCCAAACTCAGTCACACCGTGCCAAAAGCTTTCATTCATCAATTACAGTAATGACAACATTAAATATACAAGAATTCAATATGCAATCCCTATGTACAATAAAGTTAGAAATCTCTTAAGACAAATATGTAACACAGTTAAAGTCCATTTCTCATTTATATATATATGTATATATATATATCGTTTCTGTTGGGTGGGAACCTCATATGTTCAAAACTGTTACTTTTCAGGATTAAATTTCAAAAGCATCAAAAGTAGCAGATCTGCAAGCTCAAAACGCGCCGCAAAGCGGCGCGTTTTGAGCTTGCAGATCTGCTACTTTTGAAAAAAAGTTACAATATGGAGATAAGAGATTTCTGCCCGACAACAGCGATATGTATAGCCTACTGTAGGCCTAATAGTTTCATCTCCATCCCTCATATATACCCTGTCGATGCTGTCGGGCGGAAACCTCGTATCTCCAATAATTTCAATATTTTTTTATTATTTTTAATTGATAACAACGGAACGGCTTCGGACATACAAGGTTTCCACCTGGACGGCGACGCTATATGTATTATTAATATATAAACGATAACATTCATGTACAGTGAGCTTATTTCAGAAGTAACTCTATTGTTAAGTCAGAATTGTAATACTTCCTATCGGTAATAATGATAATAATAGTAATAATCATAATCGTTGGACATTGCAGTTATAGAATTATGAACTAGGAGTGGATGGTGTAAGAAATTGAGAGAAGTCAGGGATGTATACATAATATTATTCCCCCCCCCCCCCCCCCCCCCCCACGTATATATATCCTCAGTAATAAAGTAATGGTTGTACAGTCTCTTCATGTATAAAACTATGTGTGTATCATATCATACTCAGTCGTTATAATGAGACGGTGCTTTCAGTGCGTCGGACATTTTTCCGTGTGCATACGAAACCCCCCCCCCCCACCCCCCCTGCTCCATTCCCTGATGCAGCACTGCAGTATCTTCTCATAGTACTGCATCCCCCCCTCTGCCTCTCTCTCTCTCTCTCTCTCTCCCCCTCCCTCTCTCTCTCTCTCTCCACTGGTGCCTCCTCCCATGTTGCTCCAACTGCTGTAGCCTCCAAAGTCTCTCATTGTTTCTCTCTCTGAAGAAATGTTACTATCATTAGCACTGCCTTTCCCCCCCCCCTCTCCACAGGTTTTCTCATGTCCTTACCCCCCCTCCTCCCCCATTCTTTCTCAATCTCTCCGTCAACATCTCGTTATCCCTTTCTGAAGACCCAACCCCCCCCCCCCCTCCTTCGTTCGGCCTCTTCTGTCCGTTACGTTACGAGTGCGTACCCCCCCCCCCAGATGTGTGACACTCACGTTATTATTTACCCTGCTTGCTCGCTTTACCAACTTCAACTGGACCTGAGTTGGCTCTCTACTACCGTCCCCCGTCACCCCCGTCTACACCAAATCTCCTCGCCCCCCAAAAAATTGCCGGTCTACCAGCGTTGGGAGCTTGCAGATCTGCTATTTCCTGTGGGCTATAACCTCAGTTCAAGTGGCTTGAATGTGTATGTGACTGTCACATTAATGTCTGTTGGGGAGGAAAGTCAGTGTGTAACCCCCGTGCCTCCACCAGCACCACCCCCCACCCCCGCCCCCCACCCCCACCCTAAGAATGTAACCCCCCCCCCCCCCCCCCCAGCCCACAGCACGCTCTCCCCTCTCTAACAGGGGGAGGCGCTCATGTGCATGTGGGCGTGGTAGTGCGGCGGGGGGACGGGGGACGGCGGCAGTCCCAGGGGGCTGAGGAGGGGCTGGCCCCCCGGGGGGCCGACGGAGGCGGTGGAGTGCTGGCGGGGCAGGGTGTGCGTGGTGGGGTAGGCGGACGCCGAGTGGGAGGGGGGCATCTGGTGGTAGCTGGCCCCGGAGGATGACCCGGACAGGGGGCCGCCGCCGCCGCCGCCGGACTGGGGGCCGGGCTCCCTCCCTCCTCCTCCCTGCTGCTGCAGGGGGTTGCCCTTCATCGGGGGGTTGTTGCCGCCGCCGCCGCCGCCGCCCCCCGACGGCGGGGTCTGGTTGAGCTGGATGGAGATGTCGCTGGAGGCCTCGGAGGCGCTGCGCCCCCTCTTGGGCGGAGGCCACGAGGACTCGGGGTGGAGGAACTGGCCGCTGTAGTCGCTGCTCTCCGACAGGCGGGGGCGGTAGAGGGCCGGGTGGGGGCGGTACATCTCCTCCTCGGCGTAGCGCTTCATGAAGAGGTAGACGGACATCACACCTGCACCCTGACACACGCACACAACACACACACGCACACACACACACACACACACACGCACACACACACACACACACCTTTATTACCTACTTTTATACTCTGTGTACAATCTCTAAAGACAGATTCTGCTAGCAGCAGAATCTGTCAGCACCACTAACGTAAACATGTAGTGTTGTTGTTAGTAGTAATACACACAGAAGCACCCAGGAGGAAGTGGACTAATAAAGGGGAGGAGCCTAAAACGATTTCCTGTTTTAAACCCAAAAAAAAGGAGGTGGTATCCCGAGAGGCAAAAACCGAATGGGTTCCCAGACTGCTCTGTGTGGCTTCTTTCTTTTATGTTTTAATGTATCGCTCTACATATCACCACTGTCAGGCAGACAGTTTTTCTTTTCTTTTTTTTTATGAATCAGTGCCCTATTTTACTTACTCTGACAGTGTCCCGCAAAAGTAGCAAAACTAGGGAGAGTTAAGAGGAAATGTTGAGGATGTTTCACCTATAATGACATGCACAATATAGGGATGCTACGTTGAAAGTGGTTAAGTCTGTCTGTGGGTTTTATGAATATTTAACCAATGGAATGTATTAACCACAACATTGGTATCCCCCTGTATTTGTCAAAATACTTCCAAAACGTTAATGAAGTCCACGATCATAACACCAGAGGCAGCTCCACGAATCATGTTCAACCAAGATTTGGCTCAACAAAGGGAATGAACTCGTTCTCATGCTATTCAACAAAAATGTGGAATGCCCTACCAAAAGGAGTAAAGGAGTGTAAAACCCTACTCACTTTCAAAACTGCCCTAAAGATACACCTTCAGGAGGCTGCAATTCGAAAATGGCCCCTGTCTAAGTCTTAACCTACCCCCCCAACCCCCCCCCTTTTCTTTTTCTTCTCTTGTACATATTTTTCACTCTTCATACCAGTAACCTGTAAGCTGATTGTATGACGTTCTGTATAGTAGTGTGTATATCTGTCTGTCTCTTATATGTCATCATGATTTGTGTGCATGAGGAACTCATTTTAAACAAGCGTAGTGCTTTATGAGCCTTCCAGTTTAGTAGACCTTGTATTGTGAATTTGTACTGTTGTTCTCATGTCTTACTAAATAAAGTACATCAATCAATCAATCAACCCATTAAGACCGGGAACGCATCTGTGTCATTTTTTTATTTCTTTGGGCTATTCAAAAATAGCAGATATACAAGCTCAAAGCGCGGCACCGAGTACCGCCCTACGAGCTTGTAGATCTGCTGTTTTAGAAAAAACGTGAAAATATGTGCACGTCTTTGAATATATATTTTTAAAGCGAAGATTTTTAACTCAAATCTTTGCTTCTGGGGGGTCCCTGGAACAACATTTTTTAGATGGGGGTCCGCAGCCAAATACATATCATTTTGGGGGTCCTTGACATGAAAGAATTTTGAGAACTACTGATATTATAAGTTTCATAAGTTTTTTCCCAAAAAAAATTAGGATTTAGAAGACATTTGTAGAATCCCCCAGAAGCAAAGATTTTAGTTACAAATGACAACGATTTTCAAAAATGTGCCGTGCTATGAGCTTGTATGGATCTGCTATTTTTGAATAGCCAAAGACATCTTAAAATGACATGGAATGCGTTCCTGGTCTTAATGGGTTAACAAGAGTTGTGAGTGAATAAATATTGTCTACATTGGATCCAGTGGAATACGGGTTATTTCTTTCCATTCCTTGAAACCGTTTTGGACATACAAGGTGACGATAATTTAGCCCGACACCGACAGTGAGGATATTTTAATGTGTTGTTGTACTCTGTGTGTAGAGAGAGAGTGCAGAGAGAGATGAAATTGAGGACAGGCAGAGAGGGATTAAGCTGAACTCAGTCAAAATGCTTAGTAGGGAAATCTTTTTTTTTGTTTAAGCTAGAAAATCTAACTATGAGGTGAGGAAGGAGAGGACAATGACATTAAGTCATTATAAGTCAAGGATTTGTGAGGCTGAAAGGTAAGGGGAGGTGTGTGTGTGTGTGTGTGTGTGTGTGTGTGTGTGTGTGTGTGTGTGTGTGTGTGTGTGTGTGTGTGTGTGTGTGTGTGTGTGTGTGTGTGTGTGTGTGTGTGTGTGTGTGTGTGTGTGTGCGTGCGTGCGTGCGTGCGTGCGTGCGTGCGTGCGTGCGTGCGTGCGTGCGTGCGTGCGTGCGTGCGTGCGTGCGTGCGTGCGTGCGTGCGTGCGTGCGTGCGTGCGTGCGTGCGTGCGTGCGTGCGTGCGTGCGTGCGTGCGTGCGTGCGTGCGTGCGTGTGTGTTAGAATGCTGCAGTTACGGTACTCTCAGTTTCACTATAGACCAAACACACAAGGAAAAAAATAGACACCCAAAGAGAGAGAGAGGGGGGGGTGGAGGGGCGGAGCTTAAAGTGTGTGTCCACTGCAGCACATTACAGCTGTTGTGCTGACAATGGAGAAAATGGTGAGAAGATGAGCAGAGGAGAATATCATAGAAGACTGCACCACACACATACAGTATACACACACACACACACACACACACACACACACACACACACACACACACACACACACACACACACACACACACACACACACACACACACACACACACACACACACTGCAGTGTGGCGTATCCATTGACACTTCAGAGAATGCTAATCTGGTCAGCTGGTTGTGCGCTCTGCGTGCAGCCAGCTACACACCTGCACGCACACATGCACACACAGCTTTCCTAAACGAACCTCTTTGAGCAGGAAGGAGGAAGCAGCGAAAGCGAAGGACCAGCCGTAGTGATAATGGAAGAACTGCTCTGGTTCCCTGGGTCTGTTCATCACCTCATCATTTATACTGGAGATGTACAACACCAAGCCCACCACCAGACTGAGACCTGAGAGAGAGAGAGAGAGAGAGAAAGAGAGAGAGAGAGGGGGGGGGGGGACACATGTTACAATGGCTTTTAAATGTGTTCTTTTTGGCAAGCACCATCGTACAATGGAGTATAACAAACTAGGCTATATGATATTTCTTTATCACCCAAAAAGTCTATAACAATACTATTGACAATTCTATTGACATACAAATAACACAGTCTGTCAGTTATGTAACATAGGAGGATTACATTTTGTGTTTTGACTTAGGCAATTGTAAACTTGACTTATTTGTGGAGTTACTGACTTACTCCAGACTCAGGCAATGGTTGTTTGACTAGTAAGGCCAAAATAAATTGACCCAAGTCACATTGTCTTTGACTTAGGCAACATAAAATGGCCTACAGTTGGTCACTCTCTTGACATAGGCCATCATACTACTGGGGTGGGAACAGCATGATCTTTTCAACAAGGATATAGGCAATTTTACCAGAGGCCAGTGTCCTGAAGCGCTGATTTGGGCAAAAATAACAGGCCATTATTTTAAGAAGGTGACAATAACTAGGCTTTAGTAGCCTCTCCAGACATGTTTCCACCTGTACAAACCCCACTCAACACTTGCAAATCTATCCAATCTCCCCTCATCATCCCATTAAAAATGTTGCATCTACTGTACACACAATTCAGAAACCATGCCTCATTTGACTGCAATCAAACTGAGTTCATGAAAAAAAGTCTAGGATAAAATGAAGAAAATGTGCACTCGAATATTAAACTGTGATATTAAACAAAAGTAGAAACAACCCTGCATCTCAATTATTCCATGAACCTACATGAGCGAGATTAAGTCGGTAAATGTTTCTAAATGTCGGTTTGGATATATTTTGGGTTAATTGCCTGGCCCTAGCATAGTGAATGTCTTATTTAATGCATACATCGCACTAAGTCCTTGTTCACACGTACAGCACATGTTCTTATAAATACTGTATATAGTGAAGTGTCCTGCAGGCAGCACACGAGTTGAGTGCAATCATCTCCCCATGGAAAACAAAGCACATCAGGCTTTCAAAGACCGAGGCTGCCGCTGCACCCTCTCCGGAGAAAAGACACTTTCATTCACAGTGCGCGGAAGTACTCTGATTTCTTTACTTAAAAAGTAGCAATATGACAATATTGAAATACTCTGTTACAAGTAAACGGCCTGTATATAAAGAAATACTTGAGTAAAAGTGCAACAGTGTTGACATCAAAAAAGTACTAATATTTTTCCAAATTTGTCCAACTCTTTGGAGAATAATATGTTATCTTATATGATATGCAAGCTTGTATATTGTATATATTTCCGAATAGCTGAAGTGTAAATGGTGCTTTATACGTGGTTAATGTATTGTATTTCTAAATCTGCAAAGTAACTACAAACTATAAAGTTCTCCGAAAATCGTAGTACTACAGTATGTAGCAACATTTGCCCCTGGCGTTGCAGTGGAGTGGAAGTATAACTATAAAGCACAGAAAAATGGAAACACTCAAGTAAAGTAAAAGTATCCCAAACTTGAGTAAATGTACTTAACTTTCGTCCACAAGGCTAGAACCTTCCTCAGTTAGCATGCACGTGTCCTCCCTGCGTGTGTTACACATGCATGACACACGCCATATGGCCCACCATGACCGATGAGTCCGTGTTCACGGACAACTACATCTTGCATGTCTTTGCTGTCGGGCAGAAACCATCTCTATACTCTAACTTTTTGTGCTTTTTTTCCCCCTGTAAATTAACGCCCTACTTGATCATACTACAGCGTCACACAAATTGAATTTGAATTTGAATCCTGAAAAGTGACAGTTTTGGACATAATGAGGTTTCCACTTGACAGAGACGATCTTTATTGTCCCATTACAAGAAAGTTGGGTGAAATTCTTAATTGCAATCATTGTCGTCTCAGTTAAAAGACAGATAGAGAATTAGAGCATAAAAAGAGAAGAGAGGAGAGGAGGAGACACACAAAGTGCATAATGGATAACTAATTTGCATAATAAATTGGGAGAATGCATCCTATTTCATATTTCAACATTTGATTACCCCCCCCCCCCGCCCCCATTACTTCATCATACAAGAGTGTCGCACAAAAATAGAGAAAATATTTTCACTGTTTTAAACCGTTTAATTTTTGTTTTGTTTTAACCCATTAAGACCTGGAACGCATCTGTGTCATTTTTTTATTTGAGCTAAAAAGTATTATTTTACACTTTGGTTATTCAAAAATAGCAGATATACAAGCTCATAGCGCGGCACCGAGTGCCGCGCTATGAGCTTGTAGATCTGCTATTTTTTTTTAATCATGAAAATGTGCAAATCTTTGATTATATATATTCTTTTAAAGCAAAACATTTTAACTCAAATCTTTGCTTCTGGGGGGTCCCTGGCTGGAACAACATATTTTGAGATGGGGGTCGGCGGCCAAATACATATAATTTTGGCGGGTCCTTGACATGAAAACGTGTGAGCACCACTGATATAGAAACATACATTTTTCAGAATACTGTTGGGATTTAGAAGACATTTGTAGAATCGGCTTCAGGTCTATAGGGTTAAAAAAGGAACGGTTTTGGACTTAGGAGGTTTCCACCCGACAGCAACACGATATGGGGGGGGGATGTGGACGCGGGGGGGTTTCATCCAAAGCCAGATGGCACATGTTCGTCTTTGTTGGAATGTAAAATTAAAACAGCCCCGGAGCTGTTAAGTGGCCACGGCCTCCCTTTTATAGCCACCATGTCACGCTTCATGGGAAAGTCTAAAGTGTGTCACTGTCACTCACAGTGAAAAAGAACATCGCTGTCTAAATAAGTAAAAGCCAGAATACAGAAACGCATGCAGGCACCAGCAAAAGCACCAAGGTCGGACAAAACAAAACGGGTGCAACACATGCAGTGGTGGAAAAAGTACTCAAATGTTTTACTTAAGTAAAAGTATCGATACTGCAATTTAGAAGTACTCTGTTACAAGTAAAAGCCCGGAATTCAAAATTTACTTGAGTAAAAGTACAAAAGTATTGGTATGAAAATGTAGCCTACTTAAAGTACCAAAAGTAAAAGTACGAAAATATTTGAAAATAGCAGATCTACAAGCTCACAACGCGTCGCGCTGCGACGCGTTGTGAGCTTGTAGATCGTCTATTTTCAAATAGCCTAGGTATAAAATAGGGCTAAAGTGGTTAATGTATGTTTCATAATATCATAATTTACATCTGAAAAGTAACTAGTAACTAAAGTTTTCAAATAATTGTAGTGGAGTAAAAATACAATATTTACCTCTGAGATGTAGTGGAGTAGAGGTAAAAGTATTGGAAATTGGAAATACTCAAGTAAAGTACAAATACCTCAAAATTGTACTTAAGTAAAGTACTTAAGTAAATGTACTTAGTTACTTTCCACCACTGAACACATGCAGACTTCACGATGCCAGCTCTGCTCGTGTTTTATGTCAGTGGTTCTCAAACTTTTTCATGTCAAGGAGGACCCCCAAAATTATATGTATTTGGCTGCGGACCCCCATCTCAAAAATATTTTGTGCCAGGGATTTAAAAAAAAATAGTAGATCTACAAGCTCATAGCGCGGCACTCGGTGCCGCGCTATGAGCTTGTATATCTGCTATTTTTCAATAGCCAGAGTATAAAATATGGTTAAAGTGGTTAAAATGATTGTGACGTTATATTAACACATTTTGCTGGGGACCCCCTGGTACCCCCCTAAGGACCCCTGGGGGTCCCCGGACCCCACTTTGAGAAGCAATGTTTTATATTATACTTCTAAAATGAATCAATCAATCAATTTGTTTGGGAAATGTAAACCCAAAACGCAATATTCTTTTACATGGTAATAACTAGCTGGAATTGAGTGGTGGTTTGAGAGAGCGGTGGTCCTCATTGTGGGGGTCCAGGGACCCATCAGGGGTCCTAAGGGAGTTCCAGGGGGTCCCAGGCAAAATGCATTAATATAGCATCAAAATCAGTATAATCATGTTTACACTAAATACATTTGTTGTGCACTTGTAGATTTTCTAAATATGTTGAAAATAAATCGAATACAATATGTTCAGATGGGGGTTCTGCGGCCAAATACATATTCATTTGGGGGTCCCTGACATCAACACGTTTGAGAACCACTGTTTTAGAGCTTATCTACTTGTATTCAATATCCCAGTGTTTGTTATGTAAGCAACAGAGCATGATGCAGCCGTTCATTTCATCCTTAGCTTTCTTATTGATGCTCTCTGTGCATTATTTGCATTAATAATGAATGCATTAATATTAATAGTTAATAGCATTAATAGTTATTTACATTAATGCAGTGGTTCCCAAACTTTTTAGCTTGAGACCCAAAAGATTAGATTAGACGTTTGCCCAGGACCCAAACTAGTGAATATAGCTGATCTACAAGCTTGCAGATCGGCTATTTTCACTACTTCTCAAACATTTGTTTTAGAACTTTATGGAATTTCTTAGATTGTTGGTATCTATTTATGAAATTATTTAGAAAAACTCGTTTCTAATTCATGAAAATCTTTTGAAATAATTCAAAACAAAATGTAGGAAATGAAGGGAAAAAAAGGGGATATCTACTCACGACCCATAAAAATGGACCCGAGACCCACAAATGGGTCCCAACCCACTGTTTGGTAAACAGTACATTAATGTACTGCAGTACTGCACATGTCATTGATGCAGAATGTGTGTATACCCTAACGTTTTGTGGACATTACACTCCTAGGTTAACTGATGTGAAACTGCATATATTCAACTAGGGAGGAACCAGCAGACTGGGATAAAATATTCATCAAGGGGAGAAAAGCAAGAACGTTTGAAAACAACATGATTGAACTGGCCCTGAGTTGATATCTTGCAACAAAATGGCACCACAGCAGTGAGAATATCATTATTTCTGTTCATGAGAATATGGCAGGCTGGCAGCACTGCAGTAGTATACCATTTTAACAACAGATCGTTCCCGTAAAATTATGAATAAAGGGAATATTATACTGTTAAATGTTGGCACTTGTTCTATGTATACAGAATCAGTTCGGATTGTGCAGACTGACTGACTGACTTCCAGGTTTTTGGAAATTAGTTGGTAACACCACAATTCTATGCTATTATTGTGCTATAATGTTCCAAATTCTCAGCCATGTGCATGTGCTGAATGTTGAGTGACTATAGTTGCAGCTATAGTTGAGTCTCCCTGCGTCTGTGTGATTGAGTGTGAAATCCGTGAGGGTTTCGTATGACCTGAATTACACTCATCTTCTGCACTCTCATGTCTCCCTATACAGCCAGGGGCCTGTTCCTCAAAAGGTGAATTAAAAAAGCCTGGCCTTAAGTCAAATCCAGGCTTGACAAAGTCGGGTCCGTATAGCCTGGTTTATTCGGTTCCTGGAACGCCAAGCCAGGCTGAAAAGGAGCGACTTTGTCGAGCTAGACCTTGTCAAGCCAGGCTGTGTCGAGCCAGGATAATGAAGCCAGGCTTCACGTATTTCTATAAAAGACCATGAAAGTCGATAGCAGAATCCTTGAACTTGACCAATCACGGAGTCCAAAACCAGAGAGGCGTTCTTCTCTGTGGCTGAACAGCAGCACTGCAGCAGCTCATGAAATCATACAAGGAAGTAAAATGTATTTAAGCAAGAAAGGAAACGCGACCGCAATAAATAGATCCAGGGAGAAAGCGTGGCAAAGTATTGCAAGCACAGAGAGATTTGGGTTGTGTTGTTACCTTGCCATCATGATGTAACTCCAAAGGTGGACAAGAAATAAAAAATAATTTCTCCATTGACTAGAAATTGATAATTTAAAATATGCTCCTTATTGACTTACAAAGAGGCTCCTTTAAACCTGTAACTAATAATTTACATATATATTTCAATATATTTATATATATGTATATATATATATATATATATATATATATGTATATATGTATATGTATGTGTTAGACATTTTTTATAATATTTTAAGAAATTGGTAATATATTATCAAACATCTAACAACAATATGAACTATAGTGTTAACAGAGTGATGACATATCACATGAGTCATTGTGAAACAATTATGATTCATGGTCACACACTATTTCAGTAATATAATTACATTGATTATATCTTATTGTATTGATTTCATTTTATTTGAATGCAGGGTCATTCAAATGAGTCCATATACAAACACATGTGTTGAATTAACTGTGGAAAAACTTGAAGAACAAAGACACTGGATTAAGTAAGCTTGGCTGTTAGCCTGCTCCTGACCAGGCTAACTTCACAGCTAAATTGCCATGGTAACTAAGCTAGGCTTGCTTCAATTTTCTTTTGTGGAATCGGATAAGGCTAAACTTAGCCAGGGTGAACTGGCTAAACTAATCTTCAAGATAATTCACCTTTTGAGGAACCGACTCAGCTCTAATCCTGGCTAAATTAAGCCAGGATAGGTGATAAAGCCAGGCTTTAGCTCTAATTCACCTTTTGAGGAACAGGCCCCAGGGGAAATAGACGGGTACATTTTGCGAGACCTGGGTCGGACTTTTTTCCGTTGTGACTTCAGTTTTTCGGTCAGTTCTGTGGCTTCTTCCCATAAAATGTAAGTTGTTTATTAGCGTTTTTGTGAAACACCCCTACAGTCTATGGCAGTGGTAACCAATCTTTTCAAGCCCATGAGCACTTTTTATTCCAATGCGTGAGCCGAGATCTACCACTACAGATGATTTGCCAAAAAACACTTACTAAGACATTGTCATATTTACGTTTGCAATACAGCCACACAAAGGTTAGTCTAAATAAGAATAAACATGGATATCTGTGTAATCAATGCCAACACATTAGGAAAACATTTATTAAAAATGCCAAAATGTTAGCAAAATTTGAAATAAAGTTGTTTTGAGATATATTATAACTCTATGCTCCACAGAGAACTCTGCAAACGTATAAAAGACTTTCATTTACGACCTATGTCCACACACACTGTGTTTTATGAGCGGGAGGGCGCTTTGGATATCATCTTCATACTACTACTGTAGCACGCAGATTGGACACGTGCAATATGTTCGAATCCAGGTTGTGTTATTAGCACAGCGCGCAACGGAGCAGAGTGTCGGGTCCGTGGACCCCAGTGAAGCATTCGCTGGGGGTCCGGCTTGCCTCGCGGCTGCGGACAAAAAGTTCTCTCTGTGAATCACAAAGTGTGGAGCTGCCACGTGTGTGTGTGAGTGTGTGTGTGTGTGTGTGTGTGTGTGTGTGTGTGTGTGTGTGTGTGTGTGTGTGTGTGTGTTGTAACTGTCGCAGACAGGCAGACTCATAGGAACACATGCCTTGCCCAAACTGCAAATATTTTGAGTGAGCGCATCCCCGGGCATGGACAATTATATATCTCTGCTGTCGGGCAGAAACCAGCTAACTTGTTTTTCAGGAAATGACAAAAACAAAACAAAAAGTGGAGTTAGGAGGTTTTGTTCATCATTGATAAGAACAGCTGAATGGACCTCCAAGCTCACAATGAGGTTGGAGGTCAAAAGGGGGTGGAGCCTGGAGTCAGCAAAAAACAGCTAACTCCACCCCCTTTTGGTGGAGTTAGCTGGTTTAGCAGAAAGTTTGAGGATCCAATGGAGCTTTTTAATACTTTTCATTGGTTCAATATGTTTTAATCAACACACGGACGTAAAGGGTGTTCAATAGCACTGATTTATGGGGAAAAAATGAAAAAGCGGAAAAATGGAGTTAGCTCGTTTCTGTCCGACAGCAACGACATATAATTTAATAATGCTTTATATCAATAGCGAGTGATACACCTAGTATAACCATAATACCTGATGATTATGTTTTAGGGGGGGGGGGGGGGGGATCACTGAAAATCACGGCACCCCGTCTTTAACACTTTTCATTGGTTAAATAGTTTTTATAAAAGCCACAGACAGAAATAGCCTAACCATTTTCATTTTCACCTTAAATATTTTTCAAAAAATAGCTGATAAATCTACACGCTTGTGAGCTTGTAGATCGTCTATTTTCACATCCATGAAGCGTAGGACATTCATTTACAAAGAAAAAACTAAAAAACATTTTAAATATGGAGATATGAGGTTTCCACCCGAAAGCGATGATAGCTTTAGCACAGACTATAAACTATACCCCTTTCCCTTCACATTACACCACCACTATTGGTGGTGTAATTGGACTGTTACGGGTCCATTTGGTTCCATTGGTACACTCTTATGGGGGTCCTTGAAATTAAAAACTTTGAGAACCACTGTGCCACACTAAATGGAGCAGAGTCTTAATTAATTGGTAAGACCTCTTTCCAATATGGCGGCTGTGCCTAAAGCCTATTGGTTGAAAACGGTGCCCATCATTCTCTCACATGTGGGAATGCGTGAAGATGAAAATTACTGCCACTTGCTGGACAAAAGGGTAAACTACAGCAATGCAGTTCCCTGACTCCCTGAAAAAATAAATGTATTCTGTTTATGCAGTGTACAACCGGTCATATTTCTCAATCACTTACACTATACCTAGTGCATTTGTTCTTAATGTTCTTAATTAATTCATCAATTAATTCATGTATTTGATTTAAGGTTTCAGGTAGATTACAGTTTCTCTCTCTCACACACACACACACACACACACACACACACACACACACACACACACACACACACACACACACACACACACACACACACACACACACACACACACACACACACACACACACACACACACACACACACACACACACACACACACACACATATATCATGGTCAGTATCATGTCAGTATCATGTCAGTATCATGTCAGTATCATGTCAGTATCATGGTCAGTATCATGGTCAGTATTATGGTCAGTATCATGTCAGTATCATGTCAGTATCATGGTCAGTATCATGTCAGTATCATGTCAGTATCATGTCAGTATCATGGTCAGTATCATGGTCAGTATCATGTCAGTATCATGGTCAGTATCATGGTCAGTATCATGTCAGTATCATGTCAGTATCATGGTCAGTATCATGTCAGTATCATGTCAGTATCATGGTCAGTATCATGTCAGTATCATGTCAGTATCATGGTCAGTATCATGTCAGTATCATGTCAGTATCATGTCAGTATCATGTCAGCATCATGGTCAGTATCATGGTCAGTAACTGTCAGTATCATGTCAGTATCATGTCAGTATCATGGTCAGTATCATGTCAGTATCATGTCAGTATCATGGTCAGTATCATGGTCAGTATCATGGTCAGTATCATGGTCAGTATCATGTCAGTATCATGGCCAGCATCATGGTCAGTATCATGGTCAGTATCATGGTCAGTATCATGTCAGTATCATGTCAGTATCATGGTCAGTATCATGTCAGTATCATGGTCAGTATCATGTCAGTATCATGGTCAGTATCATGTCAGTATCATGGTCAGTATCATGGTCAGTATCATGTCAGTATCATGTCAGTGTCATGGTCAGTATCATGTCAGTATCATGTCAGTATCATGTCAGTATCATGTCAGTATCATGGTCAGTATCATGTGAGTATTATGTCAGTATCATGGTCAGTATCATGTCAGTATCATGGTCAGTATCATGTCAGTATCATGGTCAGTATCATGTCAGTATCATGTCAGTGTCATGTCAGTGTCATGGTCAGTATCATGGTCAGTATCATGTCAGTATCATGGTCAGTATCATGGTCAGTATCATGTCAGCATCATGGTCAGTATCATGGTCAGTATCATGGTCAGTATCATGGTCAGTATCAGTATCATGTCAGTATCATGGCCAGCATCATGGTCAGTATCATGGTCAGTATCATGGTCAGTATCATGTCAATATCATGGTCAGTATCATGTCAGTATCATGTCAGTATCATGTCAGTATCATGTCAGTATCATGTCAGTATCATGTCAGTATCATGGTCAGTATCATGGTCAGTATCATGTCAGTATCATGTCAGTATCATGGTCAGTATCATGGACAATTATTTGGGGGGCCCACTTGCAGTATCCTCGTGGCCCACCAGGGGGCTACGGCCCGCAGGGCCACCTGTGGCCCACTGTCCCATAAGCCGAGGTAATGGATCAAAGGGTGACATGAAGGCTGCTCGCTGCCTTACCAGAGAGGATGAAGAAGATTCCGGAGACGAAGGCCAGGATGGTGCGCTGGGGCTTGATGTGGCCGATGTTACTGATGACGAAGGCCGTGAACACGAAGAGCAGAGAGACCATGGGGAAGGGCGTGGCCGTGCGCACCATCTCTATACGACACACACACACACACACACACACACACACACACACACACACACACACACACACACACACACACACACACACACACACACACACACACACACACACACACACACACACGCACAGATAACAGAGTTACAGCTGAAACCTTTTTTGCATACTACAGGTACAAGAGAAGTTTGCTTTCCTCTTGTTTCTCAGAGCTGAAATCCAGAACGTATTTGAATGAATAAATGTTTTATTTGAGCCCCTCTCTATGGTAGAGTATGTTAATATAATATAATCACATCTGCAGTGGTTGGAGGTGGTCTCCCTACAGGGATTGCCTCTTGCCTGAGCAGCAGATATTTGGTCTCCCACGCGGGGAAACCAGGTTTCAAATCCAACACACTCTCACTCCCCAAAATGCATATCGTGACTACTTTGGAAAAATATAACCAAATGTGAAACGTTTGACTGGAAGTGGGTACCCTTCCAGGCAAACAGTGTCATCCTGGGCACTTCCGCGCTCCAGGAATGCGGAAGTGCAGTTCTCAAACCCAAGACGTAAAAGGGTGAAACAGTTAAAACGTTGGAGGCCGCCGTGCCCAGCGCTACGAAGTCCGCCTCAGCACCATTCGAGTTGTTTTTTTACAACCAAGGTTTATGTTTTAGATTGTAATTAAAGTAAATAAAAGATGAGTGTTAACATTTTTTAATTTACTGCTTCCTATAGTTTTAGCAATTTTCGCGATATTTTTTACAGTGGGCGGGGGCATTCTGTTCATTGGCTAAATATGCCTTTTTTTAACACAATAATCCGGCGTTTTCTTTATTATTATTTACAATAGATCTTCTAGCCCCCAATAACTCACATCTGGCCATCAAAGACCACAGGACCTTTTTTATTGTGTAAAAAAAGGCATATTTAGCCACCGGACAGAATTGCTAAAACTATAGAAAGCAGTAAATGAAAAAAAAATAATACTCATCTTTTATTTACTTTAATTACAAGCTAAAATATAAACCTTGGTTGTAAAAAAAAAAAAGTTGTCCTTTAATGTCCCGATAGGGACAGAATCATAACTCATATCCCCCCCTAGTCAACATGTGCCTTTTTTGCCCCCGCCCCCCTTCCAGGGAGAATGCATTGTCAGATCATGTGTGGTAGGACAACTTTAGGAATTGTAGGCCACTTTCAGTGGTGGTGTAAAGTACATTTACTCAAGTACTGTACTTAAGTACAATTTTGAGGTACTTTTACTTTACTGGAGTATTTCCAATTGTCTATACTTTTACTTCTACTCCACTACATCTCAGAGGCAAATATTGTACTTATACTCCACTACAATTATTTGAAAACTTTAGTTACTAGTTACTTTGCAGATATAAATTATGATATTATTAAACATACATTAACCACTTTAGCCCTATTTTATACATGGGCTATTTGAAAATAGCAGATCTACAAGCTCACAACGCGTCGCAATGCGACGCGTTGTGAGCTTGTAGATCTGCTATTTTCAAACATGTAGGTACTTTTACTTTTGGTACATTTTGATGCCAACACTCTTGTACTTTTACTCCAGTAAGTTTTGAATTCCGGACTTTTACTTGTAACAGAGTACTTCTACATTGCAGTATTGATACTTTTACTTAAGTAAAACATTTGAGTACTTTTTCCACCACTGCCGTTGAGGAGTCAAAGGGGCTGATTGTCCTTTGGCCTGATTGTCCTTGGGGCTGACTGACGCGCACCTCTATGTGTCGCCTGCAGGTTTGACTTTTTATTTTAGCCGCATTTTTTTAGCCCCTTTTGCAACGAGAGCACATTGTTCAAGGATGCGTCATCAGCACATATCAGCGTCAACAACGTCACAGATGTGACACTTTCAGGAAACTAGAAAAAAGCGCCCTTCGGGCGTTTGGCCCCTTCCCTTCCCACATGAAAGAGTGTAATCTTTATCTTGTATATTAGATGTAGTCAGCAATGTTGTTTTATTATTTTTTTTTAAAGCAGAAGTCATCAGACGCTGTGTTATGAGTATGTGTAATTGAATTATTAAAACATTTATTTATTACGTTATTACAAGTTATTACAAACATTTGTTTGAATGCATGACTTATAAACAATGTTGTCAGTCAGTCCTCATCTCCCACAATAAAAACGTATAACTACATAGTCCGACCGACGTCAACATCGTGTGTGAATGGTCTGGCGCTCGATGCGCTCATGATAGTGTTTCATTGGCGCATTCTGTCAGAAACGTACGTTTAAAGAAAGGTGCTCTGTCTGCATTGTCTGTCATTGCAGTTTCACACCGGCATTATGGTCAGAAAATAAACAACAGTCTACTGTAGCGTGTCGAAACCACACACAGTGACATTCCAAAGTTTCAGAGAGCCTGCCTTTGGCACTTCTGTGGAACATCAGTGGATAGTCCAAGCCTTGTCACGGACAAAGGGGGGGATTTGCCAAGTGTGAAATGGTGCCAGGTTTGAATTGGCCTCTTTTCACACCAGGCAAATAAGGCACGACAATGGAGGGAAATAAATACTTTACAGGGAAAGATCAGGAAAAGTGAAGAGAAAATGTGGTCAACAGGTCAGATGTAATGTCTGTATAGTATACACGAAAAATAAAATATAGGGCTTAAGGGGTACGTATGGTTTGTAATAATACTCTACAATCTACAAAGTAGAGTTTAACTAAAGTTTTTAAATTATTGCAGGGGAGTCAAAATCACAATATTTGCCTCAGAGGTGTTAGCGGAGTAGAAATATAAAGTATTGTAGATAATGTATGCTCAAGCAAAGTGAAAGCACCTCAAAATTGTACTTAATTACAGTACTTGAGTAAATGTATACTTGGTTACTTTCCAACACTGCCGTCCAAAAACCTGCTACTACAGAAACACAGACTGATGCATGAGGGAAGGACAGGCCTATGTGGAGCCACGCTGTATCAAATAGCACTTCGCTGTTGTCGGGCAGAAACCTCTTATCTCCATCTTTTTTTTTTGTTGGTAAATTAACCCATTACGACCTGAGGACGATTCTACATGTCTCCTAAATCCCAACAGTATTCTGAAAAACGTATGTTTCTATATCAGTGGTTCTCTGACTTTTTCATGTCAAGGACCCCCAAAATTATATGCATTTTGCCGCCGACCCCCATCTCAAAATATTTTGTTCCAGGGACCCCCCAGAAGCAAAGAATAGATTTAAAAATGTTCACTTTAAACAATATATATTCAAAGATTTGCACACATTTTCACAATTTTTCAAAAATAGCAGATCTACAAGCTTGTAGCGCGGCACTCGGTGCCGCGCTATGAGCTTGTAGATCTGTTATTTTTGAATAGCCAAAGTGTAAAATAATGTTTTTCCTCAAATAAAAAAATGACACAGGTGCGTTCCGGGTCTTAATGAGTTAATGCCCTACTTGATCATACTACAGCGTCACACAAAAGCATCAAAAGTAGCTTCGAGCTACTTTTGTTTTGATGCTTTCGAATTTGAATCCTGAAAAGTAACAGTTTTGGACATATATGAGGTTTCCACCCCGACAGAGACGACTTGTTGTTACATCTTGTTTTTGACTGGAGGCTGGTTGTAATTAATGGGAAAGGGAGGCTGTAGTCTCAAATGGATTGTTTTACTGGAGAGAACACAGTATACCCCCTCTTATTGACAGACGCAGGACGAAAGGTTAATGGGACACTGAGGAAGAATTGTGGCAGAATTATATAACATTGTAATTATTGCTGTTTATATCTAACCTTCTCTTATAGTACCGTACGTTGTTTAGCTTTCTGCCTTATTATATGATATGACATGATATTTTGCAGCTTGCAGGAGCCAAAATGTCTCCGCTCCGCTAGACCTGACAGACATTGTTTTGGTACAGCAGCCCCAGGCCAGGTGTTACCAATGATACTAATGAAGGCTCTGTTCCATTCTGGCCAAACAGAGTCAGGGTGTTGATATAGACCATATTCACACGGCGGCCATGTTTCTATGAAGTCAATGAAAGTAGCCACCCCGGGTGGCGGCACTTTCAATGTTAAATTCCAATATGGCCGCCGTGTGAATATGGTCTATTGTGCATGTTAGCTCACTGGAAACACGGTGCTACACCGGTGGGTCTCAAAGTGTGGTCCAGGTACCCTCATGGTTCCTTGAGGGGGTTCCAAATGGCCCCTAACGGGTGTGTAACTCCGAGAGTGTACACGGGTCCATTCGGTTCCATTTGTACATTATCAGAGTTTTGGGGGTCCTTGAAATTAAATAGAGGACCACTCTGCTACGCTAAATGGAACAGAGCCTTAAAGGGATACTGTAGTTCACCCAAAAAAATACTTTTTTAGTAGTAGTAGTAGTAGTAGTAGTAATAGTAGTAGTAGTAGTAGTAGTAATATTAGTAGTAGTAGTAGTAGTAGTAGTAGTAGTAGTAGTAATAGTAGTAATAGTAGTAGTAGTAGTAGTAGTAGTAGTAGTAATAGTAGTAGTAGTAGTAGTAGTAGTAGTAGTAGTAGTAGTAGTAGTAGTAGTAATAGTAGTAGTAGTAGTAGTAGTAGTAGTAGTAGTAGTAGTAGTAGTAGTAGTAATAGTAGTAATAGTAGTAATAGTAGTAGTAGTAGTAGTAGTAGTAGTAGTAATAGTAGTAGTAGTAATAGTAGTAGTAGTAGTAGTAGTAGTAGTAGTAGTAATAATAGTAGTAGTAGTAGTAGTAGTAGTAGTAGTAGTAGTAATAGTAGTAGTAGTAGTAGTAGTAGTAGTAGTAGTAGTAGTAGTAGTAGTAGTAGTAGTAATAGTAGTAGTAGTAGTAGTAATAGTAGTAATAGTAGTAGTAGTAGTAGTAGTAGTAGTAGTAGTAATAGTAGTAGTAGTAGTAGTAGTAGTAGTACTAGCGATATACTCACTGAGAATGTTTGCAGTATTTTCCGTGGTGATCTCAATCTCCGGTTCGGTGAAATACTCTGATGCTACACATCTTCCATTCTCTGCCCCTGGGGACAGAGACACACACAGACAGCACATTCAAATGAAACCCTTAACTTCCATTATATGTCCCTGGGGACAGGCACACAGACCATTTACTGCCCTCTAAAGGTTAAAAACTATAGAAGGGTCAAACATGCCTCGGTGACCTTACTTCACTGCGATGTAAGCAACATACAATAGCTGCAGCTATTAAGACTTACTGAGCATGTGCATGACTGAGTGAGTGTTCAATTTACTATGCTATATTGTATACAAAATTATATCTATATCTATATCTATATCTATATCTATATATACATTCTTGAAATCATTTTCATATTTTCAGCACGCAACCAAGTGTAAAATCAGCCATTACGACGCCATCAAGGCACCGCCAAAATAAATTATAGTCGACTAAATCAACTGTAGATTTAGTCGACTAAAATCTTATGATATTTAGTCGACTAAAACTAGACAAAAACTACACTGGAGTGTGTGTGTGTGTGTGTGTGTGTGTGTGTGTGTGTGTGTGTGTGTGTGTGTGTGTGTGTGTGTGTGTGTGTGTGTGTGTGTGTGTGTGTGTGTGTGTGTGTGTGTGTTTTTCCCCGTACCGGCCACAAAGCAGACCCTCCAGAGGCCCGAGTGCAGGGCCATCTTCACCTCCATGGTCTGGTTCTGCTGCAGGATGATGCCCTCCACCATGATGAGCCAGTAGTCCGTGGACACGGCCACGCCCACCAGCAGCAGCCCGCACGCCCCGAACACCGTGGACAGGATGGTCAACGCACGGCTGCTGCACGAACTCATCTGGAGGGAGAGAGAGAGAGAGAGAGAGAGAGAGAGAGAGAGAGAGAGAGAGAGAGAGAGAGAGAGAGAGAGAGAGAGAGAGAGAGAGAGAGAGAGAGAGAGAGAGAGAGAGAGAGAGAGACGAAATTCTCAACGTTTTTCATTTTCAAAGACCAGCCGAGCGAGCAGTGTTGGACAAAGTGGACAAAAGCAGTGGTGGAAAAAGTACTCAAATCTAAAGTAAAAGTATCAATACTGCAATGTAGAAATTATGGGTGGGACGATATATCGCGATACTTTCTCCCGCGATAAATAATCGATATCCTCCCGGAAAATATCGATATAAAAAAAATATATATATTTAAAGTTTGTGATACGTTGTTTTTCCTACTCTGTATTTGTGTAATGATGATTTTGAACTGTTTGGTGCTATTTTATGTGTTTATGAATTGAATACAAGGACTATCGTGATATATCGTTGGTGAATTTTCATGCAATATATCGTGATATCGCAATATATCGATATTTTCAGATATCGTGATATATCGTTGGTGAAATTTCATGCAATATATCGTGATATCGCAATATATCGGCATTTTCAGATATCGTGATATATATTGTTATCGTGGGCCTAATATCGTGATACATATCGTATCGTGAGGTACCCATATCGTCCCACCCCTAGTAGAAATACTCTGCTGCAAGTAAAAGTCCGGAATTCAAAATTTACTTGAGTAAAAGTACAAAAGTGTTGGTATCAAAATGTACTTAAGTACCAAAAGTAAAAGTACTACAATGTTTGAAAATAGCAGATCTACAAGCTATAGCCTCCCTAGGTATAAAATAGAGCTAAAGTGGTTAATGTATGTTTTATAATGTAATATATCTATAACTGCAAAGTAACTAGTAACTAAAGTTGTGTGGAGTAGAAAGTATTGAAAAGTGTTAGTTAGGGCCGAAATTCTCAACTCTTTTCATTTTCAAAGACCAGCCGAGCGATTAGTGTTGGACAAAGTGGACAAAAGTAGAAATTGTGAAGTAGGTTTTCAGGAATTTTCAGAAATAGTGAAAGTAGCAGATCTATAAGCTCTCAACCCGTCACGTTGAGAGCTTGTAGGTCTGCCATTTTGAAACAATTCCAACAGTACCTCAAGCTTAACCCATTAAGACCAGGAACGCATCCGTGTCATTTTCAGATTTCTTTGGCTATTCGAATCGGATAATATCCCTTCTATCCTAATCCTAACAGCTTTTTGAAAAAACTTTGCTAAAATGTTGCTATATCAGTGGTTCTCAAACTTCAACGAACCCGAAAATGATTATGTATTTAGCCGCGGACCCCCATCTCAAAATGTTGTGTTCCAGGGACCCCCAGAAGCAAAGATTTGAGTTTAAAATGTTTGCTTTAAAAAATACATATTCAAAGATTTTCACAAATTATCACGATTTTTCTAAAATAGCAGATCTACAAGTTCATAGGGCGGCACTCGGTGCCCCGCTATGAACTTGTATATCTGCTATTTTTGAATAGCCAAAGTATAAATTATGGATAAAGTGGTTGCACAGATGCGTTCCCGGTCTGAATAATGCTTTAACTGCTACTCATGTCCACACACTCTGTGAAGAGGCACACGTATGAAACACAGTCCCTTGTGAAGTTCTGGATGAGTTCATACTTCCCCCAGAGCTTAAAGTAAAAGCAAAGTTGTTTTTTTTCTTATTCTTTTTCGCAAATGTGCACAGAGTCTCTCTATAAGAACGTTTTCCCCACACTGGCATATCTGTAGAATAAGCTTACAGGGCTAGCTTGGAGCCTGACAATGACATGAGACTCTGTCCCTGTCCACCACTAAAGACAATAATACAGACTGTGTGACTCAAGAAAGAATCAAGATCGCTGGTTCACAATCAGTTCAAAGCTGCTGTCTTAGAAGGATCATATAGATATTGTATAGAAATACTACTTCTTCTGACGATATTATGCATTGGGTTTGCCAGTATGTTACAGACGAGATAATAGAGGCTTTAAAAAAAAAAAAACACTTCTGCAGATTGAATACCTTGGAATTCTTTCGTTTAAATACTACTTTCTTCTTTTACATGCATTGATCCATCCATCCGGTATTTTTAAGCTGAGGCAGCATTCTTTTTTCTGTCTCTCTGAAGTTTAACCTATTCATTTGTTGTAGTCTGTGTACATTTTCCACCATTTAAGGATAATTCCTTTTAACAGGACGTTGATGAAAGTCCTTGCGGGCTTGTTTCCAATGAGGGCCTGTGAGCAATTAGGGGTTAAGAGTCTTGCTCAAGGACAAATTTCATTTCATCGACACATATGCTGGCGTGGCCTGGAATCGTACCTGGGGCAACCAGGGCCTCTGGCTCCCTAGGCGGGCTCACTAACCACTCAGCTATGGCCGCCCCTTAGTTTAGTTGTCTTGCTGAGCTATACATACTGTATAATGTGATCTATGTAAGCAAGCTTATGAAGTCAAATGCTTTTTATGTGCAAATTTGTAACAGCCGTGCCACAGTTGTCTGAAACCGTGTTCTCCATGGCCATGGTATAAATGTGCAATAACCTGTACGCAGCAGTGGTAGAAGAAGTACTCAGATTTTTCACTTAAAGAGGTGGTGCCATGGTTTTGCACTTTTTCTGTTTTTCATGTGTCTATGAGGTTGATAGAACTTCATTAAGCCCCTTGGTGGTGTTTTTATGGTGTTTTATGTCTTCTCTGACTATTTTGAGTTTCTTCCTGGAGGCTGAAACCTTGAGGGTCAAACATGCCAATAGAAAAACAGCGCTTTAGTGACAGAGTAAAAATATACCCTCCCCCTCATTATCATAACACAACAGGTGTGGGCATGAGGAGGAGGAGGGACTAGGACAGGTGGGTGGTGTTAAGGTGGTGGAGGAGGTGCTAAGGTGAGAACCAGGTATACTTAATGAACTGGAGGCGTGTCCACATAAAAACATAATTTTAACCTTTTCTGTACACTTTTTTGGAAAAAAATCTTCCTCCTAGTATAACCATAATACCTGATGATTACGTTTTAGGGGGGGGGGGGGGGGATCACTGAAAATCACGGCACCCCGTCTTTAAGTAAAAGTAGCATGGTGATTTCTGGTGATAAGCTTAGACTTTTTACAGGGACTTCCACATTTTGGTGGCATAGCAGTAGAACACATGTAACCCCTTGTTTGAGCCGAACCTGGGTTGAACGAGGTTAGTGGAGCTCCCTCTGGTGTTGTGCTTGTGTGCGTCTTTAACATTATTGAAGTAGTTTGACAGGTACATGGGTGTCTCTGCAGTATTGCGTATCTTGAAGACCAGGCCTATTGCAAGTTGCTGTATACTCTGTCCTCTACCCTGCGCCATCCTAGCATAATGAAAAGGGGTTAGGTGAGGTGTGAGGCCAAGCAGTAGCCTGACCAGTTTGTTTTGCCGGCATATAGCCATAGAGTTCACCATGACACTATCACTCAGACATAACCGTGAATAGCATACATGGGCAACTGGCCACCTTCACTTAATGCGGCCCACAGGTTAATATGGGAATACTGACATATTATTGATTTCAGCTGTTACGATTCCAAACATGCAAACATGACCCGCTTTAATTACTTCAGTCTATATTAGTAGCTTAATGACTAGTATTAAAACTCTATTGTCTTTTTTATGTCTAATGTATTTGTGTTTAAGTTCAAGTTCAAGTTAACATAAGTGTAACTAAATGTATTTTAAATTAATGTTACTTTTCAGGATTCCAATTCAAAAATAGAAAAAAATAATTCAGGATTCCAATTAAAAAAATATCAAAAATAGCAGATCTACAATAGTAGATCTGCTATTTTTGCTACTTTTGTGTGACATAGAATGGCGAATTAATTTACGAAAAAAGTTACAATACGGAGATAAGAGGTGTCTGCCCGAGTATATGCAATGTGGCCCTCTGGAGTGAGTGTGGAAATATAGTGGCCCTCTCCATCATCAATGTTGCCCACCCCTGGTATATAGAGTTCGCTATGACTCGGCCATAAACATAAAGAGTTCCCACTGCAGCTACACCCAAGTACTGTGTGGCGTGTGTCATGCGGACCGTGACAGCATGACATCAGACCCCAAATAAACCGCGTCGTCATGGCATCAGACTCCGCACAAATCATAGAGAAATAAACGCGATCAGTAATAACTGTGACAGGCCTAGCCCCGCCCCCCTGGGCTTCACCTGCTTCAAAAGGTGCACAGACGAGGGAAAGAGGGAAAGAGGCCACCTTGACCCTGATGAAGGCCGCACGCAGGAAAGGCCTTGGTCTAACAATAAAGTTGTTCTATATATACTGTGTTATATATACTGTACTCTGTACAGTACACGTTATTGCTGGAGTTTTGACCACTCAGCAGAGCATCTCCAGTGATCTATATCAAGACAGGTAACTTTGTTCCCATTTCCCTGTCCATCTTTTTTTTTAATTTTAGGTTTTTATTATTATTTATTTCAACCCAATTTTTCCACCCAGTGCCACTTGTCTAAGTAATCCTGGGCGCTACACTCCCTCTGCCAGCCTAGGGAGAGCCCAGTGTGGGGGTCCTTGATATGAAATAATTTGAGAATCAATTGGCACAGAGCATCATAGCGCTGCAATATACAATTTACAATTCAGGCATTTAGTAGATGCCTCTAAATCCTGAGCGATATACAGTATAGAAGCAAGGTAGTCACCCATTAAAAGGCTTTGTTCAGACAACAGGCTTATCTGCTTCGTTTCTCAGATTATGATCTTTAGTACAGACTGTCCACACTGTTATTTGCAAGTGTATAACGCTGTGTCAAGCCAACATCTTATCCACTAGCCTATAAAGGGGAATTCCCCCTTGGCAGGGGGAGATACTAGGCTTCTGGTCATCCGTAGTGTTGCCAGACTCTGTGACAGAAACAAGCAACCAGGTCTAGGAGAACAAGCTCAAAAGAAGCGACTATGGGCCACATGAGCACTTTAAACATACATCAGCTATTTGAAAATAGCAGATCTACAAGCTCACAATGCGTCGCGATGCGACGCATTGTGAGCTTGTAGATCTGCTATTTTCAACAATAAGCAGACCTTGCAACAACACACATACAAGTGATCAGATCGAATGTATGTATCTGCATTGGTTGCTGTGGTAACGATAACCACATAGCTTAGTATAGTAGTATAGTAATGCTCAACTTATACTCTGTCATATACAGTGGTGGAAAAAGTACTAATATTTTTGACTTGGGTGAAAGTATCAATACTGCAATGTAGAAATACTAAGTCCGGAATTACATTTACTTGAGTAAAAGTACAAAAGTATTGGTATCAAAATACTTTTGGTACCTAAAGTACCAAAAGTAAAAAGTAATCATTATGCAGAATGTCCCATTTCACAACTTTTCAAATACATGTATAAATATCTTTTGAAAATAGCAGATCTACAAGCTCACAATGCATCGTGATGCGACAGATCTGCTATTTTTGAATAGTATGAATGGATAAAGTGGCTGAAATAATTGTGATGCTATTAACTACTTTAGCTGGGGACCCCCTGGAACACCCCCCAAGCAGGGGCGGCTGGTATCAATGGGCTAGTGGGGCTAAGCCCCCCCTATGTTATTGAATAAAAATGAGAAATTATTATTATATATATATATTTTTTTTT
>NC_137605.1:15172367-15182758 GCF_963280865.1 Gymnoscopelus braueri
TATAAGCCCGCTTGTTTCTATGATGAAAGAGCAAGTTAAAATGTTACCAACTTTCCGTGGTTTTGTCGGCTCCGAGGACGCTATTGTTAAATGAGTTTCGGTTTGTTTCCAGTGGGGAACGAGCCGCACACATGTCAATCCCGCCCACTACATTTGATTGGGGTAAAGCGCGGCCTGCTTCCTGATCTGATGGCACGCCCACTTGTAGCCAATGTGCACGGGTTGTCAACACGGCTACCGACAGATTCAAGCACAGCGATGGATCTGTTCTTGAGAGATTACCTCAAGCTGAACCCAGACAAGACTGAGCTTCTCTTCTTCCCAGCTAAGTCCTGCCCCACGCAGGATCTAACTATTTCCATAGACAACGAGTTTCTAACTTTGTTCTGTTGAGGCATGCATGGTCTTTTTCCCCAATATCCTTTTTGCCACTGATTTATTTTGTAAGTTATCGATATTCTTTTGCTTCTATGTGACCCGCAACTGGTGACTGACGCAGCCTTTTTTGAAAAAAAGCACCATGTCGGTATTCACGGCCCCATAGATAAGCAACAGGTGGTGCTTTAGGCTGGAACGATGAAAGTAAGTTCTATAAATCCTGTGTGTGTGTGTGTGTGTGGGAACACACTGAGATCGGCTCTGCTTCCCTGGCTGTCCATTGTGTGCCGTGTTCCTCTATATGCATTCATCCAATAGCTTTCAGGCTGCTTTTGGGGGAAAAGCTCAAAAATCTCAAAAGTCAATAGAGCGAGCGGGATGAATGGAGTAGCAGCTCTTGTTGAGGGAGTAAAACACGAGCAGGATGTGGATAAAACAGAACCCGGGCTGGCGGTGGGGCAAGACCCGCTCGGGAAGTATACAGTATAGTATAAGAGAACGATGACGAGAGGAAAAAGTCCCAGTGAGACAGAGAAAAGCAGTTGAAAAAGAGCAAAGTCAGCAGCTGCTATAAAAGGAGACGGATGGAAGCAAGGGCCAGAGTAAAGGCCCATTTATATTCCCTTTACATACAGAAATAAGCCTGTCCATGATGTAACCGTCACTGTGCTGACATACTTCCATGTGTCCTTTATGTCAGTTGGTTCTCAAACTTTTTTTCGTGTCAAGGACCCCTAAATTGATATGTATTCGGCCCGTGGACCCCCATCTGAAAATATTTTGTGCCAGTGACCCCCAGAAGAAAAGATTTCTGTTTAAAAAAAAGTTTTCCAAACATTTTCGATATCTTTCAAATATTTTCGAAAATAGCAGATATGTAAGCTCGCAGCGCGGCACGAAGTGATGCGCTGTGAGCTTGTAGATCTGCTGTTTTTGAATAGCCAACGTATAAAATGGATAAAGTGGTTTAAAAGGATTGAGATGCTACAGTATGTTAACTACTTTAGCTGGGGACCCCCTAGAACCCCCCCCCAGGACCCCTGGGGGTCCCCTGACCCCACTTTGAGAACCAATGCTTTATGTCGGCATGGATGATAACAAATACATCCACTATAGACTGCAGTTAAGAGTCAAAAGTGTTCCGGCAACAAACATGGCGACGGTCGAGGAGGTCGTCGTAATAATAATGTACCAGTTTAGAAATAACTTTTCTATGATAACTGTTTGTCCCTGAGGCCAGGGGGCGAAACAACATCATATATATATATATATCGTTGCTGTCGAGCAGAAACTTTTTGTGTATTTTTTTTTTTCGTAAATGAATGCCCTACTTGATCATACTACAGCGTCACACAAAAGTATCAAAAGTAGCAGATCCAGCTTGTAGATCTGCTACTTTTGAATTTGAATCCCGAAAAGTAACAGTTTTGGAACATGAGGTTTCCAGAGACGATATGTTTAAGTTGTAACCAGCAAATTTTGGATGTAGTTTTAGTCATAGTCTTTTGAATAAAATTCCATTTAGTTTTAGTCATATTTTAGTCATCTGAAATGTTTTAGTTTTTGTCTAGTTTTAGTCGACTAAATATCATAAGATTTTAATCGAGTAAATCTACAGTTGATTTAGTCGACTAAAATGTATTCTGGCGGTGCCTTGATGGCGTTGTAATGGCTGATTTCTCGATTTTACACTTGGTTGCATGCTGAAAATAGCCAATCTACAAGCTCACAACGCGTCGCGCTGCGACGCGTTGTGAGCTTGTAGATCTATTATTTTCAAAGCGCAACACCAGAGCGCAACCAAACAAAATGACTTGTCTTTTAGTTCTACTGGATCTCTTCTCCACTAGTCCCCTCCCTGACATAATACTCCAGTTTTTATTTGTTGACGAAATTGTCAATATATTTAGTCATAGTTTTAGTCATCATTGTGTGAAGTCAACCTCAATTACACACTCTCCCAGTCCAACTTCTCACTGTCAGGTTAAAAAGAAGAGTCTGGTGGTGGTGCCATGCGCATGGAAAGCAGGCATGATGTTGTCTACTCTCTCTCCAGGCCAACAGTGGAGGTTGGCAGTGACTAGCACTGCGGTACAACATGGGTAATTGGCAGTGACTACATTTAGGAGGAAATGGTGAAACAATGGTGAAATGGTGAAAAACAAGAAAAGAAATGAAGAAAACAAAAGGGCAGCAAAAATGGAAGATGTAAGCAGAGAGAGCCACAATAAGATGCAGAAACTGGACGCATACACATTGTACAGATCAGGGGAAGAAAAGACGAAATAATACATGAGAAAAGTGCCATGCAGTATTTGACATTACAGCATTGATTTTGAATGAGCTCGCTGAGGCCCAGAATCATGGAAATTCACCGAGAGCACAATGATAATAAAATCCGTGCAATGCAAGGAGCAACTTTTGAATTAAATAGCTATTACAAAGTTTGGAAGGTTTTTCCGATTACAGCCTTGACAGTCCTAGACCGGGAGAGATTTAGGAGAGAAAAAAAAACATACTTGTAATCGAGTGCTTGTTTGGGAAGTGCTGCGTGAAGCAAAATGTTTGGATTTGTGCAAGAAGAGCATCACCGCTGTATAGAACTGTATGTATGTCCCCTGCCTCTCATCTGAGAGATTCAGATACTTTCTTTCTCTCTTTCTCTCTTCCTTCCTGGACCACCTTCGACTAAACAAAAGACTGCAGATAACTCTGTAGTGTAACCTTGAGAATACTCTATCTCAATATATTCAACAACAAAGAGAACCGCGATGCAGTTCCTGTGTGGATGCTAAGGAGCTTGGCAGTGTTGATTTTGTCGACTAAAAGTATGACGAAAGAAATGAAAAATGTTCGTCGACTACCTTTTTTCACTGACGAAAACTAAATTAAAACTAAGCTATGATGACTAAAACTAAGACTAAATATATTGACAATTTCTTCAACAAATAAAAACTAGACTAAAATGTTAGGGAGGGATCTAGTGGAGAAGAGATCCAGTAGAACTAAAAGACAAGTCATTTTATGTTTGGTTGCACTCGTGTGTTGCGCTCTGAAAATAGCAGATCTACAAGCTCCCAACGCGTCGCAGCTTGTTGATCGGCAATTTTCAGCATGCAACCAACTGTAAAATCAAGCATTTCGATGGCATCAAATTAGTGTACCGTAAATTGTGCTGCAACCGATATTTTTAACAATATTCGGAACGGAAATGATGAACAGAAGACAGCTTCCGTTCGCAATTTTCAGGATGTGTATAGTTTCAAACTTCTATTTTGTATTTGAACATTGCAGAAAAGCTGGTCTGTCTTCAGAGACTAAGGTGCAGTCAACAGCCAAGAGGTAAAAGTCAAACACAAACGACAGGCTGAGGGACAGAGGATAATATTTACTGTGTATTCTCTGGTGTGTTTGTACTGTATATGTACCTTGTCTGCTGTGTGAGTGCGCGTCATGTTTTATGCATTGCGGCTGCAAACCAAACAATCCTGTTTGGGGACAATAAGCTATTGGGACGGAGCGGGCTATGGGTATGGTACATTTTCTGAGAGTCATAGCGGCGAGCCAAAAGTGACGGGTATTAGTGTTAGTGTAGATGCAGCACTGCAGGAGTAGGGCGGTTGAATGGTTCTACAGACTAGTTCAGCTCTCTCTCTCTCTCTCTCTCACACACACACACACACACACACACACACACACACACACACACACACACACACACACACACACACACACACACACACACACACACACACACACACACACACACACACAGTATAATTCGGCATTAATTAGGCATAATTCCAACCCAAAATTCTAACCACTAAATGCCTAATCCTAACACTCCACAAATATGTTTTTTTTAACCGCAACAATCATTTCTCTTGCAAAGACAAGGAAAACTGTCCTCAGAATTTCAAATTAGCGTGAGGACACTTGGCCTTCACAAGTATAGCAAAACAAGTACACAGGGGCGCACGCACACACACACACACACGCACACGTACACGCACACGCACACGCACACACACACACACACGCACACACGCACACACACACTAAACCCAGGCCAGGCAAAAACAATGGCTGCATCCCAAAGCAGTCTAATCCCTGTGCATAATTGTTGGAGGTAGTTTAGTGTGGAGAGGGATGCACCCTTTTTGGAAAAACTGAAATGGGCTATCCTGGTTAAATATAGATTTGGAGAGCGAAAAACAGGAGCATACCATTTGCGGGGGGGGGGGGGGGTCTGACTGACATTTTGACCGCTGAATAGTATAGTTATGAGTCATGTTAACCACTTGAACCCCAGTATCCTTATTCTGTGGGGGAACATTAGCCCAGCATAGCAGATCTTTAAGCTTGTAGATCTCCGATTTTTGGGAGATTTGGGGCCCTATTTTGCCTTTGTCTTAAGTACCAGGTCAGGCCAATGCTGTTTGGCCACTCAAAATAGCAAAACAGCATTGGTAATTAAGACATAAGTTAAGTCATAAGCCCTGGAAATTAACACGCAAAAAAATATTGCCCTTGGTGCCGACAAAAAAAGCGGTCCAAGCTAACAGCCAACTCAGGTCAAACAAGTAATTGTGCAGTTGAATTTGGAATCATATCCAATAAATGACATTTTTTTTGTTTTTTCGTAAATCAACACCCTACCTGATTATGATCAGGTAGGGTGTTGATTTACGCACAGCATCACACAAAACTATCCAAAAGTAGCAGATCCGCAAGCTCGAAACGCAGCGCGAAACGACACTTTTTGAGCTTATAGATCTGCTACTTTTGCTATTTTTGAATTTGAATCCTGAAAAATAACAGTTTTGGACATAATGAGGTTTCCACCCGACAGAGACAATTTGGAATTTTGGAGCTTGAGTTTGGTCTCATTTCAGTTACATCCCTCGGTTTTAACTCTATTTGATATAGCTAACAGTCAGTAGAGATAACTAACTTGAACTGCATAAAGAGAAACTGGCTATCTATTAATACATTTGGAAAAAGTCAGCCCTTCCGGTGGTGTCCCTGATGCCACTTCATTGTTTCGGTATCAACACAACAACAACATATCACATGTCACTACAACACTAGCCACAACGTGCACGCTTCATTTGCGCATTGTTTCGTCTACTTTTCATTGCTCACTATACATTTGCCTCTTCGGAGCATAATACATTTTCGTCCAACACCATTTCACCACATTAGCGACCACACCGGAAGGGGAAACCCTTTCACACACCGTTTAGCGTTAGCCAAAAGCCTCATACACATTATGTCTTTGCAGTCATCGCAGTAATGTCCCCATTCCCACCACAGTCACGCTAATATGTCCGTCATTTTCGTGCCATGTACATCCCAAACAAAACATTATTACCCACGCTATCATCTTAACGCAGGCTCTAACACACTGGATTCAGCTCATTTCAGGGTTGCCAGGTTTCGCGAAAGAAACAAGCCAATGAATTTGCCTCCACTCTATGAATTTGCCTCCGTTCCTGCTCGCTCAAAGTCGCTTACAATAACTGCACATGGCAACACTGGTCTACTCTCATACGGGTCCTCATGCTCTCTCTCTCAATACAAACTTGGTCACTCGACCATGCTCTCTCTTTCACCTCCGAGCACCGCTGTTGCAATGTCTCTGTCTCTGATGTGCGGGCCAGGCTACTAGACGGGAGGGAACCTCCGAACCTCTAGTTGACTAAAAACGATAGATTTCAGCCATCCTATTTAACTATATCAAACATTGTGTCAAAATGATTAGAAACTATTTGTGTTCTTTTGCACTTTTGGAAATGCCGTCCCAGGCAGTACAGCATGGGGATGTGGCCACAGAAATATCATGTTTATATCATGAGACACCATGTTTATTTGATTGATTGATGTATTGATTGATTGATTGAATACTTTATCTTTAAAGGTACACAGTGCAGCAAAGTGGGCCGGTTGTAACCGAATGGTTCTACAGACTAGTTCAGCACCACGGATAGCGCCCTCATCACACACACACACACTCTCTCTCTCTCTCTCTGAGAGAGAGAGAGAGAGACACACACACACACACACACACACACACACACACACACACACACGCACACGCACGCGCACACGCACACGCACGCACATTTGTTATTATTACTATACTTGTGATGACATCAACATTTTAGAACATCGATTTTATGAATGCCATTTATTTTTTATCTTTTTGCCCAGATGAAAGCATAGCCGAACTACCATGTCCAGAGCCTCCAGAGTGAAACGACTCTTCTTAATGATTGTGGAGGCGTGTCTCCAATAATCTGCATGGGAAGGACATTGATGAGAGGTGCTCCTCTCCCAAATGTTTCATGTTCCGCTTGAGGCATGCAGAGTGCTCTGCCAAAAACAGAAAGAACGTGGACGTCAAGAGTGCTCAAGTGCGATGCTCGTCCGCTGGGGAAGAGAACAGCTCCGGCATGTCTTGACCATAGAAATGCATGGTAGAAAGGCAGCTCAAAAAACACTCACACTCCCAAGGCGGCAAATATGTGACACGTTGGGGGTGATTTATGCTGCTAGCCCTATCGGGACTTAACTCGAATGCCGTTGAGTCGGCTGAAGTGTACTTCGCAACATGCGGAACGGTGACTCACTTCGCTCAGTGTTGCCTCCGTCATTTCATCTGTTTTATGGCATCACGCTTTTACGTCTCGAGTTTGAGAACGGCACTTCCACATTCCAGGAATGCGGAGGTGACCGGAACGGTGTCAAATGAACGTGAAGAAGACTCCCGTCACGTCAAATGTTTGCCGTTTTGTCCCACATTTTGTCCCAAGAAGTCACTACAGTACTATTTGGTAGTGAGAGTATTATGTTGTTGTGAGACAGGTTAGTTTTACCCTACTGATGATGTGTTGTTGCAATAGTAATCCCACTCAGTACGAGAGGAACCGCAGGTTCAGACGTTTGGTGCATGCATGCTTGGCTGAGGAGCCACTGGGCATGCACTTCATGTTTGTGAATAACTTGGCGCCAAATGACTCGTAAACCGACCTGGCGGTCTGAATTACTGGACCACCTGACTCAGGAATTACAGTAGGAGGGTTTGGGGTTCAAGTTCGAGGATAAAGAGAGGGTTTAAAGTTCAGGGTGACAAGTGAGAGGACGAGGCTATAGGGTTAATTTCAGCATTTGAAGAGGAGGAGAGGGCTTGAAGGGTTGATGTTTGGGGAGCAGTCAAGAATTGAGATCTCCACAGGGTTGAGGTCCTCCCAGGATAGGAAAAGTAGGGGCTTCAAGCCTCACATCAATGAAGATCACGGGCAGTTGTTGTCTGCGTAGAACACTTGAACTCTATGGGCTTGTAGAGCTGCTATCTCTGGCACAGAGACTTTGGTGTAGAAGGAAACGACCGGACCAAGTACGGAGCCAAATCAGATCTGTTTCGCGGTATGGAGGGTTTAAATGGTTAAAGACTGCAGATTGGGTCAAGGTCTTGGTGGAAATAGTATAGAGACTTGAACGTCTGAGGTTGAGAAGGGGGGGAGGGTTACGGTCCCAAAGGTGAGCCTTTTTCGTAATAGTGATCCCATTTCGGAGCCTTGAGACAGGCCCTCCTCTGTTCCCTCACCCAGAAAGTAATGAGCCGTTGGAAGACAAGCCAGATAGGAGCCGCAGGGGGGACAAAAGGTTTAATTCTCTCATATCCGTCTCAATCTGCCCACCACCTCCGCCTCAGCCCCTCAGAGACAGAGACAGACAGCCAGAGAACGCTTGGCTTGAGAGAAAAGGAAGGACAGAGAGACAGCGAAAGAGGGAGCAACGAAACAAAGGTAATAAATAATAGTAATAGTAATAAAGATTGCCGAGAGGCACTGGTTCCACTCCAGTCACCAGCAGACAACCGGCACATCTGATGAGACAGATGTGAGTTAGTACAGGCCGGTGGTTTTCAACCTTTTCAGGCTGTGACCCCCCCCAAAATAATCATATTTGAACTTGGGACGCCCCACCCTGACAATCACTTAGAATTGTAGTAGAGTTGAGGCATTACATTTAGTTTGACTCGTTCCACAGATAAATATTGCGAGAATTGCTCACAACGCCTTCCGTTGTGAGGCGTTATGAGTTTGTAAATCAGCTATTTTCACAATTTTCACACACATAACAATAATATTTGCGCCCCCCCCCCATCTGAGAAGCCATAACATAACATTTATGTTGTTAGAAAAGTTCAAGATCATTCCAAATTTTTCACAATAAAAAAGAAAAAAAGAAGATCTACAGACAGACTACATTGTGAGCTTGTAGATCGGCTATTTTCGAGTAGCCAAAGCATACACTATACGGTTAAAGTGGTTATCAAACCAATTTTTAATGCTATTTCAAGTCCTTTTGCTGGGACCCCCTGCATAGAACACTCTCAGGGACCCCCATAGGGTCCCCGGACCCCACTTTGGGAACCCCATACTGTAGCTAGGCTATAGGGCAGCGGTTCTCAAACTTTTTCATGTCAAGGACCCCCAAATTGACACTTATTAGCCCGCGGACCCCCATTTTAAAAGATATGCCAGGGACCCCCCATAAGAGAAGATCTTTACGGCTCTAGAGCAGTGATTCTCAACCATTTTAATTTCAAGGACCCCCAGTTTGACATGCATGCATTAGGGCTAACGACCCTCATTTAATGGCATTTCTATCTCTGGGACCCAATTTATATTGTAAAATCTATGTTAATTTAACTCTGACCCTAGCGGGTCCATTTGGTTCCATTTGTACACTCTCAGAGTTACAGACCCATAAGGGTCCATTCCTAACTATCCATCATTTAGCTGGGGACCCCCTGGAACTCCCTTAAGGACCCCTGGGGGTCCCCGGACCCCACTTTGAGAACCACTGCTATAGGGAAAGACCTTGGCCCATATAGTGCAAGGAGTACCCAACTTGCACAGTGGGAATGAGCCTCACACACCTGTGCAAAAGCCTATACTAACCAGTGGCTATAACCGTTACTACTCTATCTCTAGCGTTACGAATGAGACACACGTTACACAGACATGTGAGAGACTAGAGAGGTGTCATGAGGAGGACGATTCTCACAGGACACATGGTGGATATCGCGATGTATAAATATATCGTGACTGACTGCAACGGACGGTTTCCAATTTGCGCTGCGCAGTTCAGCCTGCAATTCCGAGGCAGGTTTGTTGGAACATTCGCGCCAATCCTATGAGTGTGTTGTGTGTGTGTGTTGTGTGTGTGTGTGTTGTGTGTGTGTGTGTGTGTGTGTGTGTGTGTGTGTGTGTGTGTGTGTGTGTGTGTGTGTGTGTGTGTGTGTGTGTGTGTGTGTGTGTGTGTGTGTGTGTGTGTGTGTGTGTGTGTGTGCTGCAAAGACGCACTCTGTATCAGCGGGTTGAATTAGGCAGTCATGTACGCATGGGGTCTCCTCTCTCTCTCTCTCTCTCTCTCTCTCTCTCTCTCTCTCTCTCTCTCTCTCTCTCTCTCTCAAACACACACACACACACACACACACACACACACACACACGCACGGATCAAGTTCAGAATTGATAAACACATAGGCTACAGGAGCAGCAGAACAGCAGGCTCAGAATGTGTGTGTGCATGTGCGCGTGTGCGTGTGCGTGTGCGTGTGTGTGTGTGTGTGTGTGTGTGTGTGTGTGTGTGTGTGTGTGTGTGTGTGTGTGTGTGTGTGTGTGTGTGTGTGCTCACATACAGCCCACATGCACGGAATGCGTGAACGCACTGAGCAGACAGAATTAAGGTATCAAGGTATGACACGTACGTAATATCCCTCAGACCAAGCTGACGGCTGTCTTTATTACAAGCAATAATAATAGGCTAATAATACTAATCATAATAATATATAATAATAATAATCACAGCCTAATAATAATAATAGCAGACGCTGGCATGATGTCATAAACAGCATGTTGACTGCATGTAACCCACCATATGTATTTAACTATCATGACGTCTAAGAAGGTACCAATACAAACACACATAATGTAGAAT
>NC_137605.1:15182958-15192958 GCF_963280865.1 Gymnoscopelus braueri
GAAGAGAGGGAAGGAGAGAGGGGAGGAGAGGAGTGGAGAGGAGAAGGGAAGAGAGGAGAGGAAAAGGGAGGAGAATGGGAGAGGTAAAGGGAGGAGAGGAGAGGAGCGTGGGGGATTGAGGGAGAGATGCCTGGGATCTGGTTTTGCTGGTTCAACAACTAACAGCAAATAGAGGGGTCAGCATCTTGTGTGTGTTTGCACGTGCTTGTGTTTGTGTGCTCTGTGCGCTGCGCGCGTGTGTGTGTGTGTGTCTCTACACAAGTGTGTGTATCTGTGTCCGTGTCTAATGCCTGTGTGTGTTTCTGCTATCGGTGTGAAATGGTCAACATAAAACAGAGGGAGGTGAGGAAGACAAGACAATGTGACGGTGTGTCATAACATCACAGTATTCACAGAACACATGTTTACCTTGCTATGATATATAGCACAGTGGTTCTTAAACTGCTTTTCATCTCAAGAACCCCCATAACTCGTGTACTAGTGTACAAAAGGGAACCTAACATAATACGTTTTCATGTGTACATTCTCAGACCTGTGTAAGCGTTCATTTGGAACCCCCCGTCATGGAACCCCTGAGGGTCCCTCCATGGACCAAACTTTGAGAACACAAGTATTTAGAACCAAACACTCCATTCAATAGTACTTTCATTCATCGTCATTTCAAAGTCATTTTATTAGGTTTTTACATCTCAACAATAGGTGATTTATTACATGAGCAGTAATTCAAACTATAGTTTCTTAATAGATAATTATGATATCAGATGATATTTACTTAATACAATACAGTAATAAATCTATCAATCAATCTATCTATCTATCTATCTATCTATCTATCTATCTATCTTGGAGTGTTACATCATTACAGTACAGTAGTATGTCTTGACCTTTGACCTCAACTCAGACCGAGCAGCAAATCCAATTGGCTGTGCTGACCTTTTCAAGCGTACAGTTTGTGGTCGAGGGCAGTTCATGAGCTAGGAATGGCTACCTCCGTTTCTATAAATACGCAGCGATGGGAGTTCAGCTTTTCTATATGGGAGGGGTGGTACCTATAGTACCAGTGGTGGACAAGGACCTCAGCACTTGACTGAAATTATTCATACTAGTGTTCAAATATTAACTAACAAGTGAAAGTTGCTCAGAAAAATTTGTACACGAGTTAAAGTGCTGGAGCACTTTAACAATATGCAAAATTGCATGCTTTTATGCTTTTTTAGTATTCAAAAGTACAAATTACCAAGTACATTTTCTTTGTAATAGCAATGCTATTTGAAATAGGGCTTAAGTGATTAGTTCATTATGTACTTTTTCTCCTTCCCAGAAATGTAGTGAAGTCAAAAGTAAGTATGTGACTTTGAAATGTGTTGGTGTGAAAGTATTCGAAAATATGTAGTTTGTTGCTGTCTACCACTGGCACGTGCATTTCTGTGTGCCTTAACCAGCCAACCCCTAAGTTGCATCTTTATTGTTCTGCAATGCATTTCCTTCTTTCTTGTCAAATGTCAGCAATTGTGTTTAATAGCACTTCACAGTTTCACATTGAATGAAAAGTGCATTATAAATGAAATACAAAATTATGTATTAATATGTATTAATAACATCCGAGAAGTCTGAATCTGAAGTAAAATAAAAAAAAACAGGTAGGCAAAATTACCAATATGCCTGAGCTGAATGTTAAAACAAAGAAACAACGAAACAAACAAACAAACATTGAGGCAGTTTTATATTAATGAGGCAGTTTTATATTAATTATGTCTGTTAGAAGTTTGGTGCATGGATGGAGGTACAGTATACAGTCTAGTTGTGGATTATTAACTTGTATGTCCATGTACGGTATGATAGTGTTTAATGACAACACGCCAGATTACTTTTCCATGTATTGACCAGGCCCTGGTGAAGCACACATCTAATTACACACTAATCAATGCAGGCATCAACATCATTACACAGCAAAAAAAAAGAGAAAACATACATGCACAGTGCCAGAGCTGATCAGGAAATACAGTATGCACTGTGCAGTGTAATCATGAATGTTAATCTAACTGAGAGAGTGGAAATGCAACGAAATGTAAGGGTCCATTTCGGTTGCATTTGTACACTCTCTGAGTTAAAAGAACACCTTTTATTGTGCACCTGTATGGATGGAGGAAACAAGTACAGACCAACTGGCTGGTATCTGACTCCAACCAAACAGACCCTTGTTCCAAACTAAGACATTACTTTTCAGGAACTATAACTGAAGATAGCAAATTATTCAAATGTGTTTTCATTTTGTGGGCATCACATTCAAAATGGTGGATGTCTCATTTTGGAATTAAACGCTTATGCTGTTTATTACCCCAAAAAAAAACACATATTTACATATTTCAGTAGAGAGGTCTTAATATGTTCAACTGTGGGTCATTGCAAACATAGCACAGGCAACACTCATCTCATTAAATTGGTATCTAAAACAAAAAAAATCTAACGAATACTAAATGATGTACAAATGATGGTGCGGACGTCAGTGTTTGCTGTTGGGATGGTGACAGGGGTTGGGTGGCCTTGCAGTATGTGACTGTCCTGTATGATCACTGTCACACACTTACTAGGCTGGAGGAACGCAGGCTTTCTAAGGCCTAGAGGGGCGGATCCAAACCTAGCGCTGAAACCCAACGCAAGCTCCCCATTGCTTCACCAATCTATATAACAACATGACAAATCAAAAATGACTATCGTTCTTGTCGGGTGGAAACCTTGTATGTCCAAAGCAGTTACTTTTCAGGAAATGGAAGAAAAAAAAACATGTTTTCCAATGGATCCAATGTAGTTATTTACAGTATATCACAACAAGCTCTTTGTTAATACGTTTCATTTATTGATTTCATTTATAAGATGACACAATATCCGTCTACTCACTCACTCTGTGTCTCATCATTGGCCTACTACCAATGACATCATCGATGGGGATTCCAAGCTAATAGAAACTATACAGATTTTCTCTTCCTGGAAAGTTAGCATGCTGAAACAGAAGCCATGGTTCTCTCATTAATACAGTTGGAAATGTCGTTTGAAATGACCAACGTCCCCAGCAAGATGTCTAATTTCTTTCGAGGAACAGTTATATTAAGAGACACTGAAATCATACTAAATGACAGATGTTATGGCTGTGTTGGGAAACATTTGATTGAATATTGAATTGAATATTGAAACAAAAATGTTTCAGAAACAATGATTTAGTAAAACACAACACAAGGCAGTAATCATGTTCAAAGTAACAGTAGTGTAAATGGAGAAAATGGCTTGAGGAATTTGGTATACACACACACAGCTCTAGCTGTATCTTTAATACTACTCTATATACAAATAGTCAGTGCAAATAAATTACTCTTAAAAACAAACTGCATGCTGTGGATATTTTAAAACTATCTATTCATCATATCAGTTTGACATGACAGTAGTTTGTATGAGATCAGGTTTTCTTTTTTACAAGTATCTTTGAAAACCCACAATATAAACTTCACATAACTTCTATCAGGCTCTATATGTCGACGATACATTTTCTATTATGCAGTATTTTATAACCAACTGTGAGGAGTAGTAATGCCACATCGAAGGGAATGTCATATGAATATCATAAAAAGTGTCTTGGCATTTTCATGTAAAAATTTCAGCATTTGGTTATGAAAAGTCGGTTTTTGATGCTACTGGATTTGTTTAATATCTGTGTAAATGTTAGCACGTGTAGCGCATTTGCGGGCATGTTTGTGGATACATTGGGGGGTTGAGGTCGGTACGTGGGAAGGTGCAGGGGTGCTGTATGTGTGGGTCCAAAGCAGTGCTTCTCAAACTTTTTCATGTCGAGGGCCCTCACATTGATATGTATTTGGCCACAGATCTCCATTTGTTAAAAAAAAAACAGCTATTTTTGAATAGCCAATGTATAAAATAGGGTTAAAGTGGTTAAACTGGTTTTGCTGCCGTATTTTTAAAAACAATTCTGGGGGACCCCCTGGAACCCCTTCAAGGACCCCTGGGGATCCCCAAGACCTCACTTTGAGATCAACTGGTCTAAAGGAGAAAGTACCTGTACCACCTTCAGCCATCGGGGGGCATCATTGAGAGTATTTATGTACAGTATGCATGTCTGTAATCCGCACTGTGAGGGGGGGGGGGGGGGTACATCCTTAGGAACCTGGACCTGTACCAGTCTGTAACTCTGAGAGTGTACATTTGTACAGTTCAAATAAAAGCAAGGATTTTGCAGTGTAGAATCGGGGGTTCCGAGAGATTAGAATGTATAAAACAGGGGTCTGTGGTCTAATACAGGGGTCTTCAACAGGGGCTCCGGGACCCCTAGGGGATCCTCAGAGTTACTACAGGGGGTCCGCCAAATCTTTGTGTGATACGTTTTTTTTTTTTACATTAAATTCACTGCCTGAATTATTTCTGGCCGCGTTTGCCCACTGCCAGAGATTCTTTCATTGAAAACAAAAAGTACTCAGGAGCCGAGATACAGAATTTTTAAAGTTTTAAGTTAACAAGGAAGTGTATTCCCATACACTTCATATGTCCTTGGTCTTTGGGTCAAAAAAAATAAATAAATAATAATAATAATAATTTTGAAAAAATTTAAAGTTGTTTTAGTCGTTCTAGGCAGACAGGGCTTATGGGACAGAAGTCGTTTTAGTCGTTCTAGGCAGGGAATGAGTTAACCACTTGAACCCTATAGCATCCCTTTTCTGAGGAGAACTTTAGCCAAAAATAGCCGATCTACAAGCTCACAACGCCTCGCATCGCGAGGCGTTGTGAGCTTGTAGATCGGCTATTTTTGGCTAAGAGTTATAGGTGTAGAGGGAACAAAAGAGCAGAAAAAGTTAATCTGAAAACAATTTTATACAATATAGAGGGGGGTCCCTGCTTCATCTCTCTCTCTCAGCTAGGGGGTCCTTGGCCTGAAAACGTTGAAGACCCCTGGTCTAATACATATCAAACTGGGGGCCCCTTGAAATGGTTTGAAGGATCACTGGGATATATGAAACACAAAACTCCCACAGACCACAAAACACATTCAGGCCTCAGGGGTGCATTGGGGTAGGTGGGGGGGTAGGTAGGGGGGGGCTGTGTTTCAAACAGCGGTGAGGGGCGAGGGCTCAAACTCCGGGTTGATGTAGGAGAAGCCCAGGAAGTCGTCCTGGTCGATGCCGCCAGCACGTCGGGGTCGGAGGGGGGTGAGCACCGAGGGGGCCGCCGTGAAGAACTTGTCAAAGTTTTCTCCTTTCCTCCCACCCTGGAGGAGAGGAGAGGAGAGGAGAGGAGAGGAGAAGAGAAGAGAAGAGAAGAGAAGAGAAGAGAAGAGAAGAGAAGAGAAGAGAAGAGATGAGAAGAGAAGAGAAGAGAAGAGAAGAGAAGAGAGGCCGACACAGTGAAAACATAATTCACATATTATTTTGTTTACACACCTGTCATACCTATGAGATGAAACAACGGAACGATGGAAATATAGTGAAAATGTAGACGAACATTTTCTGCTTTTGTTTTAAGATGACTGATGATGACATGTTACACATATTGTACTGTAGACGTACACATATTGTGAATATTGTACTAAACATCCATACATATTGCACATTTACTTTTGAGAGTCGGTTGGAAACCTTTTCAGAAAATGTAAATAAGAACATGCAATTGTGTTCCAATGGATCCAGTGTAGTTAGCCTATTATTTACTTATAAACCCCACAGGAGACACTTAATAACTTTCAAACATGAAAGAAATGTCCGAAATAGCAGTTTTGCTACTTTCGCGTGACACTAGCGCACAAGTGCACTAGTAGCGCATTAATTTACGGGGAAAAAAGTTTAATTATGGAGAAACAAGGCACCTGACAGTGACCATATAATCTGCTTTTCTTGGTTTTGCAGCCTAATGAGGAACCAATAATGATAATATTATTTGTGAATATTTGACGGACGACAGACGACAAAGTGCTTAAACACCTTTTGAAATATGATAATCCAAAATATCTGTAGTAGTAGTAATTTGTGAATTTACTTCCATGCTGACAATTATTGAGTCGGGTGGAAACCTCATTATGTCTAAAACTGTTGCTTTTCGGGATTCAAATTCAAAAATAGCAAAAGCAGCAGATCCACAAGCTTGTAGATCTGCTTTTTGTGTAACGCCTGTAGTATGATCAGGTAGGGCGTTAATTTGCGGGGGAAAAAACCCAAAAGTTAGAATTATGGAGATAAGAGATTTCTGCCCATGACAGCAAAGATATGTATTTAGCTGTTCAAAATGACGAGCTGGCGCCTGAAGTGTTGTTGCTGTAACCCCAGTCCTCTCCTCCTTGTGTCTTCCTTTCATCATGGCCGCGTGAAGAGCTCGTAATGAAGCGCCTCGTATGAAAAATGACACCCGCACGTCTGTCAGAGTGAGAGGAACTCGTTAACCCATTGAGACCTGAGGCGATTCTTAAAAAAAATCTAAATCTAAACAGTTTTTGGAAAAAAATCAAAACATTTTTTTCAAGATTTTTCAAAAATAGCAGATCTACAAGCTCATAGCGCGGCACTCGGTGCCGCGCTATGAGCTTGTATATCTGCTATTTTGAATAGCCAAATAAATCTTAAGTGACACAGATGCGTTCCAGTATTAGTGGGTTAATGGAGAGCACTCTGACAGATAACACGACTCTCTCTCTCTCTCTCTCTCTCTCTCTCTCTCCCCCTCCCACTTCAATTGTCCTCGAATGTCCTCTCGCTCGCTCCTCTCCTAGTTAACTCTCCAGAAAATGGACCAGAGCTCATGCATATCCACACACTCCTGTCACGTCTCCCTCTCCTCCCCATTGTCCCGACAGCCCGCGATCCTCCACCTTTTTTTTCCCTTTTTATTTCAAGAACCCTCCTCCAGTTGGATATGCATCTGACCACGACCCCCCTTTGAAACCTTAGTTTAGATATTTGATATTCCTTTTTAGCATGTTTGATTCATTGAAAACACCCGTTATCATTTTCTTTTTAATATTTTGCGGAGGGAATGATTTTTTTTAAATAAAATAAAATAAAATAACATCAAATAAATGAAAAAAGCAATTGAAAAAGCACGGCCCCCCCCTCATGCATTAGAAGGACAATATCAGACACCAGAACCAAGGACGGGTGTTTTCAATTAATCCATAAAATGGAGTTTGAAGTTACAATGGGTTTTGTATAGGAAGGGGGCGTGTCTGATAACATGAATTATCTAAATACTGAATCGAGCAACTTCAAAACTGTCTGGGGTGTTCACGAAAGCCTGGGTAGACGTTCAAATGACCCCAACCGCATTTGAAAAGTGAAATATCCCTTTGACTAATATCAGATCTGTAAGCTCACAACACGTTGTCTCCAGGGGTCCGCTCTGCTGTGACTCCCCTGTCTATGTTTCCTGACACTCAGGAAACTGATGCATTCTGGGACCCACGAGAGGAGATATGAGAGAGAGAGGAGAGAGAGAGAGAGAGAGAGAGAGAGAGAGAGAGAGAGAGAGAGAGAGAGAGAGAATCGAGGGAGGGAGGGTTGGCTGGGGGAGGGGGTGGAGTAGAGAGAGAGAGAGAGAGTGAGAGAGAGAGTCCTGAGAGAGAGAGAGAGAGAGAGAGAGAGAGAGAGAGAGAGAGAGAGAAGGAAAGGAATGAAGGAGAAGTCATGACAGAGCAAAGACAGAGAGAGAGAAATGACAGCTGCAAATCCCTAAAGGCCATACGGACAGAGAGCGACAGAGTGTTTGCGCGCGCACGTGTATGCATGCATGTGCACGCGCTGCGTGTGTGTGTGTGTGGTGTGTGGTGTGTGTGTGTGTGTGTGTGTGTGGTGTGTGTGTGCGCGTGAGTGCGTACGCGTGCGTGTGTGCGTGTGTGTGTGTGTGTGTGTGTGTGTGTGTGAGTGTGCGTGTGTGTGTGTGTGACTGAGTGGAACTGACAGTCCTGGGTTTGAAGGGCGGTTGGATCTCCAGCCTCTCCAGGCGGTCCCAGTCCATCCAGCGGAAGAAGGGATGCCTCACGGATCTCTCTCTCTGAGTCGTCCCCTGCGCTCCCAGACGCTTGGCTGGTGATGCTTGGTCAGCAGCTATGCATGCACCCAGAGGGAGAGAGAGAGAGAGAGAGAGAGAGAGAGAGAGAGAGAGAGAGAGATGAGAGAGAGAGAGAGAGAGAGAGAGAGAGATGGAAAGAGGGGGGATTACAAGACAGAGAAAGGTAGGCAGGGTTAATATAGTTAACTTAAAACGAACAAAATACTTAAAATTATAATTGGAAAAACCTTTTAAGTTCACTGAAATAAAATCTGTGAAAATCTGTGAAAATCTTTGAATATATATATATTTGTAAAGCGAACATTTGTAACTCAAATCTTAGCTTCTGGGGGTCCCTGGAAAGGTTTGAGAACCACTGACATGGCAACAATATAGCTTTTCAGAAAGCCTCTAGGTCTAAATGGGTTAAGGGAGATGACTATAAAAACGTCAGACATGTCAGCGAGAGTGGAGAGAGACTCTTTCTTACTCCTTTGCAGATGGAGACCGCCTCGCGGGTCAGACTCTTGGGATAGGACACGCTCTGCTCCAGGATGGACTGAAACAACTCCTCCTCGTCTATCCCGTCAAATGGAGGCTGGGCGGAGGAGGGAGAGAGAGAGAGAGAGACACGGGGGGGGGGGGGGTGATAGAAGAGAAGTGTTGTCAGGCAGAAACCTTGTATCTCCATATTTCATTATTTCAGTTTTTTTCGTAAATCAATGTCCTAACTAATTCATACACGAGAGTGTCACACAAACGTAAGTGAAAATTGTAAGTGAAAATTGGCAATCTACAAGTTCATGCTCTTCAAAGCTGTGAAGCTTGTTAGAGCTGCTATTTAAAACAAATATTCTGTTCCTTTTCCGGAAAAGTAAAGTTTTTTTTTTACATCTGACAGTGACGATTAATAAGATCTTTATTGATCCTGTGGGGGGGGGGGGGAAATCAGTCGCCAAAGGCAGCACAGCAGTTAAGATACAGATTGCAGGGCAAGAAATACCGGAGATACAGCATGCATGGGTAAAACAAAAGAAACACCATCTGTAATGGTTAGCAGATCTGCAATTCAAGTCTGTGAATCAGCTACTTTTCATGCTTTTGTGTGACTCTGTAGTATGTGCGTCACGGTCCGCTTTGTTTCACAGATGGTCCACTTGTTTCATGGACGTAGCAACACCGGCGCTTGTTTCACGCACATGATTTGGTAACCCGAGAGCCAGCGAACTCAAAAACGGTAATAAAACAGCTGACATTTGGGGAAAGTGAAACACGGGGCTTCGCTGATCCATGCACATGGTAATGGTCAATGGCTGTGTGCAAAACGCAGATCAATTGCTCCAGCCAGTGAGGAGAACCGTAGGAAATAACAACAAGCACTCTCAGTCTGTATACGGTGCAGTTTGCGGGTGCACGGCTCACAAAGACTCACAGTAAATAAAGCAATAGCCAGCACTCCGAAGTCCTTCTGGTACTTTTAATTCGTATGCAGCGTCAAGCCTTCCTCAGCGTGCATAGATACACGCTGAGGAAGGCTTGACTTGAACTTAAAAGAAAAAGTTGAAATATGGAGATATACTGCATGAGGTTTCTAGCTCTCGACTGCTCAGAAAAGGAACTGGTGAGTCTTTTGAAGTGACTAAAGTATAGCAGCAGGCTGTACTGTCTGTGTCCGTGAAAAATAATGAGCCCATAGCCTCTATAATCCATTCCATCCGGGAACGCATACTGTGTCATTTTAGATTTATATCCATTATTTCATACCATTCAAAAATTGAATATATATATTTTTAAAGCGAACATTTGTAAAATGTTTTGTTCCAGGGACCTCTAGAGGCAAAGAGTTCGATTTAAAAATTCATATATTCAAAGATTTGCACACATTTTCACGATTTTTCTAAAGTAGCAGATCTACAAGCTCATAGCGCGGCACTTGGTGCGAGCTTGTATATCTGCAATTTTTGAA
>NC_137605.1:15195458-15215458 GCF_963280865.1 Gymnoscopelus braueri
TCTGTGGAGCGCTCTCACTGAAGTGTGGACGGTAACAAAGTACATCTACTATACTGTACATACATATCGTTGCTGTCGGGCAGAAACCTCTTATCTCCATAATTATTCTAACTTTTTGTGTTTTTTCGTAATATGAGGTTTCCCCTCCCGACAAAGACCACATCTTTTAAAGCGTCTGTACTTTACTTGAGTATTTGTACTTCAGCTCAGGATTAACACATTAATTGCCGGGAATTAATCAATCAGCCACTGCCAGCGTTTTTACTAATCTTTCGAGACCAATAACGATGTAAACCTCAGATGTCTGGAGGGGAAAGACGAGGGTCTCTTCTTTCATCCCCAATCTGGGAAAAGAAATCAGATATAAATGTATTTTTTCTATAAATCTCATAACGTTAAACGGGACTATATGGATTACTTTTGACTACTTTTTATGAATTAACCACTTAACTCTTACCCTGCCAGAGTTTTTTCAGAACAGTCTGTAGCCTCTGCCAGGGTTTTGACCGATTTTGGTACCTTTTCGCATAGCCACAAAATATTTTTCTCAAGTATGATTGATCCCCAGAAAATTTCTAATCACAGATGAGATTCAGGTGTGGTTTCACAAATGTCAACGAGGTCAATTTGACCTTGTTGTCATGTGTTGTTTGATGTTTGAAAATAGCTCAAAACCAGTAGTTTCAAACCAAAAAACATTGTGAATTGTTTGTCCGTTTCAATTTTAACAATTTTGAAGTGGATGGAGCAGCAAATCTTTGGGAATTGTTATCTCCTTATTCGTTTGGAATATCGAAAAGGTGTCAATACTAAATAATTAGAAAATCTTTTTAGAAATTTTTTTTTTTTGAAAAAAGTTTTTTTTATTTATTTTTTTTCAGGACGTTTTTAAACGTCTTTGGCAGGCAACAGCTAATTTCTCAAAGACGTTTATAAACGTCTTTGGCAGTTATAGAGTTAAAAGCCCTATTTCAGATGATAGTGAGTCACGATGCGCAGGTATTTTCACTATTATTTATATATTCTTTGTACTTTTGAATACTTAGGTACTTTTAAAAGCACATACTCCAGTACTTTAACTCATGTACAAATTTGACGGAGTAGTCAAGTAATATACGCACGCGCGCTAGTGCTGTCAAAAATAATCGATTCAGCGATGCATCGCGATTCGGCCGTGAACGATTCTGAATCGATTCAGCAACGTGACATAATCGATTATAGACGTTTATATTTATTGTTCATTTTCTGGCCTCGGGTTGACAATAAAGTTGTGAAGTTTCAATTACTTCCGGTAGCAACGGGTCATTGACATGCGCAATCCATTGAACTGTGCTGTAGCTACATGCTGCTAAGCGCTAACGCTAGTACAACAACAATAGATATGGCTGAGGGAGACGACCGCGACAGACCGCGAGCGATTAAAAACGCACCAAGTGTTTGGAAAGCGGACATATGGACACATTTTGGCTTCTATGAAGTTGATGGGAAACTGGACAAGACGTACGCTGTGTGTAAAACCTGCCACGCAAAAATTAAGCACGTTGGCAATACAACTAATGTGAAGAACCATGTTGAGCGTTGGCACAGTGAGTTGTTGTCTTCAAAGACTACAACAGTCAACACATCCCAGCCAAAGATTGACGAGGCGCTAGTGTCAACTATGCCGACCAACTCCGAGAGAGCAAAGAGGATCACCCGATCTGTGGCATGTTTCATAGCGAAGGATCTACGGCCATATTCAGTTGTGGAAAATGCAGGGTTTCGCAACATGCTGAAGACAATTGAGCCCCGGTACAAGCTGCCGTCAAGAGCTACATTCACTGATACTGCAGTACCCGCACTCTACAATGAAACCAAAGCAAAGGTAATGGAATCAATGAATAAAGCCAGTCGTGTAGCCATTACGTCTGATGCCTGGACTTCAGTCGCAACAGAGTCCTATGTAACGATAACGGCACATTATATTAGCGAGGATTGGCAGATTCTATCACATGTGCTGCAGACGAGAGCAGTTTATGAGAGCCACACTGGTGTTCATATGGCGAAGCTACTCACTAACGCTATGGAGGAATGGCAGCTAACAGATAAAGGTGTTGTGCTGGTGACAGACAACGCCAGCAATATGACACGTGCTGCTGAATTTGGGAAATTCCCCCATGTTAGATGCTTCGCGCATACATTGAATCTCGCTGCGCAGCGGGCGCTTAAGCTGCCGACGCTCTCCAGGCTTCTGGCCAAAATCCGACGTATCGCAACATACTTCCACCGCAGCACAAAGGCAAGCAGCATGTTGACAGTAAAACAAAAACTTCTTGGACTGACCAACACTAAAGGAGAAACAAAGAAACTGTTAACTGATGTCGCCACACGGTGGAACAGTGCACATGATATGATGGAGAGGTTTTTGGAACAGCAAGCTGCAGTGCATGCCACCCTGCTGGCTCCTGAGATCAATGTAGATGAGTCTGACCTCTTCACTCTAAACAGAAATGATCTGGTTAATGCAGAGGAAGCAGTGAAGGCATTACAACCAATGAAGGATGCCACCGTATTGATGTCAGAGGAGAGCAATCCAACAATTTGCCTCATTGCACCACTATATGCACAACTCCTCCAGACCATGTCAGACACCATTGGAGACCAACCAGTGATCCGTGATGTCAAGAAGGCCATCAAAGCAGATCTCCTTAAGAGGTACAACACTGAACCAGAGAAGAAGCTCCTTCATACATCCTCTGCCCTGGATCCTCGCTTTAAGGGACTGCCTTTCCTGACAGAGGAGGGGAGATTGGATATCTATGCAGGAGTGACTTCAGAGGCTGCATCCTTGGAGGTAATTTTAACCTTGTAAAACGTATAGAATTAAACAAACTTTAAATTGTAATAATGTAATGTTAAGTAGCTACAGTCAGTAAAAAAAAATTATAAGACAGAGAAAAATAGTTATCTGTTGTGATGATGTGAGCTGCTGCATGACTGAGAAAGTGGCGTGCTGCTAAGTGCTAACTGCTGTTTTTTGCTCTTTATTTTGTTCAAACACAGGATGAGAGGACACGTAGGACAGAAGCAGATGAAGCGCCAGGCGGAACAGGAAGTTCAGAAACCCAGAAAGAGTTGCTGTCTGTGCCCGTGGATGACGAGGTGTCAGACACACCAGGCCCCCCTGCTCCCAAAAGAAGGGCCTCATCGCTGCTTGTGACTTTGCTGGGATCTGCTTTCGCTGACAACAATGAACCTGCAGTACAAATCAAGACCACCTATGCCAAGGCTGAGGAGGAAATGGACATGTACTGCAGAGCCCCATCTGTGACTCTCACTGAGGATCCCTTGGACTGGTGGCATCGCCATGAGGGCACATTTCCTCTCCTCTCTAGGTTGGCAAAGAGATACTTGTGCATCCCAGGGACAAGCGTGTCTGCAGAGAGAGTGTTCTCCACTGCAGGAGATGTTGTCACTGCAAAAAGAAGCACTCTCACACCAGAGCATGTCGATCAACTTGTGTTCTTACACAAGAACCTTGATGTTCCTAGATGCTGAACAGTGAGTGCAACCCGCAGGCTGGTGAGTGAAAGGCTATGTTCTTTAGGATAAGGATTAGGTCAAACTATTTCCTCACTCTGAAACTGATTGTTGAATGTGAATGATATTGAACTCAGACTGAACACTGAAGATGTTTGCACAAATGTTGTAGTAGGCTAGGCCTACACATTCATTCTATTTTGGGTTTACAATTTATTTTATTAAGATTTATGTTAACATTTTGATATTTTGTATGCAGCAGTGTGATGTGATTGCCACATAAGGATTGGATTCTCAGGTACACAATTGTCCTTGTCTTAAGGCTGCTAAGCTGCTGTTTTTTTTTGTATAATTTAATTTAACAGTTGCACTAATAGGTAGGCAAGGCCTAATCCTATACTGTTTTGGTTTACTACTTGAAAGAAAGTTTCACAGTATTAAGTGGTTACTGTAACTACTGTGTGTTGCACTGAATATTTGTTGGGTTGTTGTTACTTGTTGTTGTTACAACAATAGTGTGATTATTTTTGCACAGTTCAGGGAGTGTTCTGTCTTACTAGAGCTGCTTTATTTTTACTGTGTGTGTATAAAAAAAAGGCAGCACAAAATGTCACTGCAGTTGAGTTAAGTAGAGTGACTGATTTGATTCATGTTTCCTTTTTGAGCTTTGAAATATGCCTTATCCTCAATAGCCTGTACCATCATTTATATATTTTTGTTTCCAATTTTATTTTATTTTATGTTATGACATTTATGTCAAGGAGACAGGAGAGTGATCAGTGATCAATGATTATTACACAGCAGTTTCAAAATAAAATATGCTGTTCAGTATATCTGACTGCTTGTATTGATTTGACTGATGAAAATGTGGCCATGTTCTTTGCAGTGTACAGTAATATAGTAAAGTGTGATGCATCGCGATGCATCGCTGAATCGAATCGAATCGAATCGAATCAAATTATTACAAGATTAATCGTAATTGAATCGAATCGTTACCTTGTGAATTGTAATCGAATTGAATCGTGAGGGCAGTGCCAATGCACAGCTCTAACGCGCGCGCGCACACGCGCACACACACACACACAACACACACACACACACACACACACACACACACACACACACACACACACACACATCTCCGTCCATCTCACTCTTGCTTCCCCCCTCTCTCTCTCTCTCTCTCTGGCTAACAAGTCCAAGTAATGAAAAGCACACACACTTCAAAGCACTCGTCCAGTACCAGTAGACATCATTTGCATATCATTACCGCCACTGCAGAAAAACCTCAGCCAAAAAGTCCAAAAGAAAAAATAATGAATTTTTGATATCATCTGTCATCTCCAATCCGGGGTTCCTCCAGTTCAGTCAAGTCTTTGCTTTTGTCAAGTTTTGATTGGTTTGTTTATTTCATTCCGTTTGACGTTGTGAGGCTTTATTATCCGAGAACTTTGATGCAGCTTTTCTGTCTCCGCTCAGTCATCTGAGTCTCATAGACGTGTTTTAATCAAGTTTATTAGCTATGCTTTTTAATCACTCCTGCCTCTGTCGCCGAGCTAGACGACAGTATATGTTCTAGGCTTTGGCTCGGTGCTGACTGAGGTCACCAAATCATTCATTACATGTACACGTATCATCCAGTGCATGTGTATCCGGTGTACTTTGATTCGGTGCACATGTATCCAGTGTACTTAAAGATTGTAATAAAAAAAAAAAAAAATCATTACTATGCAGTACTAGAAAATTGGGAAAAAAAGCTGATGATATAAGGGTATAGAACGACTTGTCTTCATGGATTTATTAATGAGGCGTATAGCATCAACAGTCTGTACTGCAGCTATCAGCAGCATAACATTTATGTTTAACCCAATCAATCCGGGAACATATCTGTGTCATTTTAGATTTTAGCTATAACCATTATTTTATACTTTGGCCATTCAAAAATAGCAGATCTACAAGCTCATAGCGCGGCACCGAGTGCCACGCTATGAGCTTGTATATCTGCTATTTGTGTATTTGTGTGCAAATCTATGAATATAAATATAATTTTTAAGCAACATTTTTTTACTCAAATCTTGAAAAGGTTTGAGAACCACTGATATTATAGCAACATATTTTTTTTCCAGAAAACTGTTAGGATTTAGAAGACATTTGTATAATGCGTTCCCGGATTACATGGGTTAAAAGGCAAAGAAATGGATAGATGGTTTCTGCTTGACATTGATGATTCCTAACGATAGTGTGCAGAGGCGCACGCACGCATACACGCACGCGCACGCGCACGCACACGCACACACACACACACACACTATCACACACACACACACACACACACACACACACACACACACACACACACACACACACACACACACACACACACACACACACACACACGTAAGCGCGTGCACTCTTATGCACGCACACCTGCACTAATTTAATCACGTGAAGTTAATTATTCAGAGATGGCTGACAAGGTCAGGGAAGAGAAGCGCTGCAGGCGAACAAACAGGTGGAATCCTCCAGCAGTACAGACTAGAGGACACATGAGAGGGAACCATCAAAGAACATAGAACACAGTACAGCAGTACAGAGGACACATGAGAGGGAACCATCAGAGAACATACAGTAAACACTATAGTAACAACACTGTCCCTTTAAGACCTCGGGCCCATTCTACAAATGCCTTCTAAATCAGTGGTTCTCAAACGTTTTTGTGCCAAGGACCCCCCGCCCCCCCCCCCCCATCTGAAAATGTTTTGAGGCAGGGACCCCCCCGAAGAGAAGATTTGTGTTAAAAAATTCAAAATTATTATTATTACATTAATAAGTATTATTATTATTACGATTTTAATAGCAGATGTACAAGCTTGTATATCTGCTATTTTTGAGAACCACTGTTCTAAATAGAGTTATCTGAAAAAAACGTACGTTGCTATAATATGTATACAGCTAAAATATAAAATGACACAGATGCTTTCCCGGTTTTAATGGGTTACGGGTTCTATTCCCGGTGCTGCTCAATGGCCATGTCACAAACAATGGTAGCTATTCCACTGTGCAGTGATGGAAGTACTCAGAAATGCCCCATTTCAAGTTGATGTACCAACGCAATGTGACGCGTTGTGAGCTTGTAGATCAGCTATTTTCAAATAGCCTAAGTATATATAGGGCTTGAAGCGGTCAATGTTTGTTTTGTAATAATAATCCAAATCGGCAAAGTAACTAGTAACTAAAGTTTTCAAATAATTGTAGTGGAGTAAAAGTATTTGCCTCTGAGATGTAGTGGAGTAGAAGTAAAAGTATTGAAAATTGGAAACACTCCAGTTGAAGTTTATTTTGAAACACTTATTTGTTTTAGCTCTTGCTCATTTGATTTACCTATTTGTCTCATCTGTTTAAGACAGTAGGTAGCTGATATATTGCACTTTTACCTCAGCGCTAGGTATGCTCTTAGTTGCTTGTTTTAGAAGAGAATACACTTAAAGACTTCCTCTGATTAATAGTTTTCTTGCCTACCTATGGTGAATGCACTTATAGTTATTATAAGTCGCTTTGGATAAAAAGCGTCTGCTAAATGACCGTAATGTAATGTAACGTAATGTACAGAAAAAAAACCCAACAACCTCAAACTCAAAGTAGTACTTAAGTGCAATTTCTTGAGTAAATGCACTTAGTAACTTTCCACCACCGACTAAAAGCACTGTCGGGGTTAAGGGTTCCATTCCCTGTGCTGCTCAATGGGCATGTCACAAACAATGCCAGCTCTTTGGTAACTATTCCATGATGTAATCAGACATGTCCACTGGTGGCACGAGCTCAGTGCACATTTCACACGGCCCACTTCTCCCATACCATCCACTGCTGGCTGGCACAGAATATGAGCAGTGAATACATTAGCACTTTAACCCATCGAGGCCTGAGAGGTTCCGATTCTGCAAAATGTCTTCTAAATCCTAACGGTAATCTGAAAAACATAATGTCGTCGGTGTCCAGCAGGGACCAGCTAACTCCATTTTCATTTTTTTTTTTTTTTCATAAATCAACGCTATTGAACCCCCTTTACATCTGTGTAAAACATTTTTTAATAAAAAAGTATTAAAAAGCGCCTCTGACGAAAACTCCTAACTCCTAAACAAACAACTCCCCCTCCTCTCAGGCTCACAGAGAAGCTCTGCTCTGTCTACTGCGCGACAGAAGACAAACAAACTTTTACGAGGCAGGGTTCTCCCCCGTCTAAGGTAAGCTCAATGTTCATAAATAAGTCTGTTAAAAGTAACTTAGCACTGACGCTAATGTTATGAAAACAATTAATTATATTTCTAAAATCTATAGTACTGTTTTCTGAGGAGAGCAATGTAACAACAAATGAGTTCACAGCATTTCTACTCTGTTCTAGCTAGTTCTACTGAAACTCCAACTCTGTGAGCCCCTCTTTGAAAAAGATATTGTAATATTTTAAAGTCCTGCTCATTATTGTAGTCCTATATAAGCAGTGTCATGAAGTATCAGGGCATTAATAAATAAGTCATGCCAAATATTGACCATTATTGTAATAGTAATATAGTTGTTAGCTGACTGAGGAGTCTTAGTTAACAAGCTATATAACAATAACTTATCAGACTGTTATTGCCTATCATTCAATAAGTTGTTCATCAGCAGTTTGTATTTATTTTTTTACAGTATGTCCCTGCTGGAGGAAATGTGTGGCTGTGCAATGGTCCAGGTGGTGTATGGGAAGGCATGGGGAATGGACTGGGCAAGCTCAGAGGATGAGGAGACAGAATGAAGTGAAGAGGGAGAGGAACTTGAAGTGGTCCCAGGTATAATACTGAATAATGTGTTCATAATTGATGAGTTGTATTGACATTGACATCACAATGTATGAGTGTTGAGTGAATAGATGTACACACACACACACACACACACACACACACACACACACACACACACACACACACACACACACACACACACACACACACACACTTTTTTGTTGTGTTTTTAGATTCCCATGATGTGGCTGAGGAAGACACAGCTGGAGGAAGAAAGCGCAAGAAAGAAGGGAAGAAGATTGTTCAGAAAAGGAGAAGAATGATGGGACAGTCCTACATTAGCAAGAGGAAGGGAGAAGAGGTTAACAACGAGCCTCGGGTGATGGGACCGAGATGCCAGTCTGCTGCGTGTGTCAAGTCCTCCAAGCATCACTGCAGTGAACTTGATGAGGCAGACAGGGAGAAGATTTTTCAATGCTTTTGGGAGAACATAAACTGGGAAGAGAAGAGAATGTATGTGCAAGGTTTGATAGATGTCACCCCAGTAAAGAGAAGGGGGTCTTCACAAAGGTCATCTGCTCGTGTTTTCTTTTTAAATGTTAATGGACAGAGAATGAGTGTGTGCAGGAGTTTGTTTCAAACATCTCCAAGAGCTCAAGGAGATCATGCCAAAAGACTTTCACAGCTTTTATGACAATCTAAAGCACTAAGAAACACCCACCACACACACGCAAGACACAACACACAACAGTGTGACAATAAAATGTTGAAGCAAAGATTTGAGTTAAAAATGTTCTCTTTAAAGAATATATATTATTCAAGATTTGCACAAATTTCCATGATTAAAAAAAGAAAATAGCAGATCTACAAGCTTATAGCACAGCACTCGGTGCTATAGCTTTATCTGCTATTTCTGAATAGCCAAAGTATAAAATAATGGTTAAAGTGGTTACACAGATGGGTTCCCGGTTTTAATGGGTTACGATACGATAATACTTGATTGTCAGTTTGCACTGAAATTTGTCTTGCGACCCAACAGCCATGTATGCAACATATAACAGTACACACATTTGACATGACACAAGAAAACAACAAAATACATACATAAAGACATGCAAAGACAAGAGCAATGTCCACCACTCAGCCTACCCCTGGCCTATAACTCCTGATTAAGCCTCAATGTCGTCTGATGGACAAAGGACCTCTTCAGTTTGACCTTATTGTATGTAGGAACACTGCATCTCCTTCCTGAAGGCAGCAACCTATATTCTCCATACAAAGCATGGCTAGTGTTTGAAGTGATATTCCTTGCCAACCTTATCATACTGTTATTATACGTAGATGTATAGGGTGTACCAAAAAATCCTAAAGGGGGCGTCAACATGTGTAACTTGGTAGCGGCGGCCATTTTGGGAGGCTGGCCGCCGGAGGGTTGGGGCCGGAGGGTACATAAACAGCTTGTAAACAATGACCCGACCGTGTTCTTTTTTTTTAACTCACAGTCACAATGGTGAGTTTTCTTTTACCAAAAACATGAAACTGCTATTTTGTCTCTGCTAACTAAAAGTAACTATGTATGCAACTAGGCTAGGGTAGCCTAGGATAGTCCAGAGTGTTAATATTGTCTTTTTTCTCTCTCTAACGCTATGACAGGCAGGCTGCTCTGCTCATAGACCGAACATTACACTACCGTGCGAGGTCTCCAACTTACATAAAAAATAAACAAAGCTATTTCGCTTGAAACTTTCAACAACACAAAACTGCCTGAATAATGAAATAGTTTCGTTCATTTTGATTAAAGTTGGAGACCTCGCACGGTAGTGGAATGTTCGGTCTATGAGCAGAGCAGCCCGCCTATTAGAGCGTTAGAGAGGGAAAAAAAGTCACTTAACACTCTGGACCACCCTAGTTGCATTACCTAGTTACTTTTAGTTAGCAGAGACAAAATAGCAGTTTCATGTTTTTGGTAAAAATGTACCTTTGAGAAAATGACGTGAACAAACACGGCTGTACTTGGGTAGGTTGTTGAACGTTAAATCTTTGTGTGGTACAGCTGAGATCCAAGCCATACTACGTCTCTTGAACAGTGGTGGAAAGTAACTAAGTACATTTACTCAAGTACAGTACTTGAGTAAATGTACTTAGTATTTTTTTTTGGTATTTGTGCTATACTTGAGTATTTCCAATTTCCAATACTTTTACTTCTACTCCACTACATCTCAGAGGCAAATATTGTACTTTTACTCCACTATTTGAAAACTTTAGTTACTAGTTACTTTTCAGATATAAATTATTATATTATGAAACATACATTAACCACTTCAGCCCTATCTTATACCTCGGCTATTTGAAAATAGCCGATCTACAAGTTCACAACGCGTCGCATCAAAATGCGTTGTGAGCTTGTAGATCTGCTATTTTCAAATATGTTAATACTTTTACTTTTGGTACTTTAAGTATATTTTGATGCCAATACTTTTGTACTTTTACTCAAGTAAATTTAGAATCCTGGACTTTTACTTGTAACAGAGTATTTCTACATTGCAGTATTGGTACTTTTACTTAAGTAAAACATTTGAGTACTTTTTCCACCACTGCTCTTGAATACATTGTTAGCCTCACACTGTATTCAATCTTGAAGAGGAGAGCTGCGACATGTGAACAGCTTTCTCATAGACCAGCCACACATGTGCAGTGTGCACTGATCACTATGTATTCGGCAAAGAAGTTAATGTTTACAAACACAAACCACCGTCACTCTCTAGTCTTAAGCGCGTCTCTATGTACCGTCTGACCCCCAAAGGGCTGGAGCGTCGAAAAAGGGGGCGTGGCTAACTTTTGGTGACGCAACGTTGGTACACCTTATAGAGCCTCTGAAGTGGTTGTCCAACAATCTTTGAACAAATGTTCACTTGCTGCAGCAGTTGTGACTTTAAAGCTACAGATAGACATCCATACCAGGTGGTACTACAGTACTGCAGAACACTCATAATAACAGAAGTGAAACACAAAAGAAGAATCTGTCTACTAGCACCACAAGATCTCAGACGGCGAAGGAAATAGACTCTTTGTTTTGTCTTCTTACCCACTGATTCAATCTGGTCTTTCCATGACAAAAATGTGGTCTATTACTACTCCTAGGTATGTATACGAACATACCTGGTTGATCTGTTCACTATGAATAGTAATGGGGGATCTGTGTATCTAGTGGAGCACCAAAAACAATCACTTCTGTCTTTTTTGTGTTAATGATAAGAGCGTTGTTATCACTCCACTCCACCACCTTATTTACTCTGTGTTGGTGCAGTCCAGGATCAGTGGAACTATCCAAAAGAGAAATCAAGACCGTATCATCAGAGTACTTTAGAATGTATTGGTCTGGTTTGTCAGTGCGACATTCAGACAGACATTCCTCAGTACGACAGCTGTCATACTTGTATACTTGTATTTATACAAAGGGTGATTATCGTATCGTATCGTATCGTATCGTATTGTATCGTTTGGATTTAGAAGACATTTGTAGAATCCCCAGAAGCAAAGATTTGAGTTCAAATGTTCTCTTTAAAAAAAGTATAAATTGAGTAAAGTAAATACCTTTTATCTCCTGACCTCTGTAGTGGGAACAGTGCGGTACAATAATGTAATGTTTTCTTTTTACTGTGATTTATGGGCAAAACTTTTGCTGGTGTGTGGATCTCACTCCTTTCCATCACCACTGACCTTTGAAGTTGAAGTGTCAAATGCCTATTTCCTTAGATAATGGGGGTAACCATATTAAAGCTATATATCCTCATTTTCTATTCCTTCCAAAAACTGTGCAGTTTTTGTGAATGCAGAGGTTTTCAATCTCTTTCATGTCAAGGACCCCAAAATGTATGTATTTGGCCGCAGACCCCCATCTGAAAGAAAATTGTGCAAGGGACCCCCATACAAGATGTGTGATGTCCTATTCTAGGATTTTTCGAAGGTTAGTAAAAACTCTAGAAATCGCTGGCAAAGGGCAGCTATAGGAGATGTTCTAACTCTGGCAGTTAAAGAGTTAATAGCCGATCTATACGGTTAAATCGGTTGAACTTGAATTTTGATGCTATATTAATTTAGCTGGGGGACCCTTTTCTAGGACCCTTGGGGGTCCCTGGACCCCACTTTGAGAACCACTGCATTCATGTTTTAATAAGCTATTATTTCTGTGGACACATCACAACAGCTCATTATAAAGTCTGGCGCTGACTATAAGAAACCACCCACTTGTAGTCTCACCAAAGCATTCTCTTCCTACCAGTCTGGCTCCTTTACCAAATGGAAATAGCGTGAAAACACATTTCCTATTAATATAAAATGCTTCATAACAACAACAACAACAACAACGCTGGCGTAACTAAGACTAAGAAAAAAACAGCTTTTTTTACATGTGTGGATTTCATTACACAGATTATAAATTAGTTCCAAGTTCTCTTTACAACACAGTACATTGTGTGGTCGTTGTCGTGCATTCACATTGGACACAAATTGTTTAGCTACGCAATTCAATATTAAAGCTGCACTATGTAGCTTTCCTTCTTTTTTTTTTTGTTGCTTTAACGCCTTTTCTCGCCAATTTAGTCGTTACGCCAATTGATTCCCCCCCCCACACACACATTTGTGTGTTGTCACTGCTGCTGTATCCCACTGACTCACCGGCCAATGAGGAGCCTTCATCCTACTCCTCCCACCCGCCCAACCATTAACTGGGCTTATATTAGACATAATACAAATAGACCAATTATTTGTTTACCAACATTGAGACTGGACGCACAGGTGATTGTTTCATGCAATCAATTCTCAACCTTGTTGTTTCGGGGTGCGCTGGTTTAAGCACGCCCCGACACCCCCTCTTGTGTGTTGGCTAGTGAGGCGCGTCCTCAGTGGTGGAAAGTAACTAAATACATTTACTTAAGTACTGTACTTAAGTACAATTTTGAGGTATTTGTACTTTACTTGAGTATTTCCAATTTCCAATACTTTTACTTCTACTCCACTACATCTCAGAGGCAAATATTGTACTTTTACTCCACTACAATTATTTGAAAACTTTAGTTACTAGTTACTTTGCAGATATAAACTATGATATAATGAAACATACATTAACCACTTTAGCCCTATTTTATACCTAGGCTATTTGAAAATAGCTGATCTACAAGCTCACAACGCGTCGCGATGCGACACGTTGTGAGCTTGTAGATCGGCTATTTTCAAATATTTAGTACTGTTACTTTTGGTACATTTTTAATTTTGGACTTTCACTTGTAACGGAGTATTTTTATATTGCAGTATTGGTACTTTTACTTGAGTAAAGAATTTGAGTACTTTTTCCACCACTGCGCGTCCTAGCGAGACCTGACAGAATGGGTTTCATTTGGAGCCAGAAGGGGTCTATACGAGCTGAACATAGTTATGTCACTCTGCATGGTTACTGTTTCTGCCAGTGTGGCTGCAATGTGGCAAAGTGTGTATTTTATAATATCTTAATGTTGCAGATGAACTTGTGTCCATTTAGCGATGCAGTGTTCCAGTGTCCTGCATTCCATAATCATCATTATTAAAAAAAAATTAAAAGAAATACCTCAGAAACTGTGAGCAATTGTTTAGTAGATTAATACTAACAGGACTATGAGGTCAATGAGGTTTACACTTGATTGTATTACCTTAGTAAACCTTTTCATAAACACTTTATGTTTTCAGTCGCTAGTTTAAAGTCTTTTTTTAAATCATCATGATATACGTTTAGTAAATTATGGTCCCATTAATTTTAAAATGAATGATAAAGTAGGGTATGTTTCTAGGGTTTCTACTGGTTCTACCGAGTAAAGACACGCCCTCGCTGCGGTTGCAGCCAATAGCATTAATTTCCGTTAGCATTTCAGAACGGATATAGAAAGCTAGGCAGGCGGTCTATGGGTAAAAAGCCAAAACGAAAGCAAAAAGTTTGAGAAGCACTGCGGTAGCGGGAAGTGAGCGGTACCTCAGGGGCGATGTAGTCCGGCGTGCCACAGAAGGTGCGCGTGGTGTCTCCTTCAAACATGCCCTCCCTGCACATCCCAAAGTCTGCTATCTTTATGTGGCCCTCAGCATCCAGCAGCACGTTGTCCAGCTTCAGGTCCCTGAGAGGGAGGGAGGGAGGGAGAGATGGACAGATGGACAGATGGAGGATAAGGTCAAAAAACAAACATCATTTCCCCAATCGGCCCCCCACCTGAAACTTTGATTGAGGTTCTTCTGACTATATGGATCATAATGAAAGGAAGGACGTCTCAAAAACACATCGTCACTGGCGGGTAGAGAGACCTTGTACGTCCCAAACCGTTCTTTTTTTCAGACCGTGTTGTGAGCTTGTAGATCTGCTATTTTCACTATTTTTGTGTGACACTCTTGTATGACGGGTAAGTAGGCCTTAATTTACTAAAAAACATTGAAAGTTGAAATATGGAGATACGAGGTTTCTGCCTGACAGCAACAATATGATTCTCAGATACATGTTTACAACATAGAAGTATGAACATTGCAGGCACGCACACGCACACACACCGCGCACACACACACACACACACACACACACACACACACACACACACACACACACACACACACACACACACACACACACACACACACACACACACACACACACACACACACACACACACACACACACACACACACACACAGAGAACAGATGGAGTTATAAATCATAGGGATAGACAGCAGCATCTTTTAGAGACTCGGATGGATCTGCAACACTAACCTGTAGATGATGCTCTTATTGTGAAGGAAGAACAGGCCCACCGCTATCTCTGCAGCATAGAACCTAACAGAGAGAGAGAGAGAGAGAGAGAGAGAGAGAGAGAGAGAGAGAGAGAGAGAGAGAGAGAGAGAGAGAGAGAGAGACACAGAGAGACAGAGAGACAGAGAGAGATTATTCATTCATTATAACATTGATGCAGAGACATTTTAGTAATGTAATGTATGTATGTCCACATAAGAGATACGAGGAGACACATATTTACAAGGTATTGTAATAAAAGTACAGACAGCTAATCTTGGACAAATATCCAAACACCCCTCAGGAGTACAAGCATATAGCCATATAGTGGTATTTAACACTTGCGTGTCTACGCGGTCACTCAGCCTGACCGATTTTGAGATTCTGAAGTGGATTATGTTTGCTCATGAAGCTCTCAGAAGGTTTTCCTTAAATATTCAATCAATAATAAAATAATACGCCCGCACACTGCCAAAGTGCACGGTAGAGGAGCACATTTATTTAGAGAGAAGCAGGCCTAAATATTAAATCCAAATGATCTGGGGGGTTTTTTCATCTGAAAAGTTTTCTAAATACGAAATTAGGCACCTTTATAACCTCCTGGATGTTCTTTTTTGCCTGAATTGACCGCTCTCACCAACTTTCCCCTAGACAGACCACCTGGAGATCGATACGTCATTGTTCTAGTTAATGGGATCCTTTGCATTTCACTGTCAGCTCGAAACCTGGCAAAGCGAACTCTCCCCTCTAAATAAAAATGACAACTGTGTTTATAATAACTCCAACCCGAACCCATAAACCTAACCTCTAAATGTTGTATTTCGTCTGAGCAATGTGCCTGTGCGCTGCTGAAAACAGCCCCGCATGCTTAAGTGTGTGGCTCAAAATGAAGTACAGCGCGTAAAGGCATGCTTTCAACATTTGGAGGTATTGTCATAATTCTGAGTTTGTGTCAGTCAAAAGATAAAAAACATTGCTGTCCATTGTAAACTTTATGCGGGCAATAACTCACATTCAACCGCGATGTAGCCTATGCAACTGACATCTAATGCATCTCTGTTTCTCTCTCTCACACACGACGCATGCAGTAAAATCCTCAGTGGAGAGTAATGGAGAGTCTGTCTACGGCTTAAGACAGCAGGCATACATTTAACTTTGAAAAGTTAATCTGTGTAACTTAAGTTATATATTTGATTTTGTTTTCTGCCTCTAAGCCAGATGAAGCGTAGTATACCTGTGAGATGTGAGTGGGATTGAAATGTTGTGTAGCCTAAGCAAAGCCACTCGATATCGAAAAAACAATGGTACCCCCGCTGTGTGGGGGGGGGGGGGGGGGGAGGTGTTAGGACGTGTGGAGCCCAGAGGGGAGACAGTGGCCAATGGAATTGCAGGTAAAAAAGGTCAATTTGACCGAAAGTCTATCTGTGTGGTAGGTCGACTTTATGCCGAGTGTTAAAAACGTAGTTATAAAGGCTTCCTTTAAGCTAGACACACGCACGCACGCACGCGCGCGCACACACACACACACACACACACACACACACACACACACACACACACCTGATGATAGAGTGGGGTCTCTAGGAGCGGCGTGGCTACCGTGTGATGCTTTGATTGACAAGCTACACAACCAATAGCATTCATTTACGGTTGCTTAGGATATGACGCGATATAGAAAGATGGCGGATTTGAAATTGCTAAAAAAATAGGCTTCATTTACGGTCTGTAGAGTCTATGGGCGTACCGCCATCCATTCTTTTTTTTACAGTCTATGATTGAACACAGTACTGCAGGGCTGCATGGGCGATATTGACCAAATCAATTGTTCTATTAGGTGGACCATGGGTGCTTTGTGATATGAACCCACAGCAACATTTTGAAAAACGATATATATATATATTTTTTACTATTTTTTTTATCCCGCGATTTTTGTAACCCATTTTTTACACCCGGTGCCAATTTCCTAAGTGATCCTGGGCGCTACACCAGTCCCCCACAGCCTAGGGAGGCCAGGGCCGAGCTCATGCTTCCTTCAATGCATGAGAGCCAACTGACCTTCTTGTCACCTGACAGGGGTGAGTTTCCCTGGTAGGACGTAGCGCGTGGAAGGAACACGTTATTCCAACCAGTTCCTTTCCCCTCCATCAGGCGCCCCGGCTGTCATGGGGGAGGCGTTATAGTGACCAGGATTACAGCATGTTTTTGTGAGGGTATTAACTACCTTAGGGAACACGGGGAGAACATGCAAACTCCACACAGAAAGGCCCTTTCGCCAACCCCACCTAGGGTATGGGCACTGATGACGTGGAGGAGAGAACACACCCCCAGCGCCCACAGCGTCCCCGGCGGGAATCGAACCCGGGACCTTCTAGCTGTGAGGCGACAGCGCTACCGACTGCGCCACCGTGCCCCAAAAAAATAACAAAGATAGCCGCTCTACGAGAAAAAATAGGGGGTACGTTTTATGATATTAAATCAATATATCATCCAGCTCTGCAATACTGTTAATCTAATAATCTGCCAGTAATATACATATTAGATACAGTAGATGGAAAGACAGACAGACAGACAGACAGACAGACAGACAGACAGACAGACAGACAGACAGACAGACAGATAGATAGATAGATAGATAGATAGATAGATAGATAGATAGATAGATAGATAGATAGATAGATAGATAGATCTCTGCAGAGTGCCTTTTATCGTTAAGAGGAAGAAAATATCTAAAAAAGATGTAACGGGAGGGGGGAGGGGGGGGGGCACACTTAATGAAGGAGTGACGGGGACAAGCACCCAGAGGGAGAGAGAGAGCACCGCTGGAGAGGGGAATGAAGGACAGCAGCAACTACACGGATGAAAGAGATGAAAGGAGAGAGAGAGGGAGGGAGGGAGAGAGAGAGGAAATGAGAAATGAACACGATGGTGGATAAGAATTAGTTTTAGACGATTGATCAAAGGCGATGGTTCGCACAGAGGGAGGGAGGGAGGGAGAGAGAGATAGACACACAGGGGGAACAGGCGACAATATGGGGGGAGGCCAGTGGTGTTTAACCCATTAAGACCTGAGGCCGATTAATTTATTTTTTTTCCTAAATCCTAACGCTTAAAAAAATATATGTATTCAAAGATTTGCACACATTTTCACAATTTAAAAAAAATTTCAGATCTACAAGCTCATAGCGCGGCACTCGGTGCCGCGCTATGAGCTTGTATATCTGCTATTTTTTTAAAAGCCAAAGTAATCGTAAAATGACACACAGATGCGTTCCCGGTCTTAATGGGTTAAGTATTTGACTTAAGTACTGTATTTGCGTAAACTTTTGAGATACTTTGGCTTTTCGTGAGTATTTCCATCCTCTGAGATGTAGTGGAGTAGAAGCATGAAGAAGTAGGGATGGAAATGCTCCGGTAAAGTAAAAGCATCACAACATTGTACTAAAGTATAGAACTAGAGTAAATGTACTTAGTTACTTTCCACACCACTAGTGCCTTCAGGAGGGAACTACTGAAGACAAAGAGAGAGAGATGTCAAAAGGTGTGTGTGTGTGTGTGTGTGTGTGTGTGTGTGCTTACGCTGCGTGTGGCTCTTTGAACTTGCCCACCATCTGGATGTGGAACATCAGGTCACCTCCATTCACATACTCCATCACATAGTACAGACGATCCTACACACACACACACACACACACACACACACACACACACACACACACACACACACACACACACACACACACACACACACACACACACACACACACACACGTTAGTATCAGTCTACTTGTGAGGACAATTATTGATTTTAAGACATTTTATAAATACAATTTTTGCGGCACATTTTGAACTAAGAGAGAGAGAGAGAGAGAGAGAGAGAGAGAGAGAGAGAGAGAGAGAGAGAGAGAGAGAGAGAGAGAGAGAGAGATCCTGGACATATAGTCCATGAGCCAGACAAGATTTCATTATCGAAAGAGTGGGCAAAACCATACCTATATAAAATTGTTCATAGGGTCAATACGAGTAAATAAATATATGATAACCTTTCCACAGGAGTAGCTTTTTCATGGTTATCACACATTTTGTTATTTTCCCCATACGTACATGACAGGTGACAAAAATGACAAAATTTAAAAAAGAGTTATCATAATGAAACTTCCTGAGTTGATTACTTACATGAAGACAATGATTTATCGTATTACAAGTTTTCTGAAATTGGATATTTAAATATGCAAATTAGGCATTATGAAAATATGCCCGAATTTGTATAACTTTCCAGAATCAACATTGGAACATTGGACAAAGCCAGAGTGAACATTCTTATTTCATTTTGTTAAGATGTTGGAGTCAAAGGTTTTTAACGAGGGAATATTCAATATCTGGCTCAATTTTGGGGCTCTGGCTCATGGACTAAATGCCTAATTTGCATATTTAAATATGCAATTTCAGAAAACTTGTAATACGATAAATCATTGTCTTCATGCAAGTAATCAACTCAGGAAGTTTCATTATGATAACTCTTTTTAAAATGTTGTCATTTTTTCACCTGTCATGTACGTATGGGGAAAATAACAAAATGTGTGATAACTATGAAAAAGCTGCTCCTGTGGAAAGGTTATCATATATTTATTTACTCGTATTGACCCTATGAACAATTTAATATAGGTATGGTTTTGCCCACTCTTTCGATAATCATTGCTCAATTTTGGGGCTCTGGCTCATGGACTAATAGCAGAGATATCTGCGGCTGCTGTCCATGGTTCTATAGTAACTGTAGCTGCTGTCCATGGTTCTGAAGTAACTGTAGCTGCTGTCCATGGTTCTGAAGTAACTGTAGCTGCTGTCCATGGTTCTGAAGTAACTGTAGCTGCTGTCCATGGTTCTGAAGTAACTGTAGCTGCTGTCCATGG